>NC_044980.1:17549745-17894131 GCF_008728515.1 Papio anubis | reverse complement strand
TGCTTGAATTTAGGAGTTAAAGACAGAGATATCAGATATTTGAAGAAAGGCTTAAATATTAGAGAAACCAAAACAAATAAATGAAAAGGCCTAAGAGAGTCTGGCAGACTGGAGGTAACAGACAATTTAGGAATTAAAGAAAATTTTAAAAGAGAAAGCAAGCAATGTTCTTAGCAAGTTAAGAGAAATATAACTAAACAACTAGAAAAAATATATAAAGGAAAATAAGAAAGATATTTTAAAAATATGTATTTAAATGTTCTTATAATATGAAAGATGAAAGTTTCAGGAAGTAAAAATAAAAATAGAAAATATTTGAAAAATATTTTAATGAGGTATATTCCAGAATGTTCAATATCCAAATAATGGAAATTGCACGTTTGGAAAGCAGAGAAGACAATGGAGAGAATATTTTCAAAGAAAAAATATAAGAACAAATTCAATATTGAAAACCAAGATTTTAGATTTAAAGTTCACACTATTTACCATATGCAAGAAATGAAAGGATAGTTAGTTCAAAGTATCATTAATATTTCTAAATAATAAAAATACAGGTCCTATGATCTTCTTACGCGGGGGGAAAATGAAGGATCATTTATAACAAATCAAGAATCAGAATGGCATCAGACTATAAATAGCAAAGTAGAAAGTCAGAAAAAAATAAGAAATCCCTTCAAACATCTGAGAAAAAAGAGATTTATGATCTAGAATTCTATATCTAAACTATCCATCCAATATGAGTTTAGAAAAAGTTACTTTGTGAAATACCGACTTTCAAAAATCTTGTTTCCTCATCCTATAAAAAAAATCTCTTGGAAGAAACAACAACAAAAAAAGACAAAGGGCTCAGGAAAAGAAAAAAAACTTTGAAAATAGAAGCAATGAGAGTCCTCATATGGCTATTTTACAACAAGCTTGTGGAGGGACAAGTCCAGGAATTAAATCTTTATGAAAATAAATGGAGTTAATGTATATCCAGGTCTTTTACATTCTTAGAAAACATCTAAGTAAGTCTTTTATATATCTGTTGCAGTAGTTAAAGGAACTTAAAAACAGGAACATAATAAGATAACTACAAAAGGAGGATATTATAAACCCCAGGAGAAAAATTTAGAGTTAAATAAGAAAGGAAACTTCCTGGACCAGCTGTTCAAAATATACACATATTCATAATATGCAATATTGATTGCTGGTTTAATACAAAATAGTAATAGAATAATATCAGTAGAATAAGGAGAGAAAGTGGAGGGAAAAATATTAAACAAGTAACTCTTCATTTACTATTAATATTATAGTAAGTAATAAATAATGCAAATTGTTATTATGATGAAATAGTAATTGCCGGGGACAGCGGCTCATGCCTGTAATCCTAGCACTTTGGAAGGCTGATGCAGGTGGATCATTTGAGGTCAGGAGTTCGAAATCAGCCTGGCCAACATGGTGAAACCCGTCTCTACTAAAAATACAAAAAATTGGCCAGGAGTAGTGGCATGCACTTGTAATCCCAGCTACTTGGGAGGCTGAGGCAGGAGAATCACTTGAACCCGGGAGGTGGAGGTCGCCGTGAGCCGAGATTGCAGTACTGCAGTCCAGCCTGGGTGACAGAACAAGACTGTCAACAAAAAAAAGAAAGAAGGAAGGAAGGAAGGAAGGAAGGAAGGAAGGAAGGAAGGAAGGAAGGAAAGAAAAAGAGAGAGAGAAGGAGGGAGGGGAAGAAGGAAGGAAGGTAGGAAGGAAGGAAGGAAGGGAGGGAGGGAGGGGGGGAGAGAGAGAGAGAGAGAGAGAAGAGAAGAGAAGAGAAGAGAAAAGAAAAGAAAAGAAAAGAAAAGAAAAGAAAAGAAAAGAAAAGAAAAGAAATAATAATAAAGCAAGCATTTAGAAAAATGAAGTGAACACCAAAAGAAAATAAAAGAAGGTAAGAATGATTCCCAAAGAACCAGAGCTGGGAAGTGGAATGTGGTCAGTTTTGACATGGCTACTTTTATATATAGCCTTTGAATGCCATTTATTGTTTGATATTATGTACCTTTATCTGTTTGATTAAAAATTAAGAAATGCTGCTCTGTTCAGAATAAATATTAGAAATACAAAGTATTTTAGAGAGGCCACTAGTTAATATTTTAAATAATGTAAATTTTTTTATTCAATAACAAGCACAAAACTCCTGTTATATACTTGCTATCATGCTAAGCCATGTAGACAGGAAAGCGAGTAAGTCAAATAATAAATTAGATTCCTGTTAACCTCAAAAATAATCCTTTTCTTAATTGTGGTTTGCTTATTTTATATTCATTTGTTGTTTCTCTTACTTCAGGATATGTGACTCTTCACTAAGATAAAATATTTATCACCAAACAATGTAAACTTCACACATGACAACAAGCAACTACCATCTTGTCTTCAGCATATTTTTGTAGATTTGAAAGGCAGTAGAGGCCAGGGACGGTGGCTCACACCTGTAATCCCAGCACTTTGGGAGACCCTGGCAGTGGATTACTTGAGGCCAGGAGTTGAAGACCAGCCTGGCTAACATGGCAAAACCCCAACTCTGCTAAAAAATACAAAAATTAGCCCAGGGTGGTGGTGTATGCTTATAGTCCCAGATACTGGAGAGGCTGAGACAGGAAAATTGTTTGAACCTGGGATGCGGAGACTGCAGTGAGCCAGCTCCAAAAAAAAAAAAAAAAAAGATCATAGACATTAATTAGTTTTAGTTCAGTAGGATGATGTTATAAAGTAAAACTATGGCTAAGACAACTAAAATGACAAGATCAGATATACATAGCCAGTTTATCACTGAGAACACTTTTGAGTTTATAGTGGAAAATATGTATTTATTTAGTATGTGTATACAATCCTTATTAGCATGCCCATAAGAACATGAGTAAACATGCTTGTAAATAAGGCATCAAATTAGTGCCCACATTTAAAATACAAAATTGTTTTTGACATTCTCCTTAATAAGGAGAGAAAGCAGACATTCCAAATTTGTCTTAGAAATAATATTATGTTTAAAACATTCATTGTTATCACATGCCGTTGCTTTAAGAGGTTTATAAGATCCATTTCATGTATGACATTAAAATAGAACAGATAATTACAAAAAAATCCGAGTTGACGTTTCTTGCAAATGTTTTAAGCCTAGGATTCCATCAAGTTATTAATAACCAATTTATTTGAATATAACCTTTTCATTTTCCATACATAAAATGCTTCAAATTTCCCTTCAAATATTAAAAGTGTAAGAGTAATATCTATTTTTTAAAATTACTGTTTAATTAAAAATTTTACTTTATATTGTTGGAATATAGGGAACCACATTTTAAAATATTATATACATAAGACACATTTAGCTCAAACACTGTAAAAAGTTTGAACACCTCTTGGTTTGTATGCAATAGAAGACATTTTAATGAATCTATGGCAACATACAAGCCAAGGGGTGACATTAATAGTAATGCAAAATAAGATATACTTGATTTTATCATGACCTTAAACTAACCAAATATTTTTATTTAAAAGAAAAGCATTGAGTTTAAACAATTAATATTCACTGCAAACCAAGATTACTGCAAACCAAGATTACTACAAGCGCATGTCTCAAGATTTCTAATCTACTTAGAGCAATTTTGATAAGTGAAATAATAACCAACGATATGGTTACCAAACCAAACTCACTTTCATAGCTAAAAAAAAAAGCTATGTGCTATTGTATAACTTAACTGATATTTTAAAATTAGATAATTTATGAGTTACTTCCTTAAAATCCTCTCTCTCTCTCTCACTTTCTGTTCTCTCTCTCCCTGTTTTGTCTTTCCTGATGCTATTTATAACTTTTAAGTGCCTAAACTAACTTCCCGTACTTTTAGGATGCGTATAAATAAATTTTATACAGAGATGTCACTGTATCATTTTAAATTATGGAGAGCTATTCAGTTAGTTATATTTTTAAAAGGAGATGAGAAAGAAGACACTTTCTGAATCTACAAAGTATTCTTATTTCTGATATTACTGTCTTTATTCCACTCTGTTAATCATAGTACAGTCTCTCTTTGAAGCATAAAATAGTTGAGGATCAGTTTTATGCCAGAATTTATATGCTTTCATGCTGAAATCCTCCAAATTAGTAAGTACATCATAAACAGACAATGTATAATGGTGGTTTCAATGGTCTCTGAAGTTGGTTTGAATGTTAACATAGCTCCATCATCTACCGTGTTACCTGAGGTAGTTCTTAATAGCTCTGAGTCCCGGTATAGCCATTTGTAAATTATAAAAAGAAAGTCAATAGCACTACTATAATTAAGACTGTTGTGAGAATTAAAATTTAATATATAGGTAAGACAGTTTTTAACTTTAGTAGGTGCTGTCCAAATATGTAGGTGCCATCTTATTCTTGCTAGATTAAAATTAGCAACAGAAACTGAAAATCAAATAGAAGATATTATTTTATAACACTATTTTCAGTTACCTTACATGCACTGAACATGTAACACCAGCTCTAATTCTGTAAAACCTTAAAGATTTAATTTGAGCTACAGTATTAAAAAATCACTTAAATAATGATCCTCATCCCCAGCAGAATCTATTTCATGTTTAACGAGGTATGTGTTTTGGATTTCATCTTACATCTGAGAAAGCAGAGACATGGGCATCAGAGTGTTTTGTACCTTTTTGTGTGTTTTATTTACTTATAGTTTTTTCTCACTGAAATATCCCAACTCAAACTTGTTGGCCTTCATTAATACTTATGTTTATAGCAATGTATTGCAATCTCTACCCCCAACACACACAGACCTTTAAAATGTGAGGCGAGTATTAAAATGGGATATTTGTACTGAAACACATTATATACTTCCCAAACTGTGTGACTTTACAACACAGATGTCAATTAGAATAAATATGAATATTAAAATGTTACCAAAATGAAGATAGCAAATTCATTCTCTTCATTTACTCTTCCCTATTCATATGTCAGAGAAAATTCTCCAACATTGGGTCATATTTTGCAGAAAGAAGGACATTTTCCTACAGTACTAATGAAGGACTTGAAGGCTCTTTCAGTTGGCTCTTTTACCTTTATGCCACTTTACCTCGATGCTGCCACAAGGCCCTTATCTTTTCTTCCCCATTGAGTCCCCTTGGTCATTACTGGGCTGGCTTGAATTACCTGCAGGAAGCAAGCATTCTAATGGTCACTTGGGACATTGGCAATCTGTTTGTGAAGCTATTTAAACACCATCACTTTCTTCCAGGCTCCTTTCCTTTCATCTCTACTTGAACATACTAGTGTGTTACAATTCTTTCTTTTTTTTTTTTTTTTTTTTTTTTGAGACAAAGTTTCACTCTTGTTGCCCAGGCTGGAGTGCAGTGGAGCAACCTTGGCTCACTGCAACCTCCGCCTCCAGTTTCAAGTGATTCTCCTGCCTCAGCCTCCTGAATAGCTGGGATTACAGGCGCCCGCCACCATACTCTACTAATTTTTGTATTTTTATTAGAGACAGGGTTTCACCGTGTTGGCCAGGTTGGTCTTGAACTCCTAACCTTGTGATCCACCCACCTCGGCCTCCCAAAGTGCTGGGATTACGGGCATGAGCCACCGCGCCTGGCCATGTATTACAATTCTCCTGCCAAATGGACCCTTCTGTGAGGAAAACAAGAGTAAAGAATTAGATGACCATGTTTGGGAAATCTGCAGTCTGATAATCTATAATCTGCAACATTGCTCCCAGCAGTGTTTCATGCGCACTCAAATAGGTCGCATTACCATGGACTACCACGGTCTCTATTTTTTTCTCTCTCTTAGCCTAGACTTGATTCTTATGTCAGCTGAGCCAAGATGTAATTCACGTGCATCACTGACAAGAAAAGGGAAGCTGGTCAGAGGTAATTAGTCATACCTGTTGCTATAGCTTGAGGCGGTGCCTCCACAATTCAGGTGCTATCAATATGATGGTATTAAGAGGTGGGGCCTTTCAGAGTCCATGAGGGCTCCTTCGCTACCTCATGAAGGTGATTGAGTCCCTCATCAAAGGGCTTGGCAGAGGGAATTCCTCCCTTTTTCCTTTCCAACTTCAGTCCTAGGAGGACACAGTGCTCCTCCTCTCTACAGGATTTAGTGTTCAAGGCACCATTTTGTAAGCAGACAACAAATCTGCTGGCACATTGATCCTACACTGCTTGGTCTCCAGAACTGTGAGAAATAAATCCTCGTTCTTTATAAATTACCCAGTCTGTGGTATGTTGTTATAGCAACACAAATGGACTAAGACATTTATAGAGGCTGAATTTCCTTGTGTCTATCTTCTATATAGACCATGTTTTATCTTTGTCTTCTTAAAGCATGCAAGAGAGTAATGGAAAAATGCAATTGGGCTCTTCTAATTACTGGGAGATAAATTATAACACTTCACATCTCTACTTCCCAAAATATTTCTCATCTCTTACAGGATAGTGTTATATTATGCTAAAATCATAATCCTTTCTTAGAATCACCTGTGAAAAATGCTACATTCTTTCTTTCTTCTCATTCACCCAATAGTCTTATACTAATTATGATACCGTTTATATGGTATCTTAATAATCAGCGAAATAAATTTGCTAATTATTGTAATAAAACTAATGCATTTGGCAGAAAGGAATATGTTTACATACAATGACGTTAAAATATTTATTTCCCTGACGCTTCTTTTTAAATACATTTATTCCATTCCAATTTATTCTACAGTCGAAAGACTAAGATTAATCAAAGACAAATTTTGTCATTTCAGAGATTTATTCAAACATTTCCAAAACCTCCTTTTTCCTTAATGACCCAAATTCCAGGCCCAATTTGGCATCTGAAGTGCCTAAAAATAGCGTGTGATTATTCCATAGAGCCCTTGCTCATAGCTATCCAGAAATCTTTAATGATGACAGATGATGAAGGCACGAGAACCACAGGGAAACAGAGTGGCCTTTGAATTCCCTCTTTTAAGTCCGTTTGCCTCTAAAATTATAGCGATGGTGCCATTCAAAAACTAGCTTGAACACAACCTTTAACATGGGTGATGTGTGATCCCCATCCACAACCTACCTCCTGACATTGCCTGATAATTGCTCAAACTCCACCTCATAGGTTACAGGAGCTACATAAATTTAAGATGCCATTTCTTGATTATAAAGCAGGTTTTAGGTCAAATGTAGTTAACAGCTTCACCTTTCAAGATGACTTTTTTCTCTCACAGACTGAGTAACACAGCTGACCTTATTCTTATAATAAAATGCCATCCTGTCACATAAGCTTGCAAACATTCCAAAACAAGCTCATTAGCAAATAATGATGCCAAAAGAGTAACTTTTTAAATGTCAATAGATACATTTTACATCCTTCAGATAATCTGTGAAACGTAAGCAGATAATTACCAGAGCTATGCCTTTCTCTGTAGACAGTTTTTTGTTTTTTTTTTTTTTTTTTTTTGAGACGGAGTCTCGCTGTGTCTCCCAGGCTGGAGCGCAGTGGCCAGATCTCGGCTCACTGCAAGCTCCGCCCCCCGGGTTCACGCCATTCTCCCGCCTCAGCCTCCCGAGTAGCTGGGACTACAGGCGCCCGCTACCGCGCCCGGCTAGTTTTTTGTATTTTTAGTAGAGACGGGGTTTCACCATGTTAGCCAGGGATAGTCTCGATCTCCTGACCTTGTGATCCACCCGCCTCGGCCTCCCAAAGTGCTGGGATTACAGGCTTGAGCCACCGCGCCCGGCCATGTAGACAGTTTTTTAAAATTCTGTAAAATTTAAAAGTTATATTTAAAACGTAAAGCAGATCAATGATTCTTTTTCTCCCAGTGTGAAAGATTTTTAATGAGATTCTAAACCTAAGTGACCTATTTACACAAAACTCAACTGCTAGATAATGAGAATGAGAAGGTGGTAAAAACTTCAGTAATATAACCTCTAATTCAAATCTTAAGTATGTCTTCAAAATACCTCAGAAATACTTCCTACTCAGGTCTACACACACACACGCACACCCACACATGCACACACATCATTCAAGACAGGAAAGTTGAAAACAAAAAATCACCATTGTTAAAATGTCATCTATTCTGTGTACCATTGACTTTGAAATGTGTGGGCGGCAAGTCACCCAGGCGCCAAGGCAAGAGACGGAAGGCACAAGTTGTTCCAGTATAATAAAGAAAATATATAAAATAAGAACAGTTATACTAGAAATAGATTACAGAGATGATGATATGTGAATATTATTAATCATCAGGTTGTAGCATTTCTCTTTATTCCAATATTATAATAATCCTTGCTCTACAGTTATAACCTAGGAAAAACCAGGCCATACACAGATAGGAGCTGAAGGGGCACAGTGAGAAGTGGCCAGAAGACGAGTGTGAGCCCTCTGTCACGCCAGGACAGGGCCACTAGAGGGCTCCTTGGCCTAGCGGTAACGACAGTGCCTGGGAAGGCACCCGTTACTGAGCAGACCGGGAAAGCCAGTCTCCCGCTCCCGGGGGAAGTTAGAGAAGTCTCTGCTCCACCCCCTCTTGTGGAAGGTCTCACATGAGTCAGGCCCGCCCACAGCCATCCGGAGGCCTAACCGTCTCCCTGTGATGCTGTGCTTCAGCGGTCACGCTCCTGTTTCACTTTCAGGTTCCACCCTGTACACCTGGTTCTGCCTTCTAGATAGCAGTAACAGAATTAGGGAAAGTACTAAAAGTCTTTGAAATGCATAGAAGAAATAACGGCATAAGCTGTCGTCTCTCTGTGCCTCCTCTACCAAACAGGGAAGGGCCCCCTGTCCCGTGGACACGCGACTCACGTGACCTTATCAATCATTGGCGATGACTCACACTCCTTACCCTGCCCCTTTTACCTTGTATCCGATAAATAACAGCGCAGCCAGGCATTTGGGGCCACAACTGGTCTCGGCGTCTTGGTACCCCGGGCCCAGTTTTCTTTTCTTCTATCTCTTTGTCTTGCGTCTTTATTTCTAGGATCTCTGGTCTCTTCATACAAAGAGAAAAACCTACAGACGCTGCCCCTACAAAATGCTGCATTTTGGCTACATGATATGGTGTGGCCGTGTCTCCACGCAAATCTCATCATGAATTGTAGCTCCCATAATTCCCCTGTATTGTGGGAGGAACCTGGTGAGAGATAATTGAATCATGGGGGCAATTTCCCCCATACTGTTCTCGTGGGAGTGAGTAAGTCTCACGAGACCTGATGGTTTTATAAGGAGAAAACCCTTTCGCTTTGTTGTCATTCTCTCGTCTGCCAGCATGTAATACGTGTGTATTTCACCTTCCACCATGATTGTGAGGCCTCCCCAGCCACGTGGAACTGTGAGTTCATTAAACCTCTTTTTCTTTATTAATTACCCAGTCTGGAGTATGTCTTTATCAGCAGCATGAGAACAGACTAATACACTACGTTAATGAGGAAGTGCTATACTTTAGTAGGGTTCAGTTTAGTTCAACAAGTTTCCTAAATATCCAAAAGGGGTTAATCATGGTTCTAGGCTGTGGGTAAATACAAATTGGTATTTTTAAAAATTGCAGACTGGTCGCGGTGGCTCATGCCTGTAATTCCAACACTTTGGGAGGCTGAGGTGGGTGGATCTTGAGGTCAGGAGGTTGAGATCATCCTGACCAACATAGTGAAACCCTGTCTCTACTAAAAATACAAAAATTAGCCGGGTGTGGTGGCATGTGCCTGTAATCCCAGCTACTAGGGAGACTGAGGCAAGAGAATCGCTTGAACCTATGAGGCAGAGGTTGCAGTGAGCTGAGATAGTACCATTGCACTCTAGCCTGGCTACAGAGTGAGACTCCGTCTCAAAAAAAAAAAAAAAAAAAGAAAGAAAGGAGGCATGGAATAACATACCTTTGAAGAAGAACAAGTAGTCCCTCTCAAGGCTGTATATTTCAAGGATTTAATCATTTTAGACATAGATAATGCCAAATGACCATTATTTTCAGATTTTTAATGGTCATAAATGTTTTCCTAGGATTTTGTAGAGTGAGAAAAATAAGTTCTTGTAGTGTGGAGCATGATACTTATGAAGAGTATTGGGTATAATTGCCAAATAATACACACTATTATATATTTCATCCATTTTTAACATAGTTTTATAAATCATTTAAAAATACATCAAATATTTGGATGTCTTCTAGGAGACAGACTTGAAATTATTTCAATTTTACAAATGAGTCCTCTAAGATTAATAATAATAAATGACCTGTTTAAAGTATCTAAATTGTAATGTTATAGGAGCAGGACAAAGCCCTAATGTAATAGTGATCCTAGTGGGCTGTAGCAGCTGAAATGAAATGACTTTAAGCAGATTTGGATGGTTATTACCCACATGAAATCCCTTAAGTGACTTTTCCCCCACTCCCCCTTTCTTTTAGCAACTTCCTCACACCCTGTGGCCTAGGACTCTAGACATGTTAAGATATGCTAAGGGAATCAAAGAATAGAACATATTCGTAAATGGCAAATCATTTGACTTTTTACTACATGAAAGAAAAACTGAAGCACAGTCTGTGAAATCTAGCAAGTTACGCATTATGTAAAGATAGACATTATAAAAAACTTTGTTTTCCTCTTTGGAATATTTATAAAAGAAATGATATAAACATAAATGATGTCCATGCAATAGGTTTAACAAAAAAATTATAAAAATTTTCTTATTGTCTCACAACTTTGTTAGACTTTACAACTAACTCCATACTAATGAATGCCAATAGTCAGGTTATATTTCTGTTTTCATTCATTTTCTAGTATACTTCAGCCCATAAGGTATAGTATAAGGTAAGTATTAGGGTCTTCTCTGTTGAAAGTATCTTGTTGTAAAACTAAAATCAGATCCTTATCTAATTTATTTGGTTGTGTGTTAATTCTTCCATAAATTACATAGTACAGGATAAATGTGTCAATCTACTGCTTTTGTTAAATAATTTACAAATTCATTTATCAAAGCAAAAAATAAAGATCTTTTTTAAAGAAAAAAAAAGTTATGTAAAGAACAAAATCCATTTTCCAATAAAGATGTTAGGACCACAGTGAGGAAACAAAGAATGTTAAAATTATTTGTCAATGAAAATCTGGTATTCACTATAGTTTTCTGTTAATATGAATGTCTCAACATCAGTTTTGTTGGCTCATAATATATTCATGCAATTTCACAGGATGTGGTATACAAGTTAACTTTTATTTTTTACCAGTGAAGAAAAGACAGAAATCTAATAATAAATTTGTACTAATAAAACTCTGGTAATTCATTTTTTAAATATGTATTCATTTCTTTTTGGCAAGCACATTTTCCCTTTTTCTATAGTAATATTTCTTATTCATTTCTTAAAATTACTTTTGGTAAAAAATTTAAACCAAGTATTATTGTCCATTATACTTATATTGTTACTGGAATTTCAATGAATAGTTTCCTCTGCTTTTCTTTCTATTCAATAATTTTGTGTGTAATTCATACTGATTGTGAACACATTTATTTTAATTATATACCCAAATAATGTTTTCTTAAATATTACTGAGCTGAAATATTTAAATATTAGCTAAAATGTACTATTAGGGAATGATATCCTCAATTAATGACAAGATGTGAGCTGTGTAGCCAATTTTATTTCAGGTAGAAATTATGGAAAATCTACTCCTACTATATATTCTATTATGCCATGAAAATCTGTATCTCTGATATTCAAAATGCATCAGTAAAAAATCTAATAATGATGCAAAAGTAGAATAGAATCAGTTAGGTTCTTAGAACGTGATCAAATTAAACTAGAGCCTGAAAGTTCAATATTGTCTCATATTCAAGAATAATCACCTTCAGGTAAAAACCAGGACCTCCACAGTTGAATAAAATGACACAGATCAATGAGTTACATGATGACATTAAAAGACAATGATAAATCTATGTTCATTGCAACAACTGGGCCTATATGAAACCTAAAAGTGAATGTAAAATAATGCATTTTGTTGAAAACATTATAATCAGATGTATTTGTTGTATTACTAACCGATCCAAAAGATTAGCAGACCCATTATGAAAACCAAGTAATGTTGGTGTTTCACCTCCATTGAATCTTTGAGTGCTTCTTGAGAACCTGGGTAGTGTGATTACATCTAATGTGACTACATGGGAGGCACTGTAGCTCTTAGCTCTTGGGTCTGGCTGCCATAACTAAATACCATATACTGGGGTGCTTAAACAACAGAAATTAATTTTTTCACATTTCTGTAGCTAGAAGTCTAAGATCACCATACCAGCATAGTCAGTTTCTTGTGAGATGTTTTTTCCTGACTTGATGATGACAGCCTTCTCTGTGTCCTTACATAGTTGAGGAAGAGAGATAGAAAAAGCTTTCTTCGTCTGTTCTCATAACCCTATACCGAGGACTCCACCCTCATAATCTTATCTAAACCTAGTTTTCTCTTAAATTTCCTATCTCCAAATACCATGGCATTGTGTGGTTAGGGCTTAACCATATAAATTTGGGAGATGGGGACACAATTCAATCCATATAACTGATTATATTAAAATGATCAACAGAAAAATCATTAGCACTATTTGATATAACATCATGATCTGTTGCCCCTATACTATTGTCTTTTCAAATAAATGTCTACATTGACCAGTATGCAATCAAACATGACTAGGCAGGTCTGAAAATGTACAATATGCCCAAAAATGAAGAAAAGGGGCATAAAAATCTAGATTATAAAAAGATCTATAGATGCTCCTGTTACTGGAGTTAGCTTAAAGAAACTTTGTGGTATACAGAATTTTAAGATGATCAAGTTTCCTGTCCCTGATTTATAAATATGGACTTACGCTTTCAAAAATTAATCCAGGTGTAGCTATGAAGGACTTTTTGAAGATACAATCAAGGTTCTAAATCAGTTGATCATAAGATACACAGATAATCCTCGATGGGACTGATCTAATCAGGAAAACCCTTGAAAGGGTCAAGTCTTCTCTTGGCTAAAGGGCTTTGAAGTGTCAGAAAGATTCAAATTTAAAAGAATATCGCCGGGCGCGGTGGCTCACGCCTGTAATCCCAGCACTTTGGGAGGCCGAGGCGGGCGGATCACAAGGTCAGGAGATCGAGACCATGGTGAAACCCCGTCTCTACTAAAAATAGAAAAAATTAGCCGGGCGCAGCGGCGGGCGCCTGTAGTCCCAGCTACTCGGGAGGCTGAGGCAGGAGAATGGCGTGAACCCGGGAGGCGGAGCTTGCAGTGAGCCGAGATCGCGCCACTGCACTCCAGCCTGGGCAACAGAGCAAGACTCCGTCTCAAAAAAAAAAAAAAAAAAATTTAAAAGAAAATCATGGGAGAAGTGAAATTCCTTTTGCATCATCACTTTCATCTAGGATATACTCAAATGCATATGAAATTATTTGAGCCATATCTATTTTAGTAATTTGTTGCAAAATATATCAAATGTAAAAAATAAAAAAATATATAGTTATTTTAGTTATACTCATGTCATCACCAAAAAGAATTTCATAACTTACTGTTTTAGAGTTTTATTTTTTGGTTGTTACTTAGATTTTTCTCTTTTTTATGTACTTTTTGTATTTGGGTGCTTACTTCTGTGAATTGCTTGTTCATAGAAGTTGCATATTTACCTGTGTATATTTCTTTTTCTTTATTGGTTTTACAATATGTTTACATTATAGCCATTGATTCTATTTTATATATTCTGAAAACATATTTTCCAGATAATAATATAAGCTTGTAGGAAGTTTTTTTTTGTTTGTTTATTTTCTTTCTTTCTTGTATATTTTTATACTGGAATGTTGAATTTTGATACAATTAGTAATCAATTTTTTCCTTTACTTTCATCTTTTTTTGGTCTCACTCAGAAAGTGTTCCCTACTCTAAAAATAAAATGGTTTGCTTAATGTTTAAATTAATTTTCATAAATTATAAAATGCAGTTAAAATGAGTGAATTAGAATAAAGATAAATATTTTCACAAACTGTACACCTTAACACCATAAGTTTATCTTACTAGTTGTTGAATTTTATACAAATAGAATCCTATAGTATGTATTACTTTGTGTCAAATCATAAATACATGCGTTTCTGCACAATCATTTGCACACTCAACACTACATATTTTGATTTTTTTCTTATGGTTTTCAAAGACTTGCAATGAGGCTATATCATTTTGATTATAAAATCACTAAATACTCTTTCAAATAAAATTGCTACCTCATTGGCATATTGTCATGTACCCAGTGCCTATCTAATGAATCCAAGTGTGTTCTAATTGTGACTTTCAAATTTTTCTGCTCAGCCACAGCTTTCTCATAGGTGCTTCATGGTAGGCCAAGTGAATGAACTGTGGAAGACAAATGCATAGATATAGTATGATCCCAACATGCTGCACAAATGAGTATCCACTGATTTCTTGGCTTATTTTTAAAAATAGATTCCATTTTGAGAATACTGAGATGATTCAATATATTCACAAATATAACTTGGGCAACCCTTGTTGGCAGACCTTGATCCTGGAGGTTTGCTTAAGAATTTTGAAATAAAATCTGAATGAGATGAGAGGAAGGTTTAAAAAAAAAAAAAAAAAAAACCGGTGGTTATAAAGAAAAATTTAAATTAACTGCATATAATTAGCAGTTTATACTTAACATAGCATTCCTATACCTTATGCTATTTGTCTCAGGAATTACTATCATCAAGTGATGAATATAGAAAACAAAGTCAGCTGTTGCCTAAGTTTCTATGATTAGATATTGATCATACAAAAATTCAAACTAAGGTTTTCTCACATTTCACTATTTTGACTTCCTAATAACAGCAAAATATGTCAGTTAAACTGTATCTCTAGGGTTGAAAACATGATTGTTGTGATTTTATGCTATCACAATATAGAATAATGTACTAGAATAAAGAAATTTCTCAGTGAGGCAATTCAAACTTAAGGGCAGCAACAAACTAAAATTTGTATTTAATTCAATTATATATGAAAAAGTAAAAAGATAATGGGAAATGGTAAAGGTAGTAGCATGCTTTAGAAAGGCAATTGCATTTATAATCCATGGGGAGCATATAAAGTCCATCTTAGGATTTTAGTATTTCATACAAGAGGCTATCAAAGGCAATCCAGGTATCGAGGGGTTTTCTATATTCTTCTAATTTGTGTTAAACAAAATAATCTAAAGATCAAAAACACTAAAATGGAATGTACATTACTAAACCATTTTGAAAATATATTGTGATTTTTTTTCTGAATCGTCATTTAGTCATTAAATTATTTTTACGTACTAAAATCAACTGTAAAAACAGAAATGACACTTATTTGGAAAATGTATTTGGAGTAAAATAATCATGGAAGAGTTTGATTGGTTATAATATACTTTACATAAGATTTATAAAAGCTGATACTTTTTACCAACTACTTACCCTGGGTCATGTCTTGCTCTGAATAATAATAGTGAACAAATATAAATAAGTATTAATATAGAGCTCATATCTTCAGAGACTTTAGTATATGTAGAAAGATATGAGAAAAATATATGAAGAATCAAGAATGGGATATTACACCATGTAAATGTTTTTGATTTTATAGGTGAATAGTTTAGAAGACTGAATGATTAATTTGTCACAATTTGAAAATAAATGAACATACTTAAAATTACATTTAAAATTTTCATAGAAAATATGGGTCAGAAATAAGAAAGAATACATGGTTTATGTGCATTTCACATGCACTATCATTAGCATGATTTTTACAACGTTATATATATTACAGAAATATATATAAAATCAAAGTGTTTATGTTCCATGTCATTTAATTTTTATTTTGCCCTATCAAGGTTTAAATCTTATGAGAAATATTTTGTTTGGAAGCAATAACAAGTTTATTGGAAGCCAAACCAAAGATTTATATCTTCTCATATTGAAGAAAAAGAGCAATTTTTATCCAGCTCATCATCCTTTTTGAATTTAGGCGCCTCTTCTTTCAATCCTTAAAAATATTATAAAATATATTTTAAAATATATATATTGGTCACAAGTAGTAGATTCTTGACGATAACAATGAGATCCTGGTATGCTCTAATATTTCTTTCCACACTCAGTTGAAATATTTGATTTGTTAAGATGCTCTCTAGAAAAAAAAATAATATTACAGAATGCCTTTAGAATATAAATGATTAAAAGTTTTTGAAAGGATACATGTTTATATCTATTGTTGTTTGAACTTTTAACTTTTTTATTAAAAAATTTACAGCTCACATTTTGATGGTGGATCACTAGAAAAATAGATAAATAAAGATTTTAAATTAAAAAAAAACTTTAGAGCTCACAAACAAAAGGAAGTATAAAATGACAGTCAAGACTAATACAACGAAGAAAATGTAACTGTTGGCAAACTAATATAAGCGGATGAGAAGACCTTACTTGTTATAATGGTACATGTGTCCATGTATTTAAAACCAGTAGCATTATGATATGCAAGCTATATAACAGTTTACCAGAACCATTACTGATTTATGGTGTCATAGCTTTTTTTTCTTTTTCTTTCTTTCTTTTTTTTTTTTTTGAGATGGAGTCTCACGCTGTTGCCCAGGCTGGAGTGCAGTGCCGTGATACTGGCTCACTGCAAGCTCAGCCACCCAGGTTCAGGCTATTCTCCTGCCTCAGCCTCCCGAGTAGCTGGTACTACAGGCACCTGCCACCACACCTGGCAAAATAGCTTTTTATTAAATGTATCTCTATTGAAAATGTTCAGACAGCTTAATACAATTGTACTTCAAATCTGAATATGAAATATGGAAGACTGATCTATTCAAACAATATTTTTAAAATGCATTTCAGATGGCTTCCAAATTTTGTAGCTATGTCATTCGGGAGAATGGAAGCGTGCTCAAGGCAGTAGTTGTTTACTAAGAACTCTGAGACTGGGGGAGATTTTGCCTAATTTTAGACCAAGCTTTTACTCTAGTTCCTCAGGCTCCTGTGCAGTACTAGAATAAAACAAATATCCTATATATAAAGCCAGCAGTGCATTGAGTTCCTTTTATGTTTAAGATTTGCCATGTCACATTTTGAGAACATTGACAACTTTGTCTAGTCATGATGTTACCAGAAAGACGTCCCAATCCAGACCCCAAGCAAGGGTTCTTGTATCTTATGCAAGAAAGAATTCAGGACAAGTCTGTAAAGTGAAAGCAATTTTATTAGGAAATTAAGGGAATAAAGAACAGCTACTTGAAATATGGAAGACTGATCTATTCCAACCATATTTTTATGATGCATTTACTGTATGTGCAAAACATTTGTTTACTAAATCTACTTGCATTGTCTAAGTTCAACAGGTACAGAAAAAATTAGGGGAAAAAAATATAGGACTTGCTTTTAATAGTTATTTTCACAGGAACTATTAATTATATTTGAATAAAAGCAAAAAGTAGATCTTTTTTAGCCACATATCTGAACCTGACACTCATAACTGCATTTCAGCTTTCACTGAATAATAATAATAACAATAAATGTCCTACCTGAGAGAACCAAGATATAAGACTACCTTGGATTTGATTCTCTGCTTCATCTAAAATTTGAGGACTTCATGAATATATTTGGAATATCCCTTTCAAGTTTGCGACATTGAACAACCATAGAATTCTATTCCTTGAAACAATTTTCTATTCCTACTGGTGAAGAGTGCTCCCAAGAGAAATTAGAGGAAAAAAATGCCCTTACAAACAAAAATAACTGAGGAGAGAAAGATCTCAGCAAGTGTGAAAATTTTAGTATCTCTAAAAAAGAAAAGTAATAAACTGAAAGAAATTCATTCCTAGAGAAAATGAATAAAAAATTCACATCAGAGAAACATCAAGTGGATATGCTCTAGGGAAATCGCTTGGAAAAAAATAAAAAGAAATGAATTCAGTTGGAGAAAACATTTTGGAAAACAATAGATATGAGACTAAATAACTTTATTTCACTTCTTGTTTCACTACAAAGAGTAACCTTTGATCTGCAAGTCCCAGGAATTAAATGTTTTTATATATTCTGAATTGAAAGCTATTATTTCCCAGCAGGGCTTCTCTCTGTTCCCAAATATTTCTTTTATAATAAAAAAGAAGAGATCTGTAAAATAAGGCCTTTGCTACCTGTGATTTGCCTACAGTTTGGCTAAAGATTGAGGATGTTTGTTTCTTTGTTTTATGCTGGAACTTTCTCTCATCTTTATCATTAACTTAAGGTTTTCCCCTAAGGGTAGAGATTGTTTTTTCGTAAAACATAAAATGATAATTTTGTTTTTTCAAAATGTAAGTTTTTAAATGTGTGTTATAGTTATAACTCTCTAGAATACTGGAAAATTGTGAGAACATTTAACTACTTAATGTTTATAACTCTCTAGGATATTGGAAAATTTTCAGGACAGTTAGCTACTTAATGTATAATGTAAATTTGAAATTTTAAATGTACTATAAATCAACAGTTGGTATTTCTTATTGAAAAATTTCCACCTGAAAGATATGTGTCTAATTATCTTATGTAAATTATCTCACTCTCTAATTACAGCAATATGACCATTATTCACATTTTATAGAAATGGAAGCTGAGTTTACAAATATATCTATAACAAGGTTAATACAGATATTATAACAAGCAAAGAAAGTCATATATAAATGTATGTGTGTATAAAAATTTAATGTTTTTAGTCACAAGTGGAAGCACAGTAGGAAAAACTGAAATTCCAAAAAAGATTAAATAATTTCAAAATAAAATTTATTCCACTGCTCTGTGTTCTGCTGCTGCTTCTAGGCATGACTGATAACCTGTCATTGTCAGGCGTGTGAGCCAAAGCAACTCCGTCTTGAATAGGGGATGGGGAAAAATGAGGCTGAGATCTACTGGACTGCATTTCTGGATGGTTAAAGCGTTCTAAGTTACAGGATGAAATAGGAGATTGGCACAAGATCCAGGTCATAAAGACATTGCTGATAAAACAGATTGCAGTAAATAAGTTGGCTAAAACCCACCAAAACCAAGATGGTGACAAGACTGACCTTGGGTCGTCCTCATTGCTATACTCCCACCAGCACCATGACAGTTTAAAAATGCCATGGCAACATCTGGAAGTTACCCTCTAAGATCTAAAAAGGGGAGACATGAATAATCCACCCCTTGATTAGCATATAATCAAGATATAACCATAACAATGGGCAACCAGCAGCCCTTAGGGGTTTGTTTATGGAGTAGCTGTTCTTTATTCCTTTACTTTCCTGATAAACTTGCTTTTACTTTACAGACTCGTCCTGAATTCTTTCTTGCACAAGACACAAGAACCCTTGCTTGGGGTCTGGATTGAGATGTCTTTCCAGTAACATCATGACTAGACAAAGTTGTCAATCTTCTTAAAATATGACATGGCAAATCTTAAACATAAAAGGAATTCAATGCATGGCTGGCTTTATGTACAGGATATTTGTTTTATTCTAGTACTGCACAGGAGCCTGGGGAACTAGGGTAAAACTTGGTCTAAAATTAGGCAAAATCCCCCACAGTCTCAGAGTTCTTAGTAAATAACTACTGCCTTGAGCATGCTTCCATTCTCCTGAATGACACAGCTACAAAATTTGGAAGCCATCTGAAACATTGGGCTAAAAAGTTTGGCTGGAACTTCTAATGTGCTCAACTAAATTGACAGTGTTTAAAGGACTAAAATGATACAGAGGCAACAAGCTCTTCACTAGAACATAAGAAATACACTTTAGAATAGATTCAGGACAACTATTAAGGATCAATATCTGTTTGGAAAGAAATAATCAGTCCTTTCTATTTACTTGGCAAAACAATGGGAAATACTTCTGGTAGAACATAACATCATGAGGAGGCATTTGTCATTCCTTTATACATAGTATCTGGCATACATTAAAAAATTACATGTACAAAGAGGAAAAATATATGACCAACATGAAGAGAAATGCTAGATAATAGTTCATAGAAAATACAGATATTAGAATTATTACCCAAGGAATTAAATAAAAAATTGTTCATTGTGCTCCAGAAAATATTAAAAATGGACTTTACAGAAAAAATGACTAAGAGTTTCAACAGAGAAATGCAGTATTGAAAAATGAATACAGGACTGAAACATAAAATATCTGAAATTATGAACAAGATGAGTTCAACATTTCAGATACCCTGGAACACAAAACATCGGAACTTAAAGATAGGGTAATAGAAAATACCCACAGGAAAGCACAAAGGAAAAGAAAAGAGAAGAACAGAGTGGGAAGCATGCAAGATGTGTTGAGAAGTTCTAGCATACATATACACGGAATTCCAGAAATGAGAGATTGTGTGGGGCAAAAATAAAATTTAAAAGAATAATGATAGAGAATTCTACATAAATAAGGAAAGACAACAATCCACAAATATAAGAAATTCAACATATGAATACAGCAGAGAAACACCAACCAAGATAAACAAATAGAGACATACCTATGGGCAAGAAACCAAACCAAGCAAAACTGCTGACTGCCAAAGGAAAAAAGGAGAAAGAAAAGCTTAAAAGTAGAATGAGAACTTTTGTTTCAACTTAGGATGTAGAAAGAAATAAAAAACCTTGGCTCTGAATAATCAGAATAACCTATAAAACTTACCATTTTAAACCCCATAATGGGCCTGAGGTTGCAGAGAATACTAAATAATGTAAATTTTAAGAGTAAGGAGAGAAAGCAAAAGAAAAGGCACACGTTTGCTTTCATCCTTGGCTGAGCAGCTCAGGGAGGAGGCAGAAGTTAAAGGAGATAAGAAGGAACCAGCCGAACTCCCTATGCATTCTTAATGACCAACTGTGTTCTGACATGAAGCTGTGGAATCCTAAGGATCCACAGACGTAAATAAAATGTGCACAACTTGCCAATTCTTGGCCTTCAACTGCCTAGTCTAATGGAAGTTTGCAGCCAAACTGAGACCAGTTTTAACAAACAGATAAAAGGCTGCTGAGGCTTGGGCCTGCATATCCTGCTGAGGACTAATTCGGGACCGCAAAACTAGGAGAAACCTGGAGAGAGTACCTAAGGCTGGAGCAGAAGTAGATCTGAAGGAAAGCCACACTATGGCACAGGTGCACAGGCATGAAGAGGGCTGAGGGCAGTGAGCGAATGCTAAGAAAAGCCTTCAGAGCAAATCTGGACACAGCTCTCCAAGGCTGAGGAAAGGAAAACAATAAAATGTGCTACTAAAATAATAAAAGAGACATATTTCTCAAAAAATTATGACATATCCAACTGATAGAAAAATAATCTAGTATCTATCTAGTATTTATTAATTAAATTCAGTATTAAAAACTTTAGCAAAAAAAAAAAATCAAGGCACAGATGACATCTTTAGTAAATAAAAAAAAAAGCTATTGCCTTCTTTTTGAGGCCATAATAGCCTTAATTTAAAAACCTTATAAGCACATTCAACAGAGCAAAATTTTAGATCAATCTTTCTCAAAAAGCAATATTAAAAAGTATGCAAAATATAAATAAATAGGACATTGATACATATGCAAAGGCCAATATATCATAGCCAAGTGATATTTATTTTGTTATTTTTTAATTAAAGTTTTATTCCATTAGTGTTTAAAAAAATCAAAATAATTACTACCTTTAGTAATAGTGAGGCCACCATAAATGTAAGCAGGTCGTATGACTGGAGTAGATATTCAAAATAAACATATTACACAGAGGACTTTTATCCTGAATGCATCTTAATCTAAATATGTACAGAAAAAGATTATATGATCACTTTAATATGTATTGGAAAAGAGCATTGAATTTTTTTATTCATATAATTAAAAATTATATTTAGCAAAATATATCTCCTATAAACATTAAATGAATGAATAAATGAATAAAGAAGCAAATAAATACGTAAATGCAACTATCATAAACATCATTCTCTAAGCTGAACTATTGGCAGTTTCAGCCTATAATTAGACCCAAGGCAAGTGTGAAAATACAAAGGTATAAGGATCATTTGCAAATAAAATAATAATGTACCTACTATTCTATCTGGATTAATCTGTTTTAACAAAATCTCTGTATTCAAGGTAAATGGACAAAATCAGTTTTATTATTATCTGCCAGCAGAAAACAAATAGAAATGAAATGTAAATATATATATATATTTTTACAATAGCATTAAGAAGACACTGCAAACAAGAATAATTAGAACTCTACCTTTAAAATGCAATTATGTTATTGAAGAAGATAAAGACTAAAATCAGTGGAGGGATATGCCTTAATCATGAATTGACTATTGTAAACATTTCCGTTTTAAATAAATTCATCTACGAAATTGATATATCAAGCAAAATTTCATTGAGAGTTAACCATTTTATTCTGTAATTATTATGAGTGTAAGGACTCAAATATATTCAAGATGATTAAAGCACAAATCTGGAGGATTTATAATACTAATTGACCTATTGTAAAGCCAGTTTACTATTACAGTATGATCGTGCAGTTATATATTGAACAATGGCACAGAATAGAGTACACGAAGAAAACAATGCTGTAAAGTCATATACTGAAACACAATAAAGATAGTATACTATTCCTAGTAAATGGTACCAAGTTAGTTTGATATCCAGTGCTTCTTTTCCTCAGTGATGGACTACACGAGGAAGGAACTGGAAGGGAACAATGGTACTGCAGTCCTGGAAGACACAAACAAAAACAAAACAAAGCAAACAAAAACTGAAACTTATCTAAAGCCTCCTTACATATCTATACAATATATTGGTTTCAAGATTTGTTCCTCTATGATAGATATAATCCATGCTTTATGTATGATGACTCCTTTTGGGAATATAATTTTTGTGCAATTATTTATATCTTTCCTGTAGACTTGTGGGCTTAGACAAAAGTATCTACTGTTTCAAATTTCAAATCTCAATCTCAAAGCAGAAAGAGAAAGAAGATATCCTAAGCAGATATCTTCTTTGCGTAACAAAGTAAAATTTAATATGATAAAGTAACTATTGGAAAATATTACACATATCTTAGGTTCTTATATTCAAATACCTTTTTAGATGTTTTGCTTTCATAATGTGTGAAAGAATTGTTATATGTGAATTTTACTATTGTATTAAATTTTACTCTCTAACTTCTGCAGTGGCTGAGGTAGACATCTACCCCGAAGCTACACTGCTTTTTATTTTTAATTGGAATGGGCTACTGAGTTGACAAAATACTGTTAACTGGAATCAAAGAGAAATTCATGGAGAAAGTTAGCATAGCATTCATTGCTTTTAGACAAAGTTTCTCAAACTCATTTGTTCGTTTGCCTTCTGGTCGTTTTCTAATGTCACCTAATCCTCGACTCTTCCAACTTTACTTGTGAACAGATGCAACATCACGGTAGAGATGTTCCATCAGAGAGCTGAGGAAATGCATTAGTAAGCAGTGTGCTATCTAGAATCAGCATCGAATTTCTACAGCTTTAAATGATTAGAAGGTTCTAAAAGCATTTTTTAGTTTTACAAATCATGACTTTATAGTTTATAATTAAATTACCTTAATAGTTTGCTCTTAAATCACTCATTTATGTATAACTTAATTATATGTTTACAACTATTGAAAGAGTATGCTACACTAAAAGAGGTACTGATCAAATTATGTTAGAAACAACTAAGGAGTTTGCCATCTTTGATAAATTATCAATTAAATCACTTTTAGAGAACGATTTTCTAACTTTTTATAACAAATTTTTGGATATGACATTTTAAATTGGAAACTTTAGTCATTTTTATCATAAATCCCTAAAAGTAGTCTATTTAGTGAATATAAATTAATTTTAAAAGATGTTTCTAGGGCTATATAGATGAGAAAGGAAACGAATCTACAAGCAATAAAGATAACATAATTTAAATACTTACAAATCAACATTTCAAAATACATATTGATAAAATTGCCCAAAACCTATATGAAAATAATTAGGTACAATACTCTAAGATACCTCTCCACCCATAGATTCTCTGTTTCTTTTTTCTCTCTTGCCCTTTCTCTGTCTCTGACACACACACACACACACACACACACACACACACTAAACAGTCTGTTGACAACTGTAACATGTTAGAAAAAAAATCCCCAATGAACCATTTTCTGGGGCCTTGCAACCCACATGTGAGAACCAAGCAGAGAAATACAAAAACACAATGAAAGTTTAACATGTGCTATCATTGATACAATAAAATGTATAATAATATGACAGAAAGCTTTCCAAAATTGATAGTAGAAACTAGTTGCTTTTGAAAAACTTGAAATAAATTCCCTGAAGGTAGACTTTGATTTTGTAAGCACCTGAAAATTCCCTGACACCTAGAAGGCACTTGATAAATATTTATAGAAAAATACTAATGAGTAAATGAATAAATGAGCAAATTAAATGTTGAATAAAAGCATATAAAGAGAAATGAAGTTTGAAATGTTAGCCAACTATATTTCACATGTAACAATTCTTGTACACATTATGAAAGCAAAACATCTAAACAGGTATTTAAGTATAAGAACCTAAGATATGTGTAATATTTTTCAAATAATTACTTTATTGTATTAAAATTTACTATGGAGAAACACTTTTACTCTTCTAGATGAATGTATTGCATATTTTAGAAGTCTTTCATTAATGTTTATCTTTCAACATCTACTATTGTTCGGAATAATTGGATTTATCTTGCTTTAAAAATAACTTCTTAATTATGTCATTTACTTGCTGCTTTTATTATGATAACCTATAACCACCCAGTGACAAAATATCTGATTCACGTACATATCTAAAGAGGTATTTAAAGAAGAAAAGTAAATTGGTAACATGAGTAGTCTGGGATGTAGACAGCAATAAAGCTATATAGAAATTATGAAATTGAACATTGCTTATCCTTAGAGTATAATTGCATAGTTATATAAAGTGACATCTTTGAAATACAAACTAGGATAGCAATTTTTGTTTGTGCTAAAAAATATAATAAAAAGCTGAGTAGACCTCAGTGCTATATGTCTTTCATTTTCCCCTCAGATCAAATTTATACCTTTGCCCTGAGTACTATGAATGGACTACATTAAATAGTTATCTTCTTTTAAGTTTCGTGTTGGATTTGGTTAAGAGGCAGTGGATTAGCCTACTACCACACTACTGTAAAGAAATGATCCAAGACTGGTTAATTTATAAAGGAAAGAGATTGAATTGGCTCACAGTCCAGCATGGCTAGGGAGGCCTCAGGAAACATATAATCATGGCAAAAGTCAAAGGGGAAGCAAAGGCTCCTTCTTCACAAAGCAGCAGGAAGGAGAAGTGCTGAGCAAATGGGGAAGAGGCCCTGATAAAACCATCAGATCTTGTGAGATGTCACTCACTATCATGAGAACAGCATGAGAGAACTGTCCCCTGATTCAGTTTCCTCCACTTGGTGTCTCACTTGACACGTGGAGATTGCAAGGATTACAATTCAAGATGGGATTTTGGGTGGGAACACAAATCACATCAGGCAGCACTAGCAAAAGATGAGAGAAAGGAGGAATAATTCAAGGGAATTAAATAACCTGTATCACTTCCTGCCAGGTCACTTACACAGTTTTTTTAATGCAACTTCCTCACCTTATTTAGAAGTAGCTAAGGCTTCCCATTCTTACAAAAGTAAGGGGACTATGTCATCACTTCTCAATTTTCTACCCATGCACCTGTCCACAGCCAATGTGTTAACTCACCACAAATTACCCATCTTGAGTGTTCATACTTCTGCTGGAACTCTGATAAGATCTCCTTCACTTTCTTTCATGTTCTTGTACGTGGAACTCAACAGATGACTTTCATGGCCTTATACAATTAAGTAACTTAAATTATACTAGTAGGATTTTTACGACATGTTCAGTGTGTGCTCTTCTATGACTTTCCAAATATTTCAAGACGGTCATGAGTATACGTATTATGTAATTCCACTTTAAAGGTTAAATGGAGATAATCAATTGTAGCTGTAATTAATACATTTGTTATTCATAAAAATGGAGTTGGCTTTCTATGTATATTAAGTTTTCATCTTTAAAGCACAACTTAAACATTCCAATTGGGTTTCTTCATAAGTGACCATTTCTATTTAAGAGACAAACTGGATTAGTCATCTAATACTGCATAAAAACTTATCTTTAATTCCTCAAAACAACAACAAAAATTCAGTATTTGCTTATCAGTTTGCAAGTTAAGCTGTTTAGTGTGGTTGTTCTAAAGCTGGACTGGCCTGAGCTTATTCATGGCCCTTTATTTATTTGACTGAGACTCTTCTGGGCCTAGCAGTCTAAAATATTAATCCCATGTCAAGAATGTTGGTTCTGACTGCCAGTTGACCCTCCCTTTCTCTTTCTCTCTACACAAGGTCTCTAATCATTTTCCCTTTGTGAGAAACTATTCTAAAATATATGATCATCAGTTACTAATATTTTCCCTTTCTGAAAGATTTTAATTACTAGTTACAGATATTTGAAAATTACTACTACAGAAATGCACTTATTGGGAAGTTATTGGCATGTACTATTTGTGTTTGACGTAAATTAGATCTTTTCTATTCTTCTACATATTCAAGGTCATGTAGTTTGATATAAAGTGATAAAAATGACCAGAAGAAATGGAAATATTTTGTAATCATTCAAAAAATGGAAACCTAAAAGTAAAACATTATTGAACCTACAAAGTGTGGAGAAAAGTTTTCTTTTCATTTTATGTTACTGTAAATTCATATTATAGCAACAATAATAATTTTGTTAAGAATTTCCAGTATCAATCTAAACAACAATGAGATGAGTACTAATATATTAAACTTCTAAAAATTTGAAAACATTTGGGTCCACTGTATTCCATCATTGGCTGAATACTCAACTACAAAGATGTAAGAGTAAGCCCAACAGTCATGTATAAGAAAAAAGGCAAATATAGTCAAATAATTCAGCCAGCACGCAGCACTGACCACATACTACATGAGAAATAGGTTTCATAGATTTAGCCAAAGCAAGTTATTAAACAAAGAGAATACAACAATTTTCAGGGAGAAAAAAATGATCAGAATCCAGAATTTCTTCAACAAAATATTAGAAATATCCAGTGTTCAGCTAAAAGTTTTGAAATATACAAAGAAAAAATAAAGTGCTACTCATATTCAGGAAAATATCACATTAAATAGGATTGTCTCTGAGTTTCCGCAAGTGTTGGATTTAGCAGATGAAGACTGTGAAGACACTATTGTGAATATATTAAAAAGCTAGAGAAGCCATGCTTAAATAATTAAAGTTTGACAACAATATATTTACACAGAGGAATTCTTAATAGGGAGAGAAAAACTATGAAAAGAATTAATAGAAATTCCAGAGTTAAAAAAAATTAAAATTAAAAGTTTACTATACATGCACAACAGTAGATTTAAGGTACCAGACTCAAAAATTCTTCAATTTAAAGACCGTTCAAAATAAGTTATCCAATCTGAAGAATAAAGACAAAAAACTTGGTGAAAAATTAACTTGAGTCTCACAGATCTATGAGACCATTTCGACTATACCTACATATGTTTAATGATGATCCTAGGAGAAAGGAGAGATAGAGAGGGAAGAAAAGTTACTGGAAGAAGTAACCACCAAAACTTTGCCAAATTTGATGAAAACTACTCATCTACACATTCAAAAAAAAATTGAAACCTCAAGTAGGGAAAACAGAGATTCATAACTAAACCCATTATAGTCAAGTTATTGAGAGTCAAAGTCAAAGAGAAAACACTGAAAGCAGAAAGAGAATAACTGCTGATTACATGCTGAGGGAGGAGGCTGGAGGAAGGGAGCATCATGTTTAACAGCTGACTTTTTATGTGAAGCAGCATGACCAGAGACAGTGTAGTGGAGTAAATGACATATTCAAAACAATCTGTTAACCAATAATTAATATCGAGATAAATTTTTCTTCAAAAAGGAAGGTGAAATAAAGTTGTTTTTCATATTCACAAGCAGCATTTGAGTATTTCAATTTCTTTATATTTTCACCAAATATCACTGGTGGGTATGAAAAATGACACAACCAATCTGGAAAATTAGTATATCCTTAAAACTTAAATACAAACCTACCCTATACCAATAATTCTACTTCTAGAATTCTACCCATGAGAAATAAAAACATACATTCACCAAAAAATATGTATGCAAATGTTTATAACGCTATTCTTCCTAATATCCCCAAACTGAAGATAATCCATGCGTCCATCAGCTTGTAAGTCCATAAACAAGATATTGTAATATCCCTACAGTACAATACTGTATTAGTCAACATTAAAAATGAACAAAGTACATGCGATAATGTGGAAGAACCTCAAAAATGTTATGCACAGTGAACAAAAACAGACACAGAAGACTACATGTTATATAATTTTCCTTATGTGAAATGTTCAGAAAAAGCAAATTTTTAGAGAAAGAAAGTAGATTAATACTTGCCTAGAGCACGGAGTAATTGCAAACCAGGATGACAGAACTTTTTGTGGTTGTGGAAATGTTCTGAAACTGGTTTGTGGGAATGATTGGAGAATTCTATAAATTTACAAAATAATATATATATTTTATGAATTTATAAAAATAAATTGTACACTTAGAGTGGGTGAATTTATAGTGAATAAATTTCAATGAAATTATAATTACTAATACAGAAAGTTATATTAACCTTTTAAAAGTGAACAATAATATTGCTATGATACAAAACTACAATATTGGTGACTATATACATTCACTTAAAATGGACTGTCATGACTGGTTTTTGGCAATGACCCCCTCAACAAATTTCAGGTGACCAAATGTTTCTCCATATCACTATAGCAGATAGCTTAGAAACAGAAAAGTTTCAAAATCCCTAACGAAATCTGAAAGAAAGATACGTTCTCTAATTCAACCTACTAGGATAATTGTAGATAAGCTATTATTAAATATTCTTGTATTCTGAATAAACCTAAATAGTCATTACTAGAAACTTATCTAAAACTATATATGTAGATATTATTTGCAACTTAAGAATTTACAGAAAAATAAAATAACTTTATTTGGACATTTATAATAAAAAGTAATAGATTATTCAGTGAGTCAAAAATTGAAACTAATTAAAGGGAGTGTGTGATTTCATATCCATTCACACAATTTATAAATGGGGACAAAGCAGGACTGTTTTTCTAACATGGCAGTCTTGAAACAGAATAATGAGAGCCGAAGTACATGTTTTTTTTTTTTTTTTAATTTTTTTAAATTTACTTTAAATGATATACTTTTAGAGTATATTTGTCTATATTTGCAATTGCCAAATTATTGGCAATTGCAAATATAGACATATCATTGGCACAGAACAAAGGTAAAATAGTAACTTACGGTATACGCTCATTCAAAACTGAGTGCCATTCAATCAGGGCTACATCTGTATGCAAACAGACAAATTTCAAATAAAAGAATTTAAAATGTGGCTTCCTTTCTAGAATGGGTTCTGGCTTGATTTGAATTGCTGAATGAAGAATTATAGCTCCCAACTTTCCCAGCATATGTAGAATTGACTTTTTGGTGCACATTTAGATTTGCAAACTTTCAAATCAGGGCTCATAAATAAGAATACAGTTAAAATAGGAAACATGATGTAGTCCTATTTTCCTCATTCTTTCTTTTGTTCTAAACTCCAGAAATTTTAAGCGAAAGATTCTCAGGGTTACAGTTTTCTCTAAAGCAATAATGGTAGAGCTGATAAAACTAGGCTGTTCTTCAAATCACCTTAGATACATGGCATCTCAGGAGACTCTGCTTGCTTCTCAAAGGGAGTAGGAATAAAACAAACACACAAACAATCAGTAAATAGAGTCAAACATCTGTGAGAATTCTCAGAGTGACCGAAATAATTCCTAATCAATAATAGCTGTGGTTTAGCACACATACATCTTGTGGTGTTGTGTCCAGAATTGGTGGGTTCTTGGTCTCACTGACGTCAAGCTGTAAGCTGTGGACCCTCGTGATCAGTGTTACAGTTCTTAAAGATGGTGTGTCCAGAGTTTGTTCCTTCTGATGTTTGGATGTGTTTGGATTTTATTCCTTCTGGTGGGTTCGTGGTCTCGCTGGCTTCAGAAGTGAAGCTGCAGACCTTCATGGTGAGTGTTACAGCTCTTAAGGTGGCCTGTCTGGAGTTGTTCATTCCTCCCGGTAGGTTGGTGGTCTTGCTGGCCTCAGGAGTGAAGCTGCAGACCTTGGTGGTGAGTGTTACAGCTCATAAAGGCATCAGTTGGACCCAAAGAGGGAACAGCAACAAAATTTATTGCAAAGAGCGAAAAAACAAAGTATCCACAGCGGAGAACTCGGTGGAAGAGGACCCCAGCGGTTGCCCCTGCTGGCTTGGGAAACCTGCTTTTATTCCCTTATTTGGCCCCCCACCCACATCCTGCTGATTGGTCCATTTTGACAGGGTGCTGATTGGTGCCTTTACAATTCTTTAGCTAAATATAAAGGTTCTCCAAGTTCCCACTAGATTAGCTAGACACAGAGCACTGATTGGTGCATTTACAAACCTTGAGCTAGACACAGGGTGCTGATTGGTGTGTTTACAAACTTTGAGCTAGACACAGGGTGCTGATTGGTGTATTGACAATCCTTTAGCTAGACATAAAGGTTCTCCAAGTCCCCACCAGATTAGCTAGACACAGAGCACTGATTGGTGCATTTACAAACCTTGAGCTAGACACAGAGTGCTGATTGGTGCATCCACAAATTCTGAGCTAGACACAGAGTGCCTACTGGTGCATATACAATCCTCTGGCTAGACATAAAAGTTCTCCAAGTCCCCATCCGACTCAGGAGCCCAGCTGGCTTCCCCTAATGGATCCTGCAACAGGGCAGCCAGGCCACGGATTGAGCTGCCCGCCAGTCCCGTGAGGCGCGTCTGCACTCCTTAGCCCTGGGACAGTCAATGGAACCCGGCTCTGTGCAGCAGGGGGCTGTGCCCATCAGGGAGGCTCAGGTCTTGCAGGCGCCCACCACAGCCGGGACATGGTGGGCTGCAGGTCCCCAGCCCTGCCCTGTGGGCGGCTAAGGCCTGGGGAGAATTCCAGCATGGTGCAGGTGGGGTGGCAGTGCTGGAGGACCAGGCACACCCTCCACAGCTGTTGGCCCAGGCGCTAAGCCCCTCACTGCCCGGGGCGTTGGCGCTGGCTGGCTGCTCTGAGTGCAAGGCCCACCAAGCCTGTGCCTGCCGGGAACTCGCACTGACCCGTGAGTGCCACGCGCAGCCCTGGTTCCCACCTGCACCTCTCCCTCCACACCTGCCGGCAAGCAGAGGGAGCAGGCTCTGGCCTCCGCTAGCCCAGAGAGGGGCTCCCACAGTGCAGTGGCGGGCTGAAGGGCCCCTCCACCGCCAATGGTGTGGATGCTGAGGCCGAGGAGGTGCTGAGGGCAAGGGCTGCTAACACATTGTCACCTCTCAGTGTGATACATCTAGTAGGAACAAAAAGGATTTATAGATTCACTATTTTTTCCCCTCAATTTTTTCAAAATACAAGACAGACTAAGGAAAATGATTTTTAAATCATCATCTCTTTTAATATTGGGGTGTTTTTTTTTTTGTTTTTTTTTTTGTCTTTTGTTAAATAAAGCCTTGTATTCAGTGCTTACCTAGGCCAAAAATTCTGTTTTATATTTCTTCAACCCAAGGTGTTTTTTGTTTTTTGTTTTTTGTTTTTTTTGAGATGGAGTCTCACTCTGTCACCCACGTTGGAGTGCAGTGGTGCAATCTTGGCTCACTGCTAGCTCCACCTCCCGAGTTCATGCCATTCTCCTGCCTCAGCCTCCTGAGTAGCTGGGATTACAGGCGCCCGCCACCATGCCCAGCTAATTTTTTTTTTTTTTTTTCGTATTTTTAGTAGACATGAGGTTTCACTGTATTAGCCAGGATAGTCTCAATCTCCTGACCTTGTGATCTGCCTGCCTTGGCCTCCCAAAGTGCTAGGATTACAGGCGTGAGCCACTATGCCCAGTCAACCCAAGATATTAATATAAAATATCTTATGGCATTACTTGGCCAACATTTCAGTAAGACTCTCTAATTAAATAAAATGTATTCATATAGAGCATAAATGGCATAAGGCATATCTGAGAAAGTGAGTATTTTAAAGTTATATTATTACATAGTAGTCTTCTGTAGCTGGAGAACAAATAACTGTAATAAAGGAGAACAGGGTAACAGAGCATTTAAAAGCTGATGATTCGTGTTTTGGTCAATTAATTGTGGAGGTAAAAAACAAATAAAACATCTCACATGTTAATATAAATAGTGTTATGGACTGAATATCCGTGTCCTCCCAAAATTCATATATTAAAATACTAACTCCCAATGTGATGGTTTGGGGAGGTGATTAGGTCACGAAGATGGATGGAATTTGTACCCTAATTAGAAGAAATATGAGAGAGATGTTTTTGTTAGGCCGTATGAGGATATAATGAGAAGGCCATTTTCAAATCAGAAAGAAGACCCTCACCTGGTAAAAAATCTACTGGTACCTTCATCTTGAACTTCTCAGCCTCCAAAACAGTGAGAAATATTTGTTTGTTATTTAAGCCGCCCAGTTTATGGTATTTTGTTATAGCAGCTCAACCTAAGACAAATAGTAGCATCCTTAGTCTGTATAGAATAAAAATATAGTTTGATGGAAATTTATAGGAAATCAAATATGGGGATACATATTTACTTGTTCAACAATTACTTTTTCTACTAAGTGCCTGCAACTGTTCAAAAGCTAAGGAATAAAATTCTGGTGAAAGAGAGAAAAAAATATCAGCCATTAAGGGAGTGAAGTCAAAAAGGAAATAAAAATAAAGTCTAATCCATGTCAGAAAGCAGAATGCAAGGTACTATGAAAACCAAAGAGCAGTTTGTAATATGGTAGATGAGCTGATGAAAGACTTTCCAGAGGAAGTTACATTTAAGTTAAGACCTGAGGACATGTAGAAATTTGCAAGTAAATTGATGACAGAGATGGAATGAACAGGATGAATGTTTGCTAGATAGGATAAAAATCATCTGGGAAAGTCCAGAAAAAATGTTTTTTGATACATGAAATTAATTTAAGTCTGTTACTGGCATCCTAAAGACATGAAAAGGGGCAAACACAGAGGAGGTAATAAATGTCCCTGAAATATTTGTTGGATGAAAGGTTAGTGATGAAGTTTAAGCAAAAGAATGACAAGAACATATTTTGATTTTCTTTCAGAAAGACAATTCTGAATACACTGAATAAAGAATTCTGACCATCATTTCAATATTGCCTACTTAGCCTTGACTTAACCATGACAATGGCTTCCTAACTTATTCTTGACTATATAACATATTTTTCATAAAGAATCTGATCATGAGACACCAAATGTGTATGTCCCATGTCATTTCTCTGCCAAAAACTCTCCAAGGTCTTTGCATCTCAATATCATTAAAATCCAAGCTTTTTTCAAATTCCTATTAGTTCATAAACAACCTGCTTCTCAATTAACTGTTTGATGTTATGTCATTCCTCCCTTTCTCTGGCTCATTTCCCTTTTAACTATACTATTCCCCCTCCCCTTTTTTTTTTGATGTATCACAAGTCTATCATCTAGACCTTTGCACTTGCTCTCCATACCTTCTTCCCCCACCTTCCCTTGCACGTATAATTATTCCTATATGTAAATCACTTTTCTGCTCAAATGTCATCTTTTGCAGGACTTTCCTGAACATTCTCTATAAAATATTATCCCAAAACATTATTTCCTGTCCTACATTTTTAGAGCATTTATTGCCACCTAAAATTATAGACCTATCAGTTCATCAGAATGTGAGTTCCAGAAGAAGAAAAGTATATCTTCACTGTTATATCAATGTCACTTAGTTGTGTTTCTGGCACATTTTACGTGCTTATTATTTATGAATCAAATTAATGTTGAATGGACTTGTCTGCTAAATTATTTGCACCTTTCTTTTTTCACTTTACTTATTAAAATAATCCAATCCCGAATGCAACTAACTCATCACACCCTCCACAGCTACCACAAAAGAGCTAGATTCTTTGTAGATCAAGAATTGTAAGATCAAGTTTCCCAACAGTATAATTTAATTATTCTGTACATTCATGGCATCTAACCAGAAATGTGCCTTTCTGATATATCCACTCTTTGTTATCGGGGGAACCAGCCCCCAATATTTCAACATAGGTTCTTTTCTATTTTCCCTAAGTGTTTTCCAGTCTGAGAAATAAAGAGAAAGAGTACAAAAGAGAGAAATTTTACAGCTGGGCCTCCAGGGGTGACATCACCTATTGGTAGGTTCCGTGATGCCCCTTGAGCCTCAAAACCAGCAAGTTTTTATTAGGTATTTCAAAAGGGGAAGGGGGGTACGAACAGGGAGTAAGTCACAAAGATCACATGCTTCAAAGGGCAATAAAAGATCACGCAGAGAGGCAGAGCAAGATCACAAGGCCAGGGCGAAACTACAGTTATTGATGAGGTTCCATGTCCTGATGGGCATGCGTTGTCGTTGATAAACATCTTAACAGGAAACAGGGTTCTAGAGCAGACAACCGGTTTGACTAGAATTCGCCAGGCTGGAATTTCCTAATCCTAGCAAGCCTGAGGAGACTGCAGAAGACCAGGGTGTATTTCATCCCTTATCTTCAACTGCATAAGGCAGACAGTCCCAGAGCAGCCATCCATAGACCCACCCTTGGGCATGCATTCCCAGGGTTATTCCATGGTGGGAAAAGAATTCAGCAATATTTCTTCTATTCACTTTCTGCAAGAAGAGAAATATGACTGTTCTGTCCAGCCCCACAGGCAGTCAGACCTTATGGTTATTTCCCTTGTTCCCTGAAAATTGCTGTTATCCTATTCTTTTTTAGGATGCCCAGATTTCATAACTTTCAAACACACATGTTTTACGTACAATTTGTGCAGATAACACAATCATCACAGGGCCCTGAGGTGACATACATCCTCAACTTATGAAGATGATGGGATTAAGAGATTAAAGTAAAGACAGGCATAGGAAATTATAAAAGTATTGATTGGGGAAGTGATAAATGTCCATGAAATCTTCACAATTTATATTCAGAGACTGCAGAAAGACAGGCATAAGAAATTACAAAAGTATTAATTTGAAGGAACTAACAAATGTCCATGAAATCTTCACAATTTGTGTTCTTTTGCCGCAGCTTCAGTCAGTCCCTCCGTTCGGGGTCCCTGAGTTCCTGCAACACTTTATTTCAGCACAATTATATGCATAATTATGCACAATGTCTCCAAACCCCAAATTATTTAATCTTAGCTTCTAGCCAGTCCTATTACTTTCATTTAGAAAACATAAACTTCACTTTAAAATGCTTCATCTTCTGATCACTCATCCACATCTTAAATCAACCTACAATCTTGGCTTCCCATTACAATATAGAAGCTCCTTTCACTCTTAAATAATTCGATTTTTTCCACCAATGTTTTAAGTTTCTTTTCTTTCTGCCTTATTAAGAACCAACTACAATTTATGCCATTTCCTTTCTTCACTTGGATATTCAACCACTCCTTCTCAGGTAAATATTTCTTGATAACTTAAAATTTTTTCCCATTAAAACAAAGGCCAGAATCTTTGTTTCACTCAACTCTTCAAATACCTCTATATAAAGTCTCAAACTTGCTGTTTGTCACCACACTCTACTTCAAACATTTTTTTCCCCATTTGTCTCAACCCATTAATCCTGGCACCCAGTCTTATCATTTAATATTTTTTGAAGGAAATAAATTATTTTTCTAAATCTATGTTTTAACTTATCATATTTGATGTTTTAGCAACAGTTTAAACTATTAATTCTCCAATTAAGAAACTGTCAATTCAGTTAGCTTCTCTAACACATCCTGTTTCTATATATTTTCTCTCACAGTCTGCTTGCACTTCTTAGTCTACTTTTTAATCACATTATTCTTTTTATCACCCTAATGAGTACTTTTGAGCATCATGTTTGATCTTCTCCTCACTATTAGTTGCAAGAACTAATAGTTAAACTAACCATAAACCAGCAAACTTTTTAGGAAAACTGAGACCAATAATGAAAGATAACAAATAACAAAGCAAGTAGAAAATTACTAACACTATATTAACAATGATGTTTAAAACTAATAGATATTAATAAAAGATATCTGTAATACCTAACAATTTAAGACTGCAATATAAAAATTAAAACACAATAATTGGGATTGATGAAAACAAACAACAAACTATAAAAGCAAATTAGAGTATGTGGATGAATAAATATTTCCAAAATACAGATCTAAATTTTAAGGAGTTTTAAAGATGAGAAAATGTTGAGACATGAAGTTGATCTTGTAGTTCTAATATGTATACAACAGAAATTAAGAGAGAAAGTGATTGAAATGGGGAAAATGTAAGAAAGAAATAGAGATTAGATGGATAGATAGAATAAAATTGTTCAGAAATGTAGGGTAGTATGACTCTTCCTATTAACAAGTCCACTTTAGTATTAACTTACATTAGTTCATGCTATGGTGAAATTTCATGACACAAAAAACAATAAGGGAGTCCTAAAATCTTTCAAAAACCAAACAAGCAAACAAATAATTTCTAGCTAACTAAGATAGTGTTGAAAAGGCCATGGTGATAGGAAAAACACAGAATGACTTCAAGCTAAATAGCTAGGAGTTGATTTACCATTGGTCAAATGGCATTCCTGCATTTTTTAAGAAAAGAGAACTCTATAGTGCCCAAGGGACTTCAGTTCTTTCCACAATTATTATCACTTTCTGTTACATATTAAGTAACAACCCAGGTCACATTTCATAGCCATATTTCTGGATTAAAATAAAAAATTAAAATTAAATTCACTATGATATTTTTTTTCTTGTGGAAAAGGTTAACCAGTTCTTAACAGTTTTTCTTCATCCAAAAAAATGTGAGTTTGACTTTTAAAAGGGAATGTGACAGCTATTTACAAAGTTTAATGCAACTGTTTAAAAGTAAACATGATTACTTTTTGAGAGGACTCAAAGATTTTGTGGGAAAATTGAATTCAAAGATAAAAAATTCAAATAAAAACTTTCTCAATATAAGTTCTGTCAAGTTCAAGGCATTTTTGTAAGCAAGGATACCAGCCATTCAGTCCATCTTTAAAGAACTGAGACTCTAGGAATTTAACCATGTTAATGTAGTCTTTTTCATGTCATTAACTGAATAAAAATGAGTGCCCTTACAGGTTTTTTACTATTACAAAGCAAGAAGAAGCCATAAGAAGCCAAATCAAGACTGTAAGGTGAATGCCTAATGATTTCCCACTGAAACTTTCTCAAAGTTATTTTTGTTTGATGAGAAGAATGAGCAGGAGCATTGTCATGATGGAGAAGGACTCTCTAGTGAAGCTTTTTCAGGTGTTTTTCTGCTGAACCTTTAGCATTCCCCAAATACTCCCGTTGTTAGCAGATGTTACCATTCTTTGGTCCTTTAGAAAGTCAACAAGCAAAATTCCTTGAGCATCCCCAAAACTGTTGCCATGGACTTTGCTCATCACCAGCGTACCTTTGCTTATGACTGGACACTTTCATCTCTTACTAGCCATTGCTTTGGTAGTGCTTTGTCTTTAGGATCATCCTGGTAAAGCCATGTTTCATCTGCTAAAATTCTTCAAAGAAATGCTTCAGGATCTTGATCTTACATGTTTAAAATTTCCATTGAAAACTCTGCTCTTATTTATAGCTGACCTGGGTGCAACAATTTTGGCACCTATTGAGTGAACAGTTTGCTCAACTTCAGTTTTTTTATTCAGAAAGACATAAGCTGAACCAATTGAGATGTCTATGATGTTGGATATTCGTTCTGCTCTTAATCATTATAATGTACTTTTGAAGTAGGGCCAAACATGATTATTTTTTTCCTTGAAAATTGATGTACCTGGTCTGCCACTGCAAGGTTCATCTTCAATGTTGTCTCATTCCTTAAAATGAGTTATTCATTTGTAAACTGCTATTTTTTTGTGGGTGGCGAGGGATGGAGTCTGGGCTGGAGTGCAGTGGCGCGATCTCAGCTCACTGAAAACTCCACTTCCCAAGTTCAAGCGATTCTCCTGCCTCAGGTTCTTGAGTAGCTGGGATTACAGGCATCCACCACCATGCCCAGCTAATTGTTTGTATTTTTAGTAGAGATGGGGTTTCACTATGTTGGCCACGCAGGTCTCGATCTCTTGACCTCGTGATCCGCCCGCCTCAGCCCGCCAAAGTGCTGGGATTATAGGCGTGAGCCACAGCGCCTGGCCATAAACTGCTCAGTTCTCTGTGATGTTATCCTCATAACTTCTTGTAGAGCATCAGGAATTATACCATTCTTCTACCCAAGCTTCACCATAAATTTGATGTTTGTTCTCACTTCAATTTTAGCATAATTCAAGTTGCTCTGATAGAGGCTCTTTTCAAACTGATGTCTCGTTCTTCTCAGTGCCTTCGACTGGATCCTTTTCAGACACATTATAACAAGCTAATATACATTTATTTTTGTGCAAAATGTTGAGATTTATGCACAGTTTTTTTCATAATACATATTTCCATAAACTGTTTGAAAACTCCTCATTTCTGCGAAGGACAGATTACCAATCAATATGAATGATTAAAAATATAAAGTAGGTGCAATATAATGAATGTTTCATGGCATCCAAAACCAAGGCTGCTCTTCATAGAAATACGCAAAAATTAAACCATGAAGAAATAGTAATTATTCAAGGAAAAATTTACAGTAAGACTTTGGAAATATAAGGCCTGATTTACTATGAGGAATATATATATTTCTTCTTGAATGTATCAGAAAAGAGCCAAATGTGAAAATTAATTAACTGAGGAATTAAATAATGTAAAAAATACACTTTCTGAAAAAATAAACAAATAGAATTTCTAATGCATAAAATATGTGTTAAAAATATGTGTTACTTAAAAAGAAAAATAAGCAGGCACAAAATTAAGGAATCCTAATTCTTTTAATTTTTTTATAATTTTAATTTTTATTTTAGATATAGGGGTTATACATTCAGGTTTGTTTCACGTGTATATTGGGTGATGCTGAGATTTAGGATACAAATAATCTTGTCACCCAAATAGTGAGCACAGTACCCAATAGGTCATTTTTTCAACCCTTGTGCTCCCACCCACTCTAGTAGTTTCCAGTGTCCATTACTCCCATATTTATGTTCATAAGTAATAAATATTTAGTTCCTACTTATAAGTGAGGCTATGTGACATTTGGGTTTCTGTTCCTTCATCGGGTTGCTTAGGATGATGACCTTCAGCTCCATCCATGTTGCTGTAAAGGACATGAATTCATTTGTTTTTTACAACTGTGTAGTATTCTGCGGTCTGTATGTGCCACATTTTCTTTATCCAATCCACCATTCATTGTCACCTAGGTTGATTCCGTGTCTCTGCTACAGTGAATAGTGCTGCAATGAACATATAAGTGCATGTGTCTTTTTTGTACAACAGTTTAGTTTTCTTTGGATATGCATACTCTGTAATGAGATTGCTGGGTCAAATAGTAGTTCTGTTTTTAATTTTTTGAGAAATTATCTAACTGCTTTCCACAGTGGCTGAACTAGTTTACATTCCCACCAACAGTGCATAAGTGTTCTCTTTTCCCACCAGCGTCTGTTATTTTTGTCTTTTTAATAATAACCATTCTGATTGGTGTGAGATGGTATCTCATTATGGTTTTGATTTGCATTTCTCTGATGATTAGTGATGTTAAGGGTTTGTTCGTGATTTTTGGCCAGCTGTATGTGTTCTTTTGTGGAGTGTCTGTTCATGTGCTTTGCTCAGTTTTTAATAGGGTTATCTGAGTTTTGCTCATTGAATTAAGTTTCTTATAGATTCTAGATATTAGCCCTTTTTCAGATGCATAGTTTGCAAATACTTTCTCCCATTTTTGTGGGTTGCCCATTTACCCTGTGGTAGTTTCTTTTGTTGCTCAAAAGTCCTTTAGTTTAATTAGTTTTCACTTGCCAATTTTTGTTTTTGTTGCAATTGCTTTTCAGGACTTAGTCATAAATGTTTTGCCAAGGCCAATGTCCAGAAACCTCATTAATTGTAAAAGCCCAATATTAAATGTAAACTCATAAAGATGAGTAACATAGAAATAATAAAAACTCAAATAAATAACTTCAACTAGAAAAGGGTAGAGAAACACAAAGAGCTGAAAAGTAAAAATATTATGTAAAAGTATTCTATATCAATATTTCTCAAACAAATGTGACAATAGTGATGAAACATTTTAATGAAAATGCTACATTACAACCCATTTCAAGTAAGTTAGAAAATATTTTTTAAATGCTTCTTATATTCTTTGGAGCTTAATTACACTACGAAACTCTGCTTGATATTGTCCTGTCAGTCACTGGGACTAAGTTTATTTTTTTCCACATTTGTATTTTCCCTCAGTGTGCTTTAGATTTTTTTTTTATTATGTCACCAGATTTACAGACCATTTGTCAGTAATGTACTACTTACTGTTAAGCTCATGTAATTATTATTTTTAAATTTCATATATTACATTAGTATTTTGTATTTTCAGATACTGTAGAAGTTTTTATTTTTAATAATTGCCTTTTCTCTTCCCATTATATGCAACATCTGCTTTACATGCCTAATTATATATATAATGGTGGTTTTCAAATCCTTGTCCATAATTATACACATTTTTTGGCCTGTTTCTGTGGCCTGCTTGACTTTATTTTCTGGTAAAAGGTAATATATTTTTGTTTTTCCACTTGTCTAGCAATTTTATATCAAATGTCATATTACAAATATTAGATTATTCAATATCTAAGTTGTGTTATATTCCTGCAGAACATGGGAGATTTTGTTTTGGCAGTTTCTAAGCTATTTATGCATCAACCTTATCTTCCTGAAACCTGCTGATAACCCTTCCAAGGACTAGTCTAGACTAGCCTTTACTCTACACTTATGTTGGCTCTACTCTCAAGAAATAATTTTCCTCAGGTCACTATTATGTTTGACAGGAGCGCTTTACTCTCATCAAAATCTGAATGGCTCCTAGAACCGTCTGGCAATTTTTCAGCTTACAGATCCCAGTGGTCACTTTACAGTGTTTTGCCCTTAGGTATATAGCTCAGTTACTCAGTTAAAGACTTGAGGAGACCTTATGCAAACTTCTGGAGCTTTTTCTCTAGACAACTTCTTCCTTTGTGGGACTCTGTCCTGCAAAATCCAGCCAACTTGGCTTCTGCAAAATACATTACCTTTTTTCTTGACTCTGTCAGGATTCCGTCCTATGCTTTGAGCAACCCTACATTGTGGTCTGAAAAATGTCTTCAGGTCAAAAACTAGAATAACTATAAAGCTCATTCAGCTGTGTACTGGAGACTACTCATAACTTTCTCAAGATCTGATTGTATGCACTCCATGCTTTTCGGAAATATGAATTGGAAACATATTCAATCATGTTGTGACTATTTGTAACACAAAAACTGCAAACGCTAAAGACCAGGGCACATTTGATGTTTGTTTGGTTTTTGTTTTAGAGTGTGTGTATGTATGTAACCAGTTGTTTTACCGGCAAACCACTGCACTAATTTTATTTCTTTCTATTATCTCAGGAATCAGTGTTCAGCTCCACCTGATTTCTAGTATATTTCTGTATATTTCTGATTTTTCTTTGTATATCTTGTCCTGTTTGCTAATTGTTTATGGCACTAAGGAAAATTTCACACCACTTTCTTTGTAATAGCTAGACAAAATTAAAAAGATAAATCAATTCTTATTAATCTTAAATTAGTCAAGTTCACCAGTCATAAAACAAATACTAAATATATTCCAGATGATATATATATTCACCCAAAAAGAAAAGGTGTCTGTGTATTCTACCTTCTTAATTTAAACATAATATTCACTTTTTAAATGAACCGACTCTTTTTAACCAATGTTATCTATATAATATCCATATACATATGTACACGTGTGCATATATGTATACTTATATGTGTATATATACATTTTTTTCATGATTAAGCTTTTATTTTAATGTTTAGCACTTGAAAACTATGTGCAATCACTTGAACACTACATCTTTGCAAACCTCTATTGAGGTCATAGATTCCATTTGTAGGTACGACGTTAGCTAACCCAATTTTTGGCAATTTTTTTATTAGTAATTCATTGTTATCATATTGCCATTGTCTCAACTACTGAAGTATTTTCAATTTGTTTATATGTAAACAATTACATATATCGCATATATAGGACATATAGAAACTGACGTATAAACAGAATACAAGGTGTATTGATTTCATTAAATGTAAAATAAGTCATTTTGGTACAGATGATATTTATGTGTAAAGTTTATTCATGTTACAATTTTAAAAATTTGTATTTCTTTATCTGGAATTAACTATCAATTTCTATTGCCAATTATCTATTGAGCCATTTGCACTTTTTTGTAAACTTTTATTTTTGAAAAGAAAGTTTTTCCTCATTGATAGACATCTTTGATATTTGGCACAATCATTTATTATGATTGGTTGATTGTGATTATTTTAGAAAACTAAAACATGTAGAAAGCCAAGGGAAAAGTAGAAATGTAGAAAATAAAAAATATTCACCTGTAATTCCACGGAAATACAGCAATTACTGGCATTGTGATGTACATTTTCCAGTATTTTCTAGAATTCTTTAATATGTACTCTTTTGATCTGAGAAAAGCTTACAAAATATTTATTCCGCGGATGGGCACAAGCTTAAAAGTAATTTTAAAATTACTCTTTTTAATGAGAAATATTTTATTTTTGCTTTAAAAATACTTAGTTTTCCATAGATAAACATCAAATAAGTTAGTTTCAATACATGAAAACAAAAGCAAGTTGAAAAATTGTGTGGCAGAACTACATTGTTCCATTGAAATGAGAGTTAGAGTAAAAATAGACATATTGGAACCATCTGGAACAAATTAAATTGTAAAGGAAATAAGGAATAAATTTATTACTGTTCAAACTGAAAAATAAATCTTAATTGTATTCTTTTCTTATTTTACGCTAACCATATGGTTTGTAATTATTTTTCTCATCTAGGAAAGAGCATGATTGTATGCATAATATAAACTTCTGAACCTATCTTTCATAGAAATGAAAATCTCGGCCGGGTGCGGTGGCTCACGCATGTAATCCCAGCACTTTGGGAGGCCGAGGCAGGCGGACCACAAGGTCAGGAGATCGAGACCATCCTGGCTAACACGGTGAAACCCCGTCTCTACTAAAAATACAAAAAATTAGCCGGGTTTGGTGGTGGGCGGCTGTAGTCCCAGCTACTCAGGAGGTTGAGGCAGGAGAATGACTTGAACCCAGGAGGCGGAGCTTGCAGTGAGCCGAGATCGCGCCACTGCACTCCAGCCTGGGTGACAGAGCAGGACTCCTTCTCAAAAAAAAAAAAAAAAAAAAAAGGAAATGAAAATCTCTTTTTACTTTCTTCTATAAATGTATAATTATAACCTAAACAATGTCAATTGACTTCAAAAAATCTGAACTAAATTATTCAGCACATTGTGTTACTTTGTACAAAGAATTGTTATTTATGAATATTCCAAGTATTATCATAAAATATTATTTTGCAAAAAATATTTAAGTAAAACCTTAAATTTCATTTTTAAAGTCATATGAATTTCCCAGTAGAGAAAAGATGGAGAGATAGAAAAGAGATATAGAGATAGATAACGGCAATGATAACAGGAGGAATCGTGATTTAAAAAACAAATGGAAGGAAAAAGGTAGATGAAATTAAGGTTAAAAAAGAAATTTCAGAAAAGAAGGGGATATCGGAATGCAGGTGTTATATTAATGTCTGTTTTCTCTCTTTCCATACCTTTATTATCAATGAGTGGCTATTGTTCATTCTTTTTAATGTATTCAGAACAATCTTACAACTGCTCCCTGGTAGGCTGAAGTGTACCTTTTAGCAAAGAGTATCCTTGATACTTGGAACAACATTATAGTTCTTACAGATATCACTCAACATTTGTTTTCAGGGACAGTGAATACTATAAAAGTAATTCAATGGAATATGGTCATTGCTGCCAATTTCTCTCAGCATATGTGAAACGTGGAATATTCAACTCAATATTTTAAAACATAATCAAATCATATATAAGTATCAAGTGAGCAATTCCAGATAGAGTATTTTTTTTTAATTTCATGCTTCAAAATCTACCAATCTATATAAAATCCTGAATGAAGAAGTTTGTCATATGCCGAACCTTAGTTGGTGGTAATCATTTGAGGTTTTATCATATACCACACACTAATCTTTTACCACAACTAATGAAGAATATTCGGCTGTAGGTTAATTTTCTTGACTTTTTTTTTTTTTGAGATGGAGTCTTGCTCTGTCACTCAGGTTGAAGTTCAGTGACTTGATCTCAACTCACTGCAACCTCTGCCTCCTGGGGTTCAAGCGATTCTCCTGCCTCAGCCTCCTGAGTAGCTAGGACTACATGTGTGTGCCACAACACCCAGCTAATTTTTTTTATTTTTAGTAGAGACGGGGTTTTACCATGTTGGCCAGGCTGGTTTCGAACTCCTGACCTCAAGTAATCTGCCTGTCTCAGCCTCCCAAAGTGCTGGGATTACAGGCATGAGCCACTGTGATTGGCTAGTTTTCTTAACTATTTTATTTTATATTTTTAACTTTTGAAATTTATAGCACATAGCTTTATTTTCTTTTTAAAATTTGCATTGTAAATATTTATTCTGATGTATTTGTAGATTCACAGGTAGTTACTGTATACAAAATAACACAGAGATTCCGCCTATGCTTTACCCAGTTTCCCTGCGTGATAACATCCTGAAACCCACAGGGCATATCACATCCAGTACAAGAACATTGATACACTTTTTTCCTGTTTTACATGTTTTTATATTTGTGTATATATTGAACTCAGTGAAATTTTGTCACATGTAATTTATTGCATCCATCACCTCAGTCAATGTATACAGGACAGTTCCATCTCTACAATTATCTTTGTATTGCTCTTTTAAATCGTATTCAACTCCCTGTCAATCTCAAACCCAACTATGTCCCTCCCACCTGGCAATCACATATCTGTACTTAATTTCTACAATTTTATCATTACGAGAATATTATATAAGTGGGATCACAAAGTAGGAAACCTTTTGGGATTGCCTTTTTTGACTCCATGTAATTCTCTGGAGATTCATCAAAACTATGCATCTATAGTTCACTCCTTTTGGCTGTGTAAGAATCCGTGGCATGGATGCACCATATTTTGATATAGGCTTTTTTCCAGTTTTGAGCGATTCCAAATAAAGCTGTTATGAACATCCACCTGTAGGCTTTTGTTGAACCTAAGTTTTATTTCTCTAGGAATAATCCCCAGGAGTCAATTCACTAGATTGTATGTTTATTTGTAATGCAGAACTGTTAAACATTTTTTCCAGAGTGGGTGTACCAGTTCACATTCTCAATGGAGATGATGTAGGAAGCAGGACTCACCTCCGGAGGTGGGGATCAGAGACAGAACCAGATTGAGGACAAGTTAAAACAGGGCCTGGTCAGAAGCAGCTTTCTAATCAGACATTCCCACCAATGTGCCATGTCAATTTATCATTCCAATGGCAACACCTAGCTTTTACCGACTCTTTACATGGCCATGACCCAATGACCTAAGAGTTACTACCCCTTTCTTAGAAAATTCTGCATAAACCACGCCTTAATCTGCATGCAATTAAAAGTGGGTATAAATATGACTGCAAGGCTGCCCTGAGCTGCAGCTGTCTGCCTAGTGGTAGTCATGCTCTACAGGAGCAGTCATGGAGCTGTAACTCCGCCAGACTGTAACACTGCCTCTTCAAAAGACTGTTTTCTTCTACATCTGGCTTGCCCTTGAGTTCTTTCCTGGGCAAGGCCAAGAACCCTCACAGGCTAACCTCCGCTTTGGGGCTAGTTTGCCCGGTATAAGAAATGTCTGAGTCCAGTTCTTCTACATCCTAACTCACATTTGACATTGGCATTGATTTTTTATGTATTTGCCAATTTTGTTTTGTTTGGCCATTTGGATAGTTGTGTATCCATGGTTCATTTTGATTAGTGTATGTATGGTTCATTTGATGGATGTATACATGTGGTTCATTTTGGGTTTCCCCAGTGTCTGATGATGTTGAACATTTTTGCATGTGCTAACTGGCCACTGGGACATCTTCTTCAATGAAATGTATCTTGCTGTTTTTTGCTCATCTCATAATTGGGTTGTTTTCTTTTGAGAATTCTTTACATATTGTAGATACTGTTCATTTGCCCAATACATGGCTAGCAAACATTTTCTTTCCATATGTAGCTTTCTTTCACTCTTTATAGAGTGAAATATTCAGATTTCAATGAAGTTCAATTTATCCTTTTTCCCTTGTGGTTGATGCTTTTGATGTAAATAATAAGGATTCTGTCGGTCCTAGATTCCAAGTACTTGTTCTATATTTTTAGCTACAAGTTTCAGACTTTTACATTTTACATTTAATCTGTGGCTTATTATGAGTTAAATTTTGTATAAAATGTGAGACAGGTTTAAAGACTGAGTTCTTGTTTATTTTTTACTTGCCTTTTTTTTTTTTTTGTCTATAAGTGTTCAATTGCTTGAGAACCATTATTTGAAAGCGTTATCTTTTCTGTATTGAATTGCCTTTGGAACTTTGTCAAAAATAAGTTAGGGATATGTTTGTGGATTCAGATATATTTGGGTTTTTTCTTCTCTTCAATTAAGCTATTTATCTATACCTCCACCAAGACTAGACTATATTATTACTAATAGCTATATAGTACTTTACATTGAGTGGGATTATTTTTTCTACTTTGTTTTCCATTTTCAGGATTGGTTTGGCTATTCTAGTGACTGTGACTTTCTGTATAAATTTCAAAATATTTTTGTCTTTTGTCTACAGAAAGAAAACCCTTGCTGGGATTTTGGTAGCACCTGCCTAAACCTATAGATCACTTTGGTAGAATTAACGTCTTTACTCTGCTGAGTCTCTCAATCTATTCACCCAATATATCTCTTCATCCATTTAGCACTTTGAAAATTTATTTCATCATTATTTTGCATTTGTCAACTGACATTTCCTGTATATGTTTTATTAAGTTTATATTTAAGTATATGTTTTGGAGGAAGTATACATTTATTTTTAAAATTTTTATTTCAATATGTTTATTGTTAGTATATAGACATGTGATGATTTTTTTTGTTGGTTGTATATTTTGTCATGTGTCCTTGGGTCTTATGGCCTTGTTGTAATCATGTATTAGTTACAGTTTTTTTTTGTAACTTACTTAAGATTTTCTACATAAACAATTATGTCATCTACAAAGAGAGACAACATCTTTTCAATCTACTTGCTCTTTGTTTCCTTCTCTTGCCTTACAACAGTAGAAAGAACTACCAGTACTTCATTAAATAAAGTTCATACACGTGGATATATTTGTCTTGTTTCTAAACTTGAGGTATAGGGAGGATTCAGGGTTTTGCCATTACAAATAATTTTAGATGCAGTTTTTTTGGTTTCTGTTTTGCTCTGTTTTGTTTTGGGTAGGCACTCTATATTACATTTAGGTAATTCTCTATTTCCAAATGTTGACGTGTGTTGGAGTTTGACAAAAGGGTTTTTTTTAGTCAATTTATATAATCATAGGAATTTCCTTTAGTCTGTTGATGTGGTAGATTACACTGAGTAATTTTCAAATATTGAACTGCACTTGCATTACAAAAATGAATCTAAGTTGATCATAGTTTATAATGATGTTTATACATTATTAAATTCAGTTTGCAGATTTTCTTTGGTGGCTTTTGTGTCTGAGTTCGTAAGATACTTGTCTAGATTTTTCTTATTTTGGCTAATTTTGATTTGGGACAGGGAAATACTGGGTTCATAAAATTATGAACCTTGAGAAATCCTTCAATTCTAGTTTCTGAAAGAACTTGGTGTTTGAGAGAACTTGTTTGAACTTGTATGAACTTGGTGTTAATTCTTCCTTAAATATTTGAAATAATTCTCAACTGAAACTATCTAAGCCAGAAGAAATCTTGTTTCAGGAGCTTCTTAAATACAAATTCAGTATCTTTATTGGTGACAGGACTATTCAGAGTACCTATTTCATCCTGAGTCTGGCTTCAATGGTTTGTGGTTTTCAGAAATTAATTATTTTTTTCTAATTGATCAAATTAATGAGTGTAAAGTTAGTCACTGTATCACCTTATTATCCATTTGATGACAGCAGAATCTATTGTAATACCTCCAGTTTATTCCTGACATTAATAATTATTATCTTCTCTATTTTTCGCAGTCTTGCTAGCAGTTCAACACTTTTATTGAATCTTTCAAAGTACTAACTCTTCATTTCATTGATTTTTCTCTATTGATTTTATATTTTCAATTTCAACTATTACTGCTATCTTTATTATTTTCCTTCTGCTGCCTTTCAGTTAATTTTTTCTCTACTGCTTTGTATTTCTTGAGAAATAAAGTTCTATTATCTATTTGATAACTTTCTTTTCTACTGTTAAATTTAGTGCTATAAATTTTCCTCCCAGAACTGTCTTGGCCATATCACACATACTTTGATGAATGTTTGTCCCCATGTTTTTAAGTTTTATGCATTTAAAAATTTATTTTGAGGCTTCCCATGTGTTAGACACATGAACTATTTATAAGTGTGCTGTTTAATTTCCAAATATTTAGATAGTTTTTGCTATCTCTCTGTTATTGATTTCTAGTTTGAGTTTGTTATGGTTAGATACAAATCTCTGTAGGATTTTAATTCTTCAAAATGTTGAGTTTTGTTTCATCACTCGAGTTATGGTCTATCTTGTTCAATGTTCTATAGACTCATGAAAAATGTGTATTCCTCTGTTTTTTGTTGAAATATTCTATGCATGTCAATTATATCCTGTTAGCTGATAATATTGATTAGATCAATAGTCTACTGATTTATGGTCAATAGTTCATACAGTTATGTGTCTGATAAGGATGTGTTAAGGACCCCATTTCTAATTGTGAATGTGTCTATTTCTTAACTGTTTTAAATTATTTACTCAATTTTCTGAGTTAAACTTTCTCACTCTATTTCTATTAGTTATTTTTCAACATTAATCATGTTTTAACTTTCTAACCAAACAATTTATTTTTAAAAAGATTTTATTGAGCCTCATCTGCCGGTTAACACTTTCAAATAGGTCTCTATTCCACTCTTCGTGCTTTTTAAAAAGTATGTCACAGTCATGATGGAAATGATAGTTAAATTCTATTCAATTACTACTATACAGTTACTTTTAGTTTAGGGTAAAATCTATATAAATGTTCAATATGTTGTAGTATGTGCATATCCCCATACATACCCACACAACAAGCATGCAATGATGCATTGCCATAGTCCAAAATGTCTAATTATATCAGCAAAAGCTTTTTTAAATAAAATACATAATTTTTGATCTTTTAAAAAGCGATTTGCCTAACCCTTAATAATTATGGTACTAGACATTTTAAAAGCAAACCTTTCATAGTATTTGAAATATTTCAGAATTTATAGTTTCTAGTTCTATTTATATTTGCAATTATGATAGTGTAACAGACAAGCTCATAACTCTTGCATATACATGAAATTAAAAGTGTATATAATTCCATTTAATTGAATTCCATATTCTTAATCTTAACTGAAAAACAGATGCAAAATTTAAATTAGCTACATAAATCACTTTATGTTATTTTTCCTCTATGTCATTTAGCATGTGTGTTTCTCAAAGTAAATGACTTAGTAGCAACTAATAAAACACTGCAATTATGCCAGTTTGACTCCATAACTATTATATAAAGTTTATATCTTCAGATTCCCCTTTCATATTACAGTTTTCTTGGTTTTATTTTTCTTTCTGTTAATCATGTTGGTGATGGTGGTGATGATGATAATGCCCACGGTGATTCTGCACACATTCCAGAGTACCAGCAGCACAATAAAATACCTGCATGAGCTTTTGTCTTGCCAAAACAGCCATGCTAGAGATTGTTTAGCACCATGAAGAGAAGATAATGGAAGACACACTGGAGAAGAGGTGGAGCAAGATGGTGGAATGGAAAACCCCAACAATTCTGCCCTCCACTGGGACACCAAGTTCAACAAGTATCTACACACACAAACACACACACACGCGTGCACGCGTGCACACACACACACACACACATCTTCGTAAGAATAATAAAGTGAGCACTCACAGTACCTGGTTATGACTTCATATTTTTAAAAGAGGCACTGGAGAGGGAAGGAAAGACAGTCTTCAACTGGCAATGCTACCCCTTCCCCCATCATCCCACAGTGTCCTCATGCTGCAGAGAAATCTGTGCACTTGGGAGAGGGAAAGTGCAGCAATTGTAAGACTTTGCATTGAACTCAGTGGTGCCCTGTCACAATGGAAAGGAAAACTGGGCTTAACTCAGCTGATACCTGCCCACAGAGAGAGAATTCAGACCAGCCCTAGACAGAGGGGAATTGCCCATCCCAGTGGTCAGACCTTGAGTTCCAGCAGGACTTGCAAATGTGAACTGAAGTGCTCTGGGAATGTAAATAAACTGGAAAGGCAGTCTAGCCCACAAGGACTGCAAATAAACTGAAAGGCAGTTTAGTCCACAACTCCTAGAGCTGAACTGTGCTCAGAGCCAGTGGACTTGGAGGGCATGTCAACTACTGAAACACCAGTCAGGGCAGCTAAGGGAGTGTTTGTACCACCTCTCCCCCAACACCAGGCAGCTCATGGCTCCAAAAGAGGCCCCTTTCTTCCTCTTGAGGAGATGACAGGAAATAATAAGGAAGACTTTGTTCTTGCGTCTTGGATACCAGTTCAGCCACAGTAGGATAGGGCATCAGTCAAACTTGTGAAGCCCCAATTCCAGGTGCTAGTTCCTGGATGACAATTCTAGACACACTGTAGGCCAGAAGGAAACCCACTACCTTAGAGGGAAGGACCCAGTCCTGGCAAAAACCATCACTTGCTGACTAAAAAGCCCTTGGGACCTGAATAACCAGCAGTGATACTGAGATAGTACAACATGGGCTTTGGGTGAGAATCTGAGACGGCTTCAGGTGAGACCCAGCACATTCCCAGTTGTGATGGCTGTGGTAAGAGACTCCTTCTTAAGAAAAGCAAAGCAAAAATTAAAGTGGACTTCATCTTGCACCTTAGATACCAGCTTGGCCACAGTGGAGGAGGGTACCAAGCAGACTCTTGAATTCCCTTATTCCAGGTCTTGGCTATGAGATGGCATTTCTTGACCTTCCCTGGGCCAGAAGAGAGAACTTACTACCTTGAAGGGTGAGTCCCAGGCCTAGAAGCAATCACCAAAAGTTGACTGAAGAGGCTTTGAGCCTTAAGTGAACATCAGTGGTAGCCTGGCAGTACTCCCTGTTGGCCTCTGGTGGTGCTGGTTGTGTGGTGAGGCTCTTTTGCCTGTGGAAAGGGGAGGGAAGAGTGGGAAGGACTGTGTCTCATGGTTTGAGGGCCAGTTTAGTCACAGTGGAATGAAACACCAGGTAGATTTCTAAAGTTGTTGGCTCCAGTTCCTAGCTCCTAGAAGTCATCTCTGGACCTGCGTGAAATCAGAGGGAACTCACTGCTCTGGAAAAAAAGCACTTAAGGGTGACTGGCTTTGCTTCCTGCTGATAGTAGAGCCCTAAAGCCTTCAGAAAACATAGACAGTAGCCAGGTAATGGCTATAGCAGACCTTGGGGGAGATCCAGTGTTGTGCTAGCTTCAAGTCTGATCCAGTGCAGTTTTAAGGGTGGTGGCCACAGGAGTACTTGTGTCACCCAATCCCTAGCAGCAGGTGGCTCATCACAGAGAGAGAGTCTGTTTGTTTGGGAGAAAGCAAGTGAAGACAATGAGATTATGTTTCTGGTAATCTGGCGACTTTTTCCGGATCTTATCTAAGAATATCAAGATGGTACCTCTAAGGGTCTTCAAGAACCAGAGCATTACTGCCTTTGGGGTGCCCTGTTACTGTAGACATGTCTAGATTGCAACACCCAAGTCCTTTCTAATACCTGGAAAGCATTCCCAAGAAGCATGAGTACAAACAAGCCCAGACAGAGAAGACTACAATAAGTGCCTGAACACCAACAAACATCAACAGGCATCAAGACGATTAAGGAAAACATGTTCTAACCAGACAAACTAAATAAGGCACCAAGGACCAATCTTGGAGAAACAAATATATGTGACATTTAGACAGAGAATTCAATATAGCTGTATTGAAAAAACTCAAACAGAGTCAAGATAACAAAGAGAAGGAGTTCAGAATTGTATTTGACAAATTTAACAAAAAGATGGAAATAACATTTAAAACTCAAACAGAAATTCTGGAATTGAAAAATGCCATTGACATATTGAATAATGCATACTAGTCTCTTAATAGCAGAATTGATCAAGTGAAAGAAAAAACAAAGTAAGCTTGATGACAGGGTATTTGAAAATACACGAGGAGACAAAATTAAAAAAGAATTTAAAAAATGACATATGCCTACAAAATTTAGAAAATAGTCTTAAAATAGCAAATCTGAGAGGGCCTTAAAGAGGAAGTAGAGAGTTAGGGGTAAACAGTTTATTCAAAGAAACAAAAACAGAGATCTTCCCAAACCTAGAGAAAGATATCAGTATCCACATACAAGAAGGTTACAGAATGCCAAAGAGATTTACCTCAAAGAAGACTACCTAACAGCATTTAATATTCAAATTCCCAAAGGTCAAGGACTTTAAAAAGATCCTAAAATCAGCAAGAGAAAAGAAACCAATAACATACAATGGAACTCCAGTACATCTGGCAGCAGACATCTCAGTGGAATCCTTACACGTCAGAAGAGAGTGGCATAATATATTTAAAATGTTGAAAGAAAAATAAAATTACACTAGAGTATTACGTCTGGAAAAAATATCTGTCAATCAGGAAGGAGAAATAAAGACTTTTCCATACAAACAAAAGCTGAGGTTTTTTTTTTTTTTTTTTTTTTTCTTTTTTTTTTAATCAACTCTAGACCTGTCCTATTGCTAAAGAAAGTACTTCAATCAGAAAGTAAAGGACATTAATGAGCACTAAGACATCATCTGCAGGTACAAAACTCATTGGTAATAGTAAGTACACAGAAAAACACTGTACATTATAACATTAAACTGTGGTGTATAAACTACTATTATCTTAAGAAAGACTACAAGATGAAGCAACCAAAAATAATAACCAGAACAACTTCTCAAGGCATAGATAGTACAAAATAGAAAGAACAAAAAGTTAAGAAATGGAAGGGGATGATATTAAAATGTAGAGCTTTTACTATTTTTTTTTCTTTCCTGGTTGTTTATTTATGCAAGCAGTGTTGTTATCAGCTTAAAATAACGGGTTACAAGATGTTATCTGCAAGCCTCATGGTATTCTCAAATCAAAAAACATACAAGAGACACACATACATAGACACACACACACACACACACACACAAAGCAAGAAATTAAATCACACTGCCAGAGAAAATCACCTTCACTAAATGGAAGACAGGAAGGAAGAAGAGAAGGAAGAGAAGACCACACAGACACATACACACACACACACACACACACACAAACCATAAAACAAATAAAATGACAGGAGTAAGTTCTTACTTATTAATGAAATACTGAATGTAAATGGACTAAAGTATCCAGCAAAAAGATATTGACTGGCTGAATGGATAAAAAATATAAGACCCATTGATCCATTGCCTGTAAGAACATACTTCTCCTATAAAGAGAAAATAAAGGGCTGAAAAAAGATATTCCATGCCAATGGAAACCAAAAAAGAATAGGACTAGCTTTACTTATATCAAACACAATAGATTTCAAGACAAAAACTGTAAGAAGGGAACAAGAAGTCATTGTATAATGATAAAGGGGTCAAATTAGCAATGAGATACAACAATTATAAATACATGTGCACACAAAACTGGAGCACCTGGATATATATAGCAAATATTATTAGAGCTAAAAAGAGAGATAGACCTCAATATAATAATAACTGGAGACTTCAACATCCTACTCTCAGCATCGGACAGATTTTTCCAGACAGAAAATCAACAAAGAAACATTAGATTTAATCTGCACTATAGAAAAAATTGATCCTAATAGATGTTTTCAGAATATTCCATCCAATGGCTGCAGAATACACATTCTTTTTCTCAGCATATAAATCATTCTCAAGGATAGACCATATATTAGGTCACAAAACAAGTCTTAAAACATTAAAAAAACAATGAAATAATATTAAGCATCTTCTCAGGATACAATGGAATAAAACTAGAAATTAATAAGGAATAATTTTCTAAACTATACAAACACACGGAAATTAAACAATATATGCTCCTGAATACATTGTATCAAGATCAAATTAAGAAGCAAATTGAAAATGTTCTTGAAAAAAAAAAAAGATACTGGAAACACAACATACCAAAACCTAAGGATACAGCAAAAGCAGTTCTAAGAAAGCAGTTTATAGATATAAGTGCCTACATCAAAAAAGAAGAAAAACTTCAAATAAACAATCTTACAATACATCTTAAAGAACTAAAAAGGAAGAGCAAACCACACCCAGAATTAGGAGAAGAAAAGAAATAATGAAGATCAGAGCTCAGATAAATAAAATTGAAACAAAGAAAACAATACAAAAGATTAATAAAACGGGCCGGGCGCGGTGGCTCACGCCTGTAATCCCAGCACTTTGGGAGGCCGAGGCGGGCGGATCACAAGGTCAGGAGATCGAGACCACGGTGAAACCCCGTCTCTACTAAAAAAAAAATACAAAAAATTAGCCGGGCGCGGTTGTGGGCGCCTGTAGTCCCAGCTACTCGGGAGGCTGAGGCAGGAGAATGGCGTGAACCCGGGAGGCGGAGCTTGCAGTGAGCCGAGATCGCGCCACTGCACTCCAGCCTGGGCGACAGAGCAAGACTCCGTCTCAAAAAAAAAAAAAAAAAAGATTAATAAAACAAAAATTGTTTTTTTGAAAAGATAAACAAAATTGATATGCCTTTAGCTAGACTGAGAGAAAAAGAGAAAAGACCCACATAAATAAAGATGAAAAAGGAGATATTACCACTGATACAGCAGAAGTTCAAAGTATATATAGTAGCTAGTATGAGCAACTATATGCCAATAAATTAGAAAATCTAGAATAAATGGACAAATTCCTAGACAGATACAACCTACCAAGATTGAATCATAAAAAATACAAAACCTGAACAGACCAATAACAAGTAATGAGATCAAAGCCACAGTAAGAATTCTCCCAGCAAAGAAAATGTTAGAACCAGATGCTTTACTGCTGAATTCTGCCAAACACTTAAAGAAAAACTAATACCAGTCTTACTCATGCTTTTCCAAAAAGTAAAGAAGAGAATAATTACCAATGTATTCTCCAAGGCCAATATTACCCTAACAGCAAAACCAGACGAAGACACATCAAAAAAACAAAGCAAAACAAACAAACAAACAAAAACTACAGGCTAATGTCACTGATCAATATTGATGCAAACATTCTCAAAAAATACTAGCAAACCAAATTCAACACATTAAAAAGATTATTCATCATGACTGTATTACTTCATTTTCGTACAGCCATAAAGAACTTCTTATGACTGGGTAACTTATAAGGGAAAGAAGTTTAATTGACTCACAATCTAGTATAGCTGGGGAGGCTTCAGAAAATTTACAATCATGGTGGAAGACAAAGGGGAAGAAAGTCACCTTCTTCATAAGGTGGCAGGAAGGAGAAGTGCTGTGTGAAGGGGGAAGAGTTCCTTATACAACAATTAGATATCATGAGAACTCACTCACTATCATGAGAAGAGCATGGGACATCCCCATGATTCAATTACCTTCACCTGGCCTCTCCCTTGACATATAGAGATTATGAGAATTACAATTCGATATGAGATTTGGGTGGAGACAAAAAGCCTAACCATATCAATGGCCAAGGGGATTTATATTAGAAATGCAAGGATGGTTCAACATATGCATATCAATCAATGTGACACATCATTTCAACAGAATGAAGGACAAAATCCATATGATTATTTTAATGATGCTGAAAAAAACATGTAATAAAATTCAACATCTCTTTCTGGTGAAAACCATGAGAAAACTGGGTATAGAAGGAACATATCTCAACATAATAAAAGCCTTATATTACAGGTCCATAGCTAATATCATAATGAATGGGGAAAAACTGAAAGCCTTTCCTCTAAGATCTGGAACACAACAAGGATGCCCCATTCTCACCACCATTATTCAATACAGTACTGGAAGTCTTAGCTAGAGCATTCAGACAAGAAAAAGAAATAAAGGGCATCCAAATTGGAAAGAAAAAAGTTAAATTATCCTTATTTGCAGATGATATGATTATATATTTCAAAAAACCAAAAGACTCCACCAAAAAAAAAATACCTATTATAACCGATAAGCAAATTTGGTAAAGTTGCTAGATAAAATATCAACATACAAAAAATCAGTAGCATTTTTGTATACCAACAATGAATAATCTGAAAAAGAAATCAAGAAAGTAATCCCACTGATAACAGCTACAGATAAAGTAAAATACCCAGGAATCAACTTATTAAAAAAGTGAAAGTTCTCCACAATGGAAACTATGAAACATTGATGAAAAAAATTGAAGACACATATTAACGAAAAAATATTTTATTATCATGGATTGGAATAATCAGTATTATTAAAATGTCCACATTACCCAAAGCAATCTATGGAACCAATGTGATCCCCATCAAAATGTCAATGACATTCTTCACAGAAATAGAAAAAACAATCCCAAAATTTATATGGAACCACAAAAGACCTAGAATAGCCATAGTTATCCCAAGCAAAAAGAACTAAATTGGAGGAATCAAATTAACTGATTCAAATTATAATACAGAGCTATAATGACCAAAACAATATGATACTGAGATGCAAACAGACATATAGACCAGCGGAACAGAACAGAGAACCCCAAAATAAATCCATACATCTACAATGAACTCATTTTTGACAAAGTTGCCAAGAATGTACGTTGGGGAAAGGACAGTCCCTTTAATAAATGGTGCTAGAAAAACTGGATATCCATATACAGAAGAATGAAACTACTAGAACTCTACCTCTCTCCGTATACAAAAATCAAATAAAAATGGATTAAAGACTTAAATCTAAGACCTCAAAGTATGAAATTACTGAAATAATACATAGGGAAACTCTCCCGGACATCGAAGTGGGCAAAGATTTCTTGAGCAATATCCCACAAGCACAGGTAACAAAAGCGAAAATGGACAAATAGGATCATTTCAAGTTACAAACCGTCTGTACAACAAAAGAAACAATCAACAAAGTGAAGAGAAAACCCACAGAATGGACCAAAAAATTTGCAAACTGTCTGTCTGACAAGGGATTAATACTCAGAATATATAAGGTTCTTAACTCTGTGGGAAAAAATCTAATAATCTGATTTAAAATGGGCAAAAATATCTGAATAAACATGTCTCAAAAGAATACATGCAAATGGCAAATAGTTATATAAAAAGGTACTCAACATCATTAATCATCAGAGGAATTATAAATCAAAACTACAATGAGTTATAATTTCACCCCAGTTAAAATTGCTTTTACCCAAATACAGGCAATAACAAATGCTGATGAGGATGTGGAGAAAAGGGAATCCTCATACACTGTGGGTGTCAATGTAAATTAGTACAACAACTATGGAGAACAGTTTGAAGGTCCTTCAAAACACTAAGAGTAGAGCTACCATACAATCTTGCAATCCTGCTTTTAGGTATATAGCAAAAAAATAGAAAACAGTATATGGAAGAGATACCTGCACTGCATGTTTATTTCACCACTATTCACAATAGCCAAGCTTTGGAAGCAACCTAAGTGTCCATAAAGAGATGAATGGATAAAGAAAAGTGGTACATATATGCAATGGAGAACCATTCAGCCATAAAAAAGAACGAGATCTTGTCATTTGCAACAACATGAATGGAACAGAAGGTCATTATGTTAAGTAAATTAAGCCAGGCACAAAAAGGCAAACTTCATATGTTCTCACTTATTTGTAGAAGCTAAAAATTAAAACAATGGAACTCATGGAGACAGAGAGTAGAAAGATGGTTGCCAGAGGCTGGGAAGGGTAGAAGTAGGTTGGGGGGAAGTGGAGATGGCTAATAGGTATAAAAAATATTAGAAAGAATGAATAAGACCTAGTATTTGCTAGCACAATAGGGTGATTATAGTAAAAAATGAAAATTGTACATTTTAAAACAACTAAAAGAGTGTCATTATATTATAACACAAAGGATAAATATTGAGGTGATAGATACCAGTTTACCATGATATGATTATCACACAAGGCATGCCTGTATCAAAACACCTCATGCAACCCACAGATGTATACACCTACTATGTTCCCCCAAAAATGAAAACTTAGAAAACAATAATTTAAAAAATAATAATGAGAGAAAGGATGCTTGGAAAGGCACAGCTTTTTGTGGAGATATAAAGACACAAATATACATGTACTGAAACTCTAAAATGATTACCCTATTTCTTCTTAATAAATTTTGCTGGTGTGAATCAATTAAAACTCACTATTTAGTTTCAAAATCTATTTAAGTTTCCCTTATTAATTTGATTCCATATAATTGTGGACATGATGCTTTCTGGTGTGCGTATGTGTGTATGAGTATGCATGCGTATTTTGTCAAAAGAGTTACTGACATTTAAAAAATATTTCAAAATCAGAGGAAAACAAATCTGAAGGTTGTTAATGCATCCTATATTATGTTCTTTAAATGTGATGTTTATTGCTTCAAGTATTTTCAAAGGACTTGAAATGATTTTTTTTTTTTTCATTTGAGACGTAGTCTCGCTCTGTTACACAGGCTGGAGTGCAGTGGGGTGATCTTGGCTCCCTGCAACCTCCGCCTCCCAGGTTCAAGCAATTATCCTTTCTCAGCCTCCTGATTAGTAGGGACTACAGGTGCAAGCCACCACACCTGGCTAATTTTTGTATTTTTAGTAGAGATGGTCTTTCACTATGTTGGTCCTGACCTCAGGTGATCCACCCATGTCGGCCTCCCAAAGTGCTGAGATTACAGATGTGAGCCACCTCGCCTGGCCTCATAATGATTTCTTATTATATTGATATATTTCTGTCTGACTCTCAGGAGACCCAATGAGATGTTACAAAGATCAAACCATCTTTGGAAATAATGTGTCTTCAACAATGAAAGGGGGGACATCAATAATAAAAATCAGTTGAGATATTCAGTGTTTTACTTCATTTAGTTTCATGTCCTTTCTTCACTTGCCTTCCTCTTCATCTTTTTCATTGGGAGCAAATTAAACCATTGTTTTGTGACAAGCATTCCTCCAAGGCACTGATAGAAGCTTTTGAAAACAATTTCAAACTGTAAACACCTCTTACCAACCTCAAAGCACATGGCCCTTGACAATTTTCTTATGCTATTAAATATTTCAGTGCCCAGGAATGAACAAAGCAATGTGTATACTGAATGTGTTATAAACAAACACGACTTTAAGTTTATAAAACATAACTTCAAATTAAGTGGAATGACCAAGTGAGCATAAATCAGGGCTTTGACCTCATCAATTGCACCACTTTAACTTCATGGTCCTTGCACTGTAAGACCCTCTTTTCTGAGGATAACAGTCCCTCGGCCTGCCCTTCACTATCAATCTTAGGCATTACCCACAATATTAGGAAAAGAAAAAATAAACATTAGTATACTCTGTTTAGAAAACCTGTCCTTTTCATACGAATACTGAAATTTGTATGCCAAGAATTATTTATAAACAATGTATATTGACATTAAAATTGTCCTTAAGAAACACAAATTCAGTGGAAGCATATGCTTGAAGAGAACTTTGCTGCCCTTGGCTTCTGTGTGTATACCAAAGATTTGTGTATTAATTGGCTAACTTTCAGCCCATAGATGAAAACCTATGTAAATGAAACCAGCCTCTGATATTATAGAAGGTCATTAAAAATGTAGGGGACATTCAGAGCATCACTACACAAAGTGTCTTCCACAGACAAGCAGCATTGACAAGACCTGGCAGCTTGTTTGAAACGCAAACTGTCAGGCAACTGTCCAGGACTACTGAATCAAAATATACAATTGAACAAGATCCCCAGGTGTTTTCTATGAACATAAAAGTTTGAAAGCTCAGATTAAGGGGATGAACCAGATGTGTTGCCCCAAAAAGAATGAGTAGTTGTGTGCAGGAAATGCAAGACTTTTAATATAAAGTGTAGAGAGCATATGTGGACCAGGAGGTTAATTTATTTCAGGGGACAGAAGTATACACATGACAATAATAAGAAGCACATGAGATTTAGAGAACTCTTAATTACTTCAGGACTAAATATTTTGAAACAAAGGTTTACAAATTATAAAAATTGAGTGTAACTAATGTGATATTTTATTTTTAGATTTAACACATTTTGAAAAATAAATATTGCATTTGAAGTCAACTATTCAGGTAAAATAATAGGCCAGTCAACTAGATATGCAATGTAGCAAGCTAAAGAAAAGAGAAAAAAGCCAGAAACAAACAAACAAATAAGCATATAAAATGGTACTTTTTTTCCAATTATAGGCTATCTTCAAATGTATTTCTTGAATCTAACCAATGCCCCTTTTACTGCTGTTATCTGTTGAACTGCCGTCATTGTCCACATGGATTATTCCATTAGCCTGTTGGGTGTTCTACCAACTTCCTCTCTTACTTTCACTGTGCCATTTCTCTCCATGCAGGCCAGAGTGATTTATTTTAAATTTTGAATCAGGTTATGACATTTTCCCATTTAACACTCTCTGATAGTTCTTACATCACAACCATTAATAGTAATAATAGCTAATAATCCTCATTACATTTAATATTACTACCAATGACGGCTAAGGTGTCTGTAATGTTTACCATGTATCATGCAGAGTTTTAAGTAGGTATAAATACTTACAAATACTCTTTCTCCAAATATGATGGTTACTCTCAGGAGCACACAAGAGAAAAATAGAAGTGCTGTTGGTTAAACAGCCTGACACTGGTAATACAGGATAGAGCTAGAATTGAGCCAAAGAAATTTGACTTCCATCTTAACTTTTAATTACACTTTGTTAACACAAAGGATAATTAAACTTGTGTTGCTATAAAGGAATACCTGAGGCTGGATAATTTGTAAAGAAAAGCAGTTTATTTTGACTCATGATTCTGCAGATGGAAAAGAAGCATAGTGCCAGCATCTGCATTTGGTGAGAGCCTCAGGAAACCTACAGTTATGGAAGGAGGCAAAGCGGGATAAGGTGTGTTACATGTCTTCTAAACAACCAGCTCTCATGTGAACTAATAGAGAACTCACTCACTACCACAAATACAGCACCAAGCCATTTATGAAGGGTCTGCACCCAGGATCCAAAAGCTTCCCATTAGGCCCCACCTCAAAATGGCGGGGAGGGTGCACATTTCAACATGAGATTTAGAGGAAACAGATATTCAAAATATATCACCCTTCTATATACATTTTCATTTATGCCCATAGGGACTTTTATGACCTCTCACCTGACAACTTCTCCCACCCTATCTCTTATCATTCCCTGCTTAATTAACTTTGGTTGATACAACTGAGCCTATTTCTATCAAACATGACAGACAGGTACTTACCTCCCAATTCCAGGTAACTTCTTACCCAGGTATTTTCAGAGCTTGTTTACTTGCTGGTCACCTCTTCAGAGAAACTATTTGTCCACCTAGTCTACTAAAAATACAAAATTAGCTGGACATGGTGGTGCATGCCTGTAATCCCAGCTACTTGGGAGACTGAGGCAGGAGAATCTCTTGAACCTGGGAGGTGGAGGTTGCTGTAAGCTGACATTGTGCCACTGCACTCCAGCCTGGGCAACAAAAGCGAAACTCCTTCAAAAAAAAAAAACCAGCATCCCTTATCACTATTTTTTTCATCATGCTTTATTTTTTATCAGAGTACTGATCAGCATGTATGCAGCATTAAAATGTGAAGTCTGAGGCGGGTGGATCACAAGGTCAGGAGATCAAGACCATCCTGGCTAACATGGTGAAACCCCGTCTCTACTAAAAATAGAAAAACTAGCCGAGCGTGGTGGCGGGCGCCTGTAGTCCCAGCTACTCGGGAGGCTGAGGCAGGAGAATGGCGTGAACCCGGGAGGCGGAGCTTGCAGTGAGCCAAGATGGCGCCACTGCACTCCAGCCTGGGCGACAGAGCGAGACTCCGTCTCGAAAAAGAAAAAAAAAGTGAAGTCTTCACTGGTATATGTTTCTATAATAAAATTAGTCTCTAAAGGATGGAAACAAAGGAAGATGTTGTGTGAGCCATAGAAGTAACCCCACGAAACTCATGCACTTCAGGCTGAACATTCCTGGCCTGAGGAAATAAGAACTTTAATTCTCAGGTTGCACTGACAGTGAAATAACTGATACTGAACCTGATATTTATACATAGTGGTTAGAAAATGACTGGATCAAATCTTTAATTTGCCTCAAATCTTGTCGTGGTCTAACTTAATATATGGTGCTCACATCTCATCAGATAAATATAGATATTTAATTTTGACACTATGACATTCAACAAGCATTAATTTATTAAAGATTAATTGCATTGTGGAATCTGAAAACATGTAAACAAACTTTTTATACAATAATTTTAAAAATGTTATTCTGTCTTGCATTTTTAACGGATCTTTAATCTGTGCATAATTTTGTATCATCAGGTTCTTGGTTATTTGGAAAGTATTCATTCACTGAACTATACAAGTTTTTCAAATGTTGATGTATTTTATTAAATAATATTTTTAAACTCAAAATTATTCTCTACACTGACTTGATGAGCAAATCCTTCAAGCTGAAAGTTGTCAACCACATAGTGGCAAATAAGAGTTTTGTAAAATTCTAAGTTTTTAACTTGAAAGCTCATATTTTATCATGGACTACAAACCCTTGTTTTCCTACAGGTGACAGGTTCACTTCATCTACTTTCAAGAAACTATCACCAAATGCAGAAATCCAATTAAACATAGTTTATCTGTCATTCTTTCAAATAAAAATAGTGTTCCGTTTTTTTTAAAGTGGCTGTTTTAGTTTGTAGTCCAAAAAAAATCTCAGAAGCATTTTCTCTTTGAGAGACAATTGTACTTTGGTATGCAGCAAAATGCTTTATGAATACATTTTATTTCATCACTCAATGTATTAAAAATGTATCTATCCAAAATTTGAGGGTTTTGCTGGTTTTGTTATTGTTGTTGCTGTTTCTGCTAAAACAAATGCCTAATTGAAACCGGTGGCATCTTCTTTCTCCTCCTACCCATCCTCCTCTCCTTTTTAAATCTTTCCTGCAAATGCAAAGACAGGGTCAGCACTGGGAGCCATAGTAAGGCACTAGTAGTTTCACCTACAATTGCTTTTGTACCATCAGTCCAAATATCAATACCATAAAAAAGACCAAAATTAAGTCTTCACGTTATTAGCACACACACTACCTGAATGAGTCTTAGAGTTTCCCAAGCATCTATGAACAACACTTCGAGAACTATAGCTCTATAGAGCAGTCAAGTGAGAAGCAACTCCTCTCCTTGTACACCAAGCCTATGACTACTCTCGAGGTACTCAACTGTAGTTCTCTGAGATTGCCTTTTAGGAACTTTTAATAACAATATTTAAATAACTATGTAGAATGAAAGTATTTAAATAATACATTTTTTAAAATCTTGGGAAAACAACAAAAATTCACAATTATCTAGAACCCACTGAACACAATATCTGAAGCAATGGTTAAATGCCAACATTATGCATGCAAGATATGCCCAAAATCTATCAAGTAGGCTGAAATATACACCATTGGCACTCTTTCTTGGGAGTATTACAGGGTGATAGTTACTGTGAATAATTTCACTTGAAGTCAAGAATAGTCTTCTTAAAGAAAGTTTTTCTAATACAGAAAACAAAATAAACTGAAATAATTATGTGACTTTTTCTTCCACAAACAGAAAACAAACTATTGGTTCATAACTGAATACTGACTTTCATAAAACCTGTAGGATGGTAGGATGTGTTTTTTGTTTTGTTTTGTTTTATAATGTTTAAATTTAGTGAAATTATATAAATAGAAATTCTGTTAATCAAGGCTGACTACATTTGCTATAAAATATTTTTCACTAAATTATCATTATTTTCTACAAACTTCAACTAATTGTTTTCCTTTTGATTGCAATTTTAAGTTGTGCATTAATTAGTTTTCTATTAAATCCAGAGTACCCATTACAGATATAGAGACTGTTGACACTTAGTTTTAGATCAGATTTATTTAAATAGATAAAGTGTGTATGTGTTGGCTTGCATTCAAAATAGTAACATCACCTTTTGCTCAAATTCAATAAAATATGATCTCTGAATAATTAGTTTTCCCTCTTCATTAAATTCAATTTTAATTGTGCAGGCAGTAAATGTATTATTCTTTTTAATAAGGTTTTTCCTTCAAGATAGCCCAAACTTCAACATTGACTGTGACCTCACAATCTCACTAGAGGAAACAATTATTATTTTAAAGTGTATCTTTCAGACAATTTTTGTGCATCGACAAACATAAGTGTATCCATAAAAACATAGAATATTACTTAGATTTAATTTCATTTTGTAAACATTGATACTACACATATTATTATTAGAACTTTGTCAACACAGTATAATTTGCGTTGGAAATACATTCACATTGTTATACACACACACACACACACACACATAGAAAATTAATAATTTTGGTCTATTTTTTGCAATTACATTGTATTCCATAGTATGACAGATGATTTAGTCACTGCTTTATTTAGTTTGCCACAAATGTATCATGATTATTATTATCACTGTTATTATATGCTTTATTTTTTGTTGTTTCTCTTGAAGATTCCATAAAGCAAAATTACTGGATCATACATATGTAGGGAAAATACTCTTAAAGTTCTTATTTTTTTGGTGGGGTGGGGAAAGCGCCTCACTCTGTGGCTCAGGCTGGAGTACAGGGTTGCAATCTCAGCTCACTGCAACCTCCACTTCCAGGGTTCAAGAGATTTTTGTGCCTCAGTCTCCCAAGTAGCTGGGACCAAAGGCATGCACCGCCATGCCCAGCTAATTTTTGTATTTACTAGGGTCCAGATTTCGCCATGTTGGTCAGGCTGGTCTTGAACTCCTGACCTCAAGTGATCCACCCACGTTGGCCTCCTGAAGTGCTGCTATTACAGGTGTGAGCCACTGCACACACTCAGTCTACTCTTAAAGTTTTGATAGAATATGTTAATTAGCCTACAAAGATGTAATTTTTCTATATGTTTAATATGTGATGTGATTCTACATTGAAACCTATTATTTAATTTAAAGCAGATGCTACATAGTATTAAGACCATTTTAACATTTCAGTGTTACTTGCCCAATGTCAAACAACTGTAAAAACTACAAACCGTAATAAAAACCATGTTGGTGATGTAACATCTTCCTGTTAATATTTTTACTTTGTGTATACATGCATGTTTACATTGCATTGACACAATAAACACAATATTTTCAATTACAAAACTGACTTCAATTTAATTAAAAATATTGTGTTTACTGTGCCATTAACTCTTCGTGTACATGGAGATCAGGGTTGCCATGTAGAGAAACCCACAACTTGGATAGAGAAGCGATCGGTCAAATTGTGCACAGGGGTATGTCACCAAGAGAGATGGGCTGAAGGAAATACACCAGCACTTCAGCACTAGGGTCAAAGGGTATAACTGCTACTATGAAACATTTCAAACTATATTTTGCAAAATGCCTTCAGCATTCAAAATCCTGAGCAGGATAATCCCATTGACTGAAAATGTACCTTAGCTGTGGGTCAACAGAAAAATAAAGGATCTGGATGATTTGTCGTAAAACCTTCTCAGCATATATTTGTTACCACCAATAGGTTATTCTTGCAAGTTAGGAAGAGGGTTAGTTGTTGGCTGTCTCTAAAAGATAACAGATTTCTAACTTGTTTTTACTCTTTACTGTCTGCATTAATGTATAATGTTGTAGTTTTCAAAACCCATATCATATAGCGTATAATTTTAATTTTAATAAAATAATACCAGTTTTTATTTAAACACCAAATTGTACTTAGGCCAAAGTTATTGTTAAAACATTTATGTGGTCTTTATTATTCTGTTGATAATATTACACATTTAGAATGATGGTGGATGCTTTCACTACAAACTTGGTACCACAGCATTTTCCGTTTTCTCTTGGAAATCTCTGAAGTTTACAAGACTATGGAGAATGAAGTAGGAACTCCACTGTGAGAAATAAGAAAAATATACTATAAAGTATTAATTCAGGTTGTCAAAAGCTTTTTGCATTTTATAATAGTCATGCAAAAGAGAAGGAGAGCAGCCTTGGAGAAATTTCAGTGTTGTGAGCCCAATGTCAGAAAGGAAGAACAAGAGTAATATTTCTGATTCTACCCCATTGATTAAGTGTACAAATAGAAGACAAGCCCGTGTTGAGATTCACAGATAAAAACTATGTGAAAATGTTCTTGTCTTTGAGGCAGTTGAAAAGAAGAAAATCTTTGCATTGTGATTTTTTATTAAAAAATAGATAAACCAAAACCAAACCACTCTGGAATTATGTCTTCCCTAGGAATTCCTTACAAGTAATTGAACTAGTAAAACCTAAATTATTCTGTGAGAGCAACAAACAGTTCTAGAAAACATATTTTGCCAAGGAGCAGATTAAAGTTTTGAACAAGTACTTCACATCGGAGGCTGAAACTAAATTAATCTTTCGGTGCAGACCAGCAAAAATGCAACAATATCTCCTACCAGATGTTTAATAGAGATGTCAAAAGTAATATTGCTAAAACAGAATACCTGATTCTGTTTGTTTTTGAAGATGCATTCCCCCATTCTTCTCACATTCAATTGCCATTGATATATTTGATTACATAATAATTCCTAGTGTCATTCTTGAGCCCTTCTTATTCTTTAGCAAGACCCAAGAACTCTAGCTCTATAAATTATTTAAAATTCTAAAAATTGTGGAGATTCATAGTTGTCAGCAAAATGTTATGCATATTGAACATTATGTTTAAAAGATGTATTTTTAAATAGGATTTTCACTAGAGAGTCGTTTTCAGCACAAAGAATTTAAGGGTGCTGTACTTGACATCAAAAATATATTTTGTGGGCTGGGTGTGGTGGCTCAGGCCTGTAATCCCAGCACTTTGGGAGGCCGAGGTGGGTGGATCATCTGAGGTCAGGAGTTTGAGACCAGATTGGCCAACATGGTGATACCCCATCGATACTTAAAAAACAACAACAAAAAAAATTAGCCAGTTGTGGTGGCAGTTGCTTGTAATCCCAATCCTCAGGAGGCTGAGGCAAGAGAATCATTTGAACCTGGGAGGCAGAGGCTGCATTAAGCCAACATCATGCCATTGCACTCCAGACTGGGTGGCCAGTGAAACCATCTCATGACAATCTGCCATCTGACTATCTGTTATCTATCTATCTATCTATCTATCCTATCTGTCTATCTATCTATCCTATCATCTATCATCATGTCCTCTATCTTCTATCTCTATCCATCCATCCATCATCATCTGCCCAAAATGGGATCATAATTTTACCACTGTGAAAATGACATATAAATGCTTTAATGTATATAAATTTAGACCTTCGGCCAGAGGACTTCTCCAGTGCTCTGTGCACTTTTGGACTTGGCAATAATTGGAAATACATCACTTCATTGTGGATGTGCACATCAACTTTCATTATGTAACACTATCAGAATCCATCAGGGAAGAATGCTGCATTCTGACCCTGGACAGCATCATAACTTCTATTTTCTGGAATTTGAAGAAATATCTAAAGGTTATTTGTTCTCAATAGCATAAAAATAAAATTAGCTGCATTCATTTTAAGACATTGGTGAATTTACTGTTTTATAGCCAATATTAAGCCTAATCCAAGAATACTCAAAAAACCCAAATCAAAAAAAAAAATTAGTTTATATATTCAGCACCACAACATGTATTACTTTTTGTGAGTACGAATACATATTGAATACAAGTAAATAGAAGTGTAAATCTTCTATTTATATAGTTGTGTAGCATTAAACCATTTTACCACTTAGATTGTTGTGTTAGGTTCATCAGAGACATGTACACATACACATGCACACACACATCTCATTTGAATAAATAAAATCATTGTCTTTCACATTAAATGACATGATATCGCTAATATGGCTATTAACTTCAAACAATTCAATTAAATAAGTTAAAAACACAGAAAGTCTATAGAAAATTACCAAAAGTATATTAATTTTATTATTATTATTATCATTATTAGAGGCAGACTGTCACTCTGTCACCCAGGCTGGAGTGCAGTGGTGTGATCTTGGCTCACTGCAACCTCCACTTCCTGGGTTCAAGTGATTCCTGTGCCTCAGCCTCCCACTAGCTGGGACTACAGGTGTGTGCCACCACACCTGGCTAATTTTTTTGTTTGTTTGTTTTTATTTGTAATAGAGATGAGTTTTCACCATGTTGCCCATGCTGTTCTCTAACTCCTGAGCTCAGGCAATCCACCTGCCTTGGCCTCCCAAAGTGCTGGGATTACAGGTGTGAGCCACTGTGCCCAGCAAATGTGTATTATTTTTAATAGTTGTCATATGTTTTGTTCTTCCATGGCTAATGAAAAATGCATGTTTCTATGATGTAAATAATTATTTTGCCATGAAATGTTATATTTCTCAAGAATATGTTGAACATACTGAAAAGAGAATGAAAAATTATGGAAAATTCATTTCTTGTAGAGGGATGATCAACTGGATATTGCTTGAATCAGAATAAAACAGCAGCATTTTCCAGACTATACTGAATAATCCAACAGCCTCCACAACTTCTTCAATTGAATTCAGTACAAACTGAAGAATGATGGATAATCAGCACTCCTAGAAACATTTACTATCAGAAAAATAGTTAATATAGAGCTACTAAAAATACTTAATGGAGTAAAAAGATATTCTCAAAAAAGTACTCATCTTCCTTCTCTGAATTTGCAAACTGATTATCTTCCATATTATTGAATCAAAGTGGGCTGCAAGTTCGAGTCTCAAAATTTTACTCTCATTCTGAATCTCCTGAATCACATCACAAAAGACTGGTTTCCTGAAGATCCATCCTAGGTAACGTTGCCAGAGAAAATACAAGACACTCAGTTGAATCTGAATTTCAGATAAAACCAAGATGATATTCCAAAATAAAAGAATCATAAAGGCTTCATGACATATACTAACATATTATTTATTGTTCATCTGAAAAATAAGTTTAACTCGGTGTCCTGTATGTTTATTTGTTAAATCTGGCAATCTTAATTTTAAGAGAGTGCTTATAATTGATCAGTATTTGTGTGGATATTTCCTTGTGGATGTAATACAATCTCTACTACATACCTAATTAGAATAGTTCATGCTTTTAACGTGTAACTCTTTTTTTCAAGTTGCTGTCTCAGATTTAGCCATTCAAGGAAGAAGACGTAGGTTTTCTTCCTGTTATAACTCTGCAGATGTGCTAAAAATGTTTACAAATCAGAAATAAGAGAGACAGACTATCCTTACAAACTAGCCGTGTTTGGCATTGTGAGATTTTTGATTCCTCTACCTTGTCAGAGATATTGTCAAACAGTCTGTCAGGAAATGGGGACTAAGAACAAATTAAAATTTAAAAATAAATGGAAAGCTGGCAGAGTTGTGGTGTTTCAGAGAAAAAAATATTTAACCAAATAAGCCTTATATTTAATTGAATTTGAATTTTAAAAAAAGAGGTAGAAAGGAAAGAAAGCTTTTACATTTCCATATATGTCTAAAACAAGTATCTAATATTTTACTTCCTATAAGGAGTTTTCTACTAGTTTCACTCATTCATTAACATGTGTGAAGCAGCTGCTATATTTCAGACCCCAGGTTAGTTGCAAAATGACGTACAAAATAGGTCTGGCCCTTATAGCTTTTAACATCAACATTAGAAGGGATATTATTAAATAGGCAATGGCAATCAGTCAGTAAGTTCGGTGGATGCCACTTTATGATTTCTGTAAGTAGATACCTCTTTTAAACCACACAATTCCCTATCCTTCCCTCTTTTATTCTTTTTTTCCCGACTTCCTTTTCGTGTGTGTGCATGACAGGGTCTTGGTTTGTTGCCCAGGTGGAACTGTAGTGGGATCATAACTTACTGCAGCCTTGAAGTCCTGGGTTTGAGCCATTCTTCCACGTTAGCCTCCCAAGTAGCTGGAGTAGTGGGACTATAGGCACTTGCCACCACATCTAAGTTTTGTTTTTGTTTTTGTTTTATTTTGTAGAGATAGAGTCTTACTAAGTTGCCCAAGTGGGTCTCAAACTCCTAACATCAAGCAATTCTCAAAGTGCCGGGGTTACAGGCATGGGCCGCCATAGTGTCCCATCTTTTTTCTTCCTGTCTTTTTTTGTATGATTTCTGTCTTACCATCTGTTCACTGACTTTGAAATTGCATTGTTAACATAGGACAACAACAGAAAGAAAAAAGTACCTTTCTGTTGTTGTTGGTTCTGTATAAGATACGGAAGGAAAAGGTTTTTTTCAGAGAAAGACAAATGTTCTCAATTTCCATTTTTTTCTTATGGGTCGAAATCTAAGACTTATGGTAACCAAGATAGGGCTGGGGTCCAGAAACCAATACCCCAAAATACAGTGCATTGACGTGGTGAACTGTAGAAGCAGCTGCAAGGCTTGTGTGACCTTCTTTTCACCTGCTCTGTTCCTCAGTCTTCTATCTCTCCCAAAGCACAAGATGAGGCTGTTGTATGAAGTTTCTTATCTACCTAGAAAGCAAACGCCCAAAAAGGAACAACATTGCCTTCTATCCCCTTCCTGACATCTTCTTATCTATCTTAGAAAAGAAAATTGGAGAATGCAACCATACCTGGACATTTCACAAGATAACATCTGCCTCAGAGGCTCATTCACATTCTAAAGAGAAATATTTACAACTTAATTTTGGTCTCCAGATCCATTTATTTTCCCTGAAAATCTTTTACTCCTGCTCCCCTACTCCCTTCTCCCCAATTAAAAGGGCATTCAAGCATCAACCATCTGGCCCTTTTCTTATGTTTTAATGTTTTGTATGACTTCCATATTGGCGTGCACATATGTGCATGCAATAATTGTGTTATGTTTTTCTCCTGTTATCCTGTCTTCTGTTATAGGGGTGCTGTTTTAGACCCTTTATGATGAAAAGTAAAAAAATCGCCACCTATCTGCTCCTACAACTTTAGCTTTCGTGAGTCTTATTAGCTTCAGTAAATTTATATTTTACATGTGTAAAGGGGGAATAGAAGAAAATAATGGTGCAGAGTCTCTTACTCTTGAATCTACATTTTATATAAAATAAAGTAAACATGTGAAAAGATAGCAGAGAGGAAATGAGGCTATAACAATGAGTTCTGAAATTACAGCTACTTGTTTGGGGATAAAAGAAAAACAGTATTGGTGATTCAGTTCCCAAGCTTAATTTTTTCTTTGGCACAGTGAGTTTGGGATCCTGGGATTCTATTTTGCTTTCACATATTGTAAATTCTTTCTTATCTTATTTGAGATGTAAATATTGGGGGGGAAAGGTTTTTTGACAGTTTTACAACACAGGGATCTCTTTCACAAGAATCTGAGAGCCATTGCTTTGAAATGTCATCATTAGAAAGTATCCACATCTCTCTGTTTCTATGAAGGGTGGAAGTGTATCTTTGTGGGCACCTTGCTCTGAGTTATAAAGCAACCTCCTGTCGTGAAGATAAGAAAAAGTTTTCCTCTTCCTTGGGTAAAGCCAATACACATGATCTATGATCCTTCAAACCCCATCTCTTAAAAATACTCCAGCTTCTTGTTTCATGGAAGTTGAGCTCAGACTGAGTTCCGGCCTCTCAGCCCTCCTATAGAAACCTTCTGCAGAGTGTTCTTTCACTTTAACTTTGTCTTGTTCAACTTTTGCTTTGACAGTTGATTCAAAAGAGTCACAGAACATGATATAAACAAATAGTTCACCAGTAAGAAATAAGACATAATATAAGTGAAGGTCTCACAAGTCAGAATGTGAAAATAAGAAATTCTTCTACCATACCTTGAAAGAGATTTAAAGTAGTTGAAAATAATTTGAAAAAGAAAATATTCAATTAGGTTGTAGTTAAAAATATAGAAAGTTGCTGGTGCTGCACTGCCATTGGAACTCAGGTAGAAAGGTGTTTCATTGAGTATCTGTGTCACCATTGAGTGAAATGGAAGTGTACTGTGTTTACACAGAAAGGGGCATAAAATAGTTACCCACCTTCACAGACACACATAGTATCACTCCCACAGAGTTCACCTTGTTTGTTTCATCAGAAGAGATATTTTCAAAGGTTCTTTCTCCTCTCAAGTAGTACAAGTTGGTACAAGAAAGCCAACACATCTGTTAAGGCTTCATCACTGAATGGGGCAAGGAAACCATTCACTAAGCTGCAGGTTGGAAAGACAAAATCTGGGAAAAGAAGGGAAAGCAATATTACTGAGTCTCAGAAATTACCAGCATCAGCAAAGAGTGGAATTGAGCCTAATCTTCAGGGAGGGTGATATGGTTTGTTTCTGTGTCTCCACCAATATCTCTTGTCAAATTGTGATCCCCATGTGTTGGAAGTGAGGCTTGGTGGGAGGTGACTGGATCATGGGGATGGATTTCCCCCTTACTGTTCTTGTGATCTCATGAGATCTGGCTATTTAAAAAAGTGTGTAGCATTTCGCCCTTCTCTCTCTTTCTCCTGCTGCCATGTGAAGATCTGTTTGCCTTCCCTTTGAGCTTCTGCCATGATTGTAACTTTTCTGAGACCTCTTTCCATGCTTCCTTTACAGCCTGTGGAATTGTGAGTCAACTAAACCTCTTTTCTTCATATATTATGCAGTCTCTGGTAGTTTTTTATAGCAGTGTAAGAACGAACTAATACAGAAAATTGGAACTGGGAGTGGGGCATTTCTATAAAGATACTTGAAAAGGTGGAAGTGACTTTGGAACTGGGTAATGGGCAGAGGTTGGAACAGTTTGGAAGGATCAGAAGAAGACAGAAAGATAAGAAAAAGTTTGGAACTTCCTAGAGACTGGTGGAATGGTTTAGACCAAAATGCTGATAGTGATATGAACAATGAAGTGCAGGCTGAGGTGGTCGCAGATGGAGATAAGGAATTCATTGGGACCTAGAGCAAAAGTCACTTTTGCTATGCCTTAACAAAGAGACTAGTGACATTGTTCTCCTTCTCTGTAGATCTTTGAACTTGAGAGAGATGATTTAGGGTATCTGGCGGAAGAAATTTCTAAGCAGTAAAGCATTCAAGAGGAGGCCTGGTTTCTTTTAAATGCCTAGATCTTTTGCATTAACACAGAAATGACCTGAAACTAGAATTTATATTTAAAACAGAAGCAGAGCATAAAAGTTTGGAATATTTGCAATTCCACCTTATAAAAAAGAAAAACCCATTTTCTGGGGAGAACTTCAAGGCTGCAGAAATTTGCATAAATAAAGAAGGGCTGAATGTTAATAGCCAAGAAAATGGAGAAAATGCCTCCAGGGCATTTCAAAGACCTTAACAACAGCCCTTCCCATCACAGGCCTGGCAGCACAGGAGGGAAAAAATAGTTTTGTGGGCCAAGTCCAGAGCCCCAGTGCTCTGTGCAGCTTTGGGACATGGTACCCTGTGTCCCAGCTGCTCTAGTTCCAGCCATGGCTAAAAGGGGCCAAGGTACAGCTTGGGCTGTTGCTTCAGAGGGTGCAAGCCACAAGCCATGGTGGCTTCCACGTGGTGTTTTAGCTTATGGGTGCACAGAAGGCAAAAGTTGAGGTTTTCAAGCCTCTGCCTAGATTTCAGAGGATATATGGAGATGCCTAGATGTCAAGGCAAAAGTTGGCTGCAGGGGCATAGCTCTCATGGAGAACCTCTATTAGGACAGCACGGAGAGGAAATGTTGGATTGGAGCCCCTACATAGAGTCTCCACTGGGGCACTGCCTAATGGAGCTCTAACAAGAGAGCCACCATCCTCCAGACCCCAGAATGGTATATAAACCTACAGCTTGCACCATGCACCTAGAAAAGCCACAGACATTCAATGTCAGCTAGTGAAAGCAGCAGCTGGAGCTGTACCCTGCAGAGCCACAGAGGCCAACCTACCAAACGTCTTGGGAGCTTACCCCTTGCATCAGTGTGGCTTGAATTTGAGACATGGAGTCAAAGAAAAGTAACTTTAAGATGTAATGACTTAATGACTGCTCTGCTGGGTTTCAGACTTGCATGGGGTCTGTAGCCCCTTGGTTTTGGCAAATTTCTGCCTTTTGGAATGGGAGCATTCACCCAACGCTTGTACCCCTATTGTATCTTAGAAGTAATTTACTTGTTTTTGTTTTATAGACTCACAGGTGGAAGGATTTGCCTTGTCTCACATGACACTTTGGACTTGGACTTTTAAGTTAACACAGGAATGAATTAAGACTTTGTGGGGCTTTGGGGAAGGCATGCTTGTGTTTTGAAATGTGAGGAGGACATTAGATTTGGGAGGACCCAAGGGTGAAATGATACAGTTTGGCTCTATGTCACCACCCAAATCGCATGTCAAATTATAATCCTCATGTGTTGCATGAGGGGCCAGGTGGGAGGTGATTCAATCATGGGTGAAGACTCCCCCTTGCTGTGCTTGTGACAATGAATGAGTTCTCTTGAGATTTGCTTGTTTTGAAAGTGTGTAGCTCTTCCCCCTTCTCTCTCTCTCCTGCTACCACGTAAAGACATATTTTCTTCCCTTTCACCTGCGATGGTTGTATGTTTCCGGAGGCCTCTCAACTGTGCTTCTGGTACAGCCTACAGAAGTGTGAGTCAATTAAACTTCTTTTCTTCATAAATTATCCAGTCTTTGGTAGTTCCTTATAGCAGTGTGAGAATAAACTAATAAACAGAGGGAAAGAGTGAAATAACATCAATCCATTTCTCTGCTTTCTCTGGACAGGGTACAAAATACAACCTACACTACTACTAATGCTTTAGCAAAATAAATTGTTTAGGCCCTTCAATTATTGGAAGAAGTGGCATCGAAGTTGAATCCCAACTATTGGTGTTATGGAGGTAAAGAGAGTGTCATAACCACATTTGCATTTAGTTTTCCAATTATGCCTGAATTCTAGAGAACAGGCAGGAGCTCATCAAAATGGAAGACAAGAAGATCACAGAGGATAGCCCAGAAGTAAAAGGCCAATTAATAAGACATGTTTGAAATAGTTTATGCGGAGAAAGAGAACATTGCTGGAAAAATGTAGCTAGATGGGTGGAAAAATCTGATGTCAATAACTGATAATTATGAGTCTCAATATCTGATTATATTGGGCATGGCATATGAATATATGTTTTCCAGAAAAGAGTCAAAATGAGTCAAAAATGATTTATAGGTTTCCAGTATGGGCAACTCAGAGACACAAAGAGGGTCATGTTATTGACTGAGGTAAGGAATGATGGAGTAAGTTTTAATCACATTGATATTTAAAAACCAGCAAGGTATTAAAGTGAGCTATCCATTGGGCATTTTGATATAGGAGTATGCATTTTCAAATCTGAATTGTAAATGTAGATTTTGATATTGTTGAAGCCTGAAAATAAATCTTTACCCAAAACTTTAAAATGAAAAACAGAAAGATGATTAAGTTTATACTAATATTTAATATCAGAAAAGAGGAGCAAGTACAAAAAATACCAAAGAAACACCAGAGACCTAAGAAGAAAGGCAACATAGTACCATGAAAGCCAGGGAGAGCATTTCATCAAGAATGGAGTAGCCAGGCAGGTCCACATTTTCAGTAAGTCCAGTAGGATAAAAAATATATGATTCAATTAACTTTAAATGTGAAAATTTTGCTTCATATGTTGAACTTGGACTTTTAATTTAATAAACTTAAAACTAAACTTTTGATAATAAATGTTAGTCTTCTCGAATTATAGGTTGAGAAATTGCATCACATATTGTATAGAGCAAACAACTTGTGAGGTTGCTCTACTTTAATTCTCTGGCTCTTTCCATTCAGATATGTTGTCTTCTTCTGGGGAACAAAATATTTTCAATATTTGGGAGAACAATATTTCAATCTTTTGTAACACGAATGTCCCCTGGAAAGGAACACTTTAGTCAAAGAGCTTCATTGACTCAGTCTAATATAAGGCCATGGTACCTACAACCATATGATGGAGACCTCTTGTATTTTTTAAATGAAGATTATAGGAAACGGTATACTCCATTGCCTTACAGTTGTGCTAGGATGCAGTAAAGCCATAGTTAGAAGAAATGTAGAAACAACCAATCTCTTCTAAATATCTCAAGATTTTTGTCATGCTTCTCTAACCCAAGTTAAGCTCAACAATTCAAGATTCATTAAAATATAAAATAATAAAGCCATACAATTGGCATATCTAAGTAAGGATATTTAAATGTTTCTTCAAGATAGCAGTTAATGAATCCTAGCTATGCCTCTAATCGCCAGAGAATTTCTGTAGATATAGGCATGCCAGGTAATCACATATTTAAGTGCACTCTCACTAAAATAAATTAATAAAAAGTAGATAAAATAAACCAAAAGCCATAGAATCTCAGATATTTTATCATCACCAATAAGTTAGCACTGTGGTATCTAGTAGCCACAGGTGTTTTTTGAGTATCAGAAATCTGGCTAGTCTCAGTTGAAAACTATTCCAATGGTAAATTCTAGATTTCAAAGAATAGGGTAAAGTAATCCTTTTAATAGAGTTAGTATGGATTTTATGGGTAAATTGTAATACATTTACATATAAGATTAAGTAAAATGTATTATTAATATTGCTATCACATAATTCTTTTTACTTTTTTTTTTTTTTTTTTTTGAGACGGAGTCTCGCTCTGTCACCCAGGCTGGAGTGCAATGGCGCGATCTCTGCTCACTGCAACCTCCGCCTCCCAGGTTCAAGGGATTCTCCTGCCTCAGCCTCCTGAGTAGAATTCTTTTTACTTTTTAAATACGAACACTAGAAAATTTACATATATGGCTCACATATATTGGACATTGTGCCTAAAGTATCATCTTACTAGTCTTATTAATTTACATGGTTTTATTCCTTCTAAAAAAATCTTAGAAACTCTAAAGCAATCTTATCACTTTAATATTACTGAGAAAATTGGAAAATCATCTAATTAACTAGAGGAGTGTAACAAAAAAGGAATAATAACAGGGTTATTTTGAATACCACTGGTCATATTTCAGAAAGAATAATAAAGAACTAGACTAGATAGGAAAGGAATTAGAACATTGGTAGCTGCCAGATGTAGCTAGTTATGATCCTAGAGCTTTAGGATCTATCCCTTGACTTAATCAACTAAGTGTTCTTATTGTGTTTATAACTATTTTTTAAAGCCTAAAATGGAAAGTAAAGTCTAATTTGAAGAGATCAAGCCAGATGTTTTTGTTTCAAATAACTAAATGCATGTATGTACTCAGTTAAGAAACACAGAATACAGGCTCAGTCATCATTTATTATGACAGTTACCTCCATTATAAGACAGGTTGTCTCCATGTTTATTTCATTTAATTTTTAATTAAAGAAAACTTTTGATAATAAATATTATTCTTCCTAAATTATAGGTTGAAAAGTTGTGTCACATATTGTATGGAGCAAACACCTTGTGAAGCTCCTCTACTCTAATTCTCTAGCTCTTTCCATTCAGATATGCTGTCTTCTTTTTGGTGTTGAAATATTTTCAATATTTGGGAGAACAAAATTTCAATCTTCTATAACATGAATGTTCACTGGAGAGGAATCAAATTTAAATTCCAAAAGCAAAAATGATTATATCAAAAGTAGAGTTTACATATAATCAAGCCTTACTTGCTCAACATTGAACTCAGTAGAGTGCTACATTCAAACTTATTTTTTATCTCACAAAATAAATAAGTGTATTATACTTTGCAAATTAAAAATTTTAAAGGTATGTAACCATGGTTAGTTGACTCTCACAAATAACCCTGGCAACAAAGAGAGGTAGATTTTAGTTTTCTAGTTGAAGAAAGTGAGCATACATGGCACATGACTTCTAAAAGACCAGAATTATTGTCTTATTTTCTTTCCCTAGGTTCAACTTGTGCTAATAGTTATAGATTCTAATTTAATTTTTAAAATATGTTCCTTTGTTAAGTAAACAATGTAACAACTTTTCAAAAAGGAAATATTTTTGTATAAAAATGTTGGGATTAAAGATTTGTAAATTTTTAAAACTTGCCTATGTGACATTAGGTGCATAAATAAGTTTGATATTGAACTTATGATAAACTTGAGGGATACATATGACTATATAACTCTTCATCATTTGCAGAATACTATCACATAATTTTATTAAATTTGATGCATATAAATTACCCTTATCTATTATGCAAAGTTGCTTCTATAAATGCCAACATAGAACTATATAATGGGATTTCAGTTGTACTTGTTATTAATGGATATTTAGCCTAAGCCTTAATTTACAACTGGTGACCTTTTTCCACAGAGAAATTTTTCTAGTGATGTAATATATGCATTCACTTTTGCATGTATTCACTCTAGAATCTTCAAGTTCATTTAAGTTGTCTAAGGTTATTTAAGGGAAAGTGAATACGGCTTGGGTTTCAGACTATGCTAGAGCTCCTGATATTCAGTCTCATCAATTCACTGTGAAGAGTCCCATCAAATGCTTTGCAGGGTGCCACATAATTTCCAAGGTCATTCATGCTTATACAGGCAACTGCCTGATGGCAGACCGGTCAGATACGTGAGAGTAAAAACAAGGAAAGAGCTCTATGAAAGATGCTTTAGAGGCAAGGCATTGATCCCAAATGAAAAACATGTTCTATGAATAAATAGGAGCACATTGATTCAATGAATTCTCTGGTGAGTACTAAAGTTGTTTAATCACGCTAATTAGGTGCCACTTGATGACATTCGTTTATTATCACCATCACACGCACTGTCATAAGCAAAATTTTCTACAGCTCATTAATGAGTATCTGTGTCATCACATCTTAGGAACTTTATTATTACCTTGTATTCTTTAGGTTTAATGATGCCTTGCTCCTACTGAAAAAAGATCATTCAAAAATACATATGCTGAAAGCTAAAATGTTTTTAATCAGTTATTAGCATCTCACAATTCATTTTTTTGGTTCCAAAAGAATATTTTGATTTACCAAGTAGTGACTTTAAAAAGTTTTTACTTTTCTTTCTTGAGCATTCCCCTTAGGCCTACTATTTAAGTATTCTATTTTTGATGACTTCTTAATGACAATCATTTAATGTTTATATTATCTATTAGTGTTATGGACAATCTAATATACATCAGATTCATCTGGAGAAATTTTCAAACATACATGCAGATGCCTTGTTTAATGTGCCTAAAAACGGAGCTGGAGGACATTTGTATTTCTTAAAAGCTCCAAATATGAGTAACCTTCCATGTAATATATGATCTCCCATCTTATCTGTCTTGGTTGCTGAATTTAGTGATTCTACAAGTACTCATTTCATGTTCTATATTCTTAAGGTATTTCAAAGATCTGCCCTCAGGGAACATACGTTCTCAGGATAGATAAAACACAAAACATAATAGGCTAATCACATAAAATATTTTAAAAATGAGATTCTCTTAAGAAAATCTATACCATTAAAAAAATGAAATTTGTAAAACATGCACGGGAACAGCGACACATACATGTATGTATATATGAACTTGTCCACAAATATGCCCGCATACACATTCATGTCCATGTAAACATCCATATTATTTCTACATCTATATGTTTTTCTCTATCTGTATCACCTGTATTATACCTATAACGACATACACCTGGCAAACCCCCAGACTTACCTTCAAAATGCAATTAATTCCAAATTGTTAAGATTTTCTTGGCACGTGTTTCTTTATTGTTAAATGATGTATTTATAGTGCTCTTGATTTGTCAGTTTTAAACATCAATTACTTGCTTCCTGTAATGATAGTTGATGATTAAACTCATCTTAAGAATTTGTTATATTAGAAGTAAATTTGTGGTTTTATTCATGACTGAAAAAGAAACCTCTATTCTGCCTTCACACTAGCTTTTTTGAGTTTTGTTGGAATTTAAATACTGGGTTAAAAATATTTTTAAGATATTGTATCCTAGCATTTTGGTATTCAATATTGCTGATGAGAATAGTAACATCCGCCTGTTAGGGGAAGACAAATCCTTAAGGTATCTCATATATGTATTGCAAATAGAGGCCTTGACCACCCTGTTCCAAGCTACATCTTCAAGGATATTTATAGAGTAAACATCTATGGAATATAGAGATAATGTCTCCATCTGGAGCAGTGGATATGCATATTTGCTGCCCATTATAAAATCCTTTTCCCAAAGTGGCTCACTGTGTGTGCAATTGTCACATGGTTCCCTTCACCTTACTTTCTAAAAATTAAGGTTCGGTAAACTGTGTAAGACAATGCTGTTACTATGGCTAATCCTATTGCTGTGAATTTGTTTCTGACCAAGGAGTCTCATATCTTCGCATTCGTAAATTTGTCACAGGTTTGCATGCTAGCTTGAAAAAAGGGTAAAATTTAAAGAGCCTTCAATGTTCTCAACAATATCTTAGATTGCCTCCACTCCCTCCAGCACCAGAATTTGCCAACATCAGGCATAACTTTCCCAGGCCTGATAGAGGAAAATGTATATTTTCACAAGGCACAATCTCTCATTTCCTCAATAATTGTTCCGGAACATATAATTTTTGCAAATTATAGGACCTACCACTTCCCCTTCATCTCCAAGATAATTATAATATGTTTTACTCTTTAGAATTTTAACTTCTGAAATAGATATATTAAACATTTCTCAAACACCCCTTACTTTTTAATACTTTATCTTAAACTATACAATTATTAGCAAACCAACAAGGCAGATTATTGTTTTTCTGCCAATTATCCTTTATTACAAAAATATTAAAATTTTTATTACATTTTCTTCTAAGCCTGGCTTAATTAAACTTCATCAATGTTTCTGAAACCATCCTAGGCTACTGAAGTCCTACCTACTCTTGTTCCACTCCCACTCCGTGGTATGGTAGCCATGTCCTTTCTTTAAGAATTTCTTTTTTTTTCTTTTCTTTTTTTTTTTTTTTTTTTTTTTTTTGAGACAGAGTCTCACTCTGTCACCCGGGCTGGAATTCAGTGGCAGTCTCGGCTCACTGCAACCTCTACCTACTTCCCAGGTTTAAGCGATTCTCCTGCCTCAGCCTCCTGAGTAGCTGGGATTACAGACGTGCACCACCACGCCCTGGCTAGTTTTTGTATTTTTAGTAGACACACGGCTTCGCCATGTTGGCCAGGCTAGTCTCCTGACCTCAGGTGATCCGCCCACTTCGGCCTCTCAAAGTGCTGGGATTACAGGCACAAGCCACCGCACCCAGCCCTCGTTAAGGATTCTTAAACATTCCAGATGTGTTTTACACCGTGGATGGTACAAGTTTTATACCACCAAATTCAATGTGCACAATATGGGATTCTTAAAATGTTTCCATGCCTTCACTTATTATCTATTTTAACTACTAATGTAGCTCATTGATCTGAATTATACTCATAAAAATTAAAAATGTAGTTTGTTTATTATTTTTCAAGTAATTAAGAATCCTAAAATTGTTCCAATATTTACTTTAATATCAGTGGCCAACATATATACTACTTAAGTTTGAGGCACTTTTCTGAGTGCTTTACATGTACATAGCTCCTTTAATTACTACAACAATTAGAAATACATTTTTTGTTGTTTTTTTTGTTTTGTTTTGTTTCTTGTTTGTTTGTTTGTTTTTTGTCCAAGGACAGTGGCTTATGCTTATAATCTCAGCACTTTGGGAAGTAGAGACAAGAACATAGCTTGAGTCCAGGAATTTGAGACAAGCCTGGGCAACAAGGCAAAACTGTCTTCACCAAAAATGCAAAAATTAGCTGGGCATTGTGGCACATGCTTCTAGTCCCAGCTACTTGGGAGGCTGAAGTAGGAAGATTTCTTGAGCATAGGAGGTAGAGGCTGCAATGAACTATGATCATGTTACTGCACTCCAGCCTGGATGACAGAGCAGAACCTTGTCTCAAAATAAATGAATAAATAAATAAATGTTGCCTTCTCATTAATGTTAATTTTTAAGAAAAACTTTCAAATAGATTTTTCTGTATTATATGTTCCATTATGTACATTTAAAGACTGTGTCATATAATTTATTACAAAGCACTTGAGCTATATGAGACATAATTCAAATTTTTACAAATATAAGAAATTTTATATCACATATTCAGTTTACAAACTTACAGATTTTTGTGTGCAGATGCAGACTCAAATCATAAATATTTCCATTGAAATTTAGAAATGAAAATATTGAAGTTTTATGACACAAATCTAAAAATAGAATTGTTTCTCTTAATTTGAAATGTAAAAGAAACTATGTAGAATTGGATTTGTAAGTGAGGTCCTACAGTTACAATCTTAATCATCCAAATGGACATGCATATATTTCACATTTAATTAGTGATCCCAGTTACAAATTGTGTGGTCGTTTGCAGAATTCTAGGGCAATCTTTCGAGACAAATATCCTTTGAGTTTATTCCCCTGATGTTTTTTAAGTTTAATTGGGAATTTGAATCCACGTTGAAAGTATCAAAGGACATATATAAATTGTAAGTAAACCCATCTGCTGGATACAGATAAAATACCATAAATTGAAAAGTTTTGTTAGAGTGAACTTTATGGTGAGAAATAGTGAAATGAATTATAGGAGATGCCAGAGCATGGTTTCAAGTAAAGGTCTTTGAGTGCATTTTTCTGATCATCTTTTTAGAATTGTTCAAATATAGAATGCAATAAAGATATGAAAGAAGAGGCAAGGCCCAAATAGTAAAAAAAAAAAAAAAAAAAAAAAACTATATAATACAAAGTGGATTTGATCCATTATGTACAGAAATAGAAAGTAGTTAAATATGCTGAATAAGTCTATGACTTTTAAATTTGAAGGCTATAAAGATTATCTCGGTGGCATTATAATAATTAAAACTGCTAGAGTTGGCTAGAGTAGAGCGAGTAAGTTCCACCTTATCCACAGAAGTGGCTGTATGTTTGGAGGGGAGGGAGAGATTTTTTGTGTATTTCCTATATATGGTGACATGATGGGCTCGAGCAGGCTTTTTGAATGTGGGGTCTGCAGATACCTGGGGCTCTGCTAGACATTTTTAGGACTTCCATGAGGACAAAATTAATTTACAAAGCTGTTATCTTGTCCTTTTTACTGTCATGTTATCAGTTAAGTTTCCCAAAGCTACATTACTTGTGTGACATTATCATTCTCACAGGTAATGGAATATGTGATTAGGTACTTTTCTGTGTTTTCATATTTTCTTGTTTAGCATATTGCATTTATCTACCAATAGAGCATCAAAGTTGATCATATTTTGTTCTCAGTACCCCTTTTTAAAACTCTTAAGTTATTGATGACTCCAAAATGATTGACAGCAACTGGAAGAGAAGCCTAGGATTTGTGGACAGATAAATAGAGATAGGTAAATAAATAGAGAGCTAGCTAGATTTTTTTTTCTTGCCTACCTGCTTAACCATCCCATCTCCTGGTAACAGAATCTCTCCTGTGTGGTTTAAAGAAGCTTACCTGATTCTCTCCTGAGGTAACGTGAAGCATAGGGTCTCATGAAGCAGATCAGAGAACAGCCATTTGCTGGCCATTGTGATGGTTTAGGTTCGAGACCTGACACAAGTCAGGCCAACCAAAGCTCTTATTCAGAATTTTTCTAGACATTGGGGAGTTCTGTGCTCTAAAATTTCTGAGAAACAAATAAGCCTGAACAAATGACCAAGAAGTTTACTATGATATAGAGACATCTTTACTGAAAATAAAGCCAACAGCTACAAAGACCCAAGTGAGGGATGAATAGAATAAAATCGTGCTGGCATGATCTGTACTCCTAAAGTCCCACCAGTCAAATCTCTGTATATGAATACTTATTGTATTGTATTGTTTGTTTGTTTGTTTGTTTAACTATTCTGAATTTGATTTAAATGACCTATGAATGAAAGAACTCTGACAAATATAACTTGATTATTTGGATATTTTAGGCCTTATGATACTTTATTTTTGAGCACATACTGTGCTGAGTGCATTATATGCAGTAATCACAATTAATCATCCAAACTACAACGTGAAATGAACATCCTCATTTTCAAAATAAGCAAACTGAGACACACAGTCATAGAGATCATTAGTTGTGCAGCCAGATTAAAAATCTATAATTTTCTTTCTCTAGAGACCTTGACTTTATTTACCTCCTACAATTTCTTTTATTTCATACCTTAAACTATGGAAAGTAAAACCCAATAAATGAAAAACTTTGGGAATACACCAACTCCCCACTGTTTATGTGGCACTGTGCATCTCTTGCTGCCACAAGTCATGTAACAAATTCATTTTCCAAGTTCAGAGCATGTGAATCTGGTTGTTTTTAATTAGAAAAATTGCAGGTAGTATCATGTAACTTCTATTTAAGATTTAAGAATTATAAATTTCAGCTTGAAGTGCCCTGAAAGAAAATTAAAGCTGCAATTTTCTAAGTGGGAAGTTCAAATGATCCCTTAAAAATTATTAAAGACTTGTTTTTATAAAGCTACAAACACCTTTTTTTTTGTATCTGATCTAATTTTTTTTTTCACAAGTGCAATCTCACGGCAGTTCTGACAGTATTTCTATCTCATTGTATAAATGAAGAAAATAATGGCTTAATCTCTTTTTCTTCAGTCAAGGAAGGACATGACAAAAGTCTCAAAAGAGTCTATCCTGTAAGGAGAAATAATTCAAATGAGTCTGAAAATTTCACAGAAACTGTTTTCGTAACAGTCAAACAATTTAACTTCTACATTGGAAAATTGCCAACAATGTGTTCTGCATATATATTCTGCTCTAACCCAGACATTTGTGGAAGTTTTTAAAAACTTCCTTAAAAATTTCAGCAATTAGATCTTCTGTAAATCCAGTTATATTTGTATAGGTGGTTGGGGAAAGTCCTGGAAGGCAATTGGGTGGACCACTATTTGAAACTCAAGCTGTCCTATATTCTTGTAACTATCCAGAGGGACACGATGTGACAATACCATTCATATTATTCACTCCATTGATGTAGCAAACTTATTTATTTGCATTAATTTAAGATAATTTCTACTTTTGAGAAACAATGTCAGACTAATAACTTCTTAATATATATGGTCATTTGATCATTTAGGAAAAGAAAAAACATCGAGGCCAGTGTTAATATGAGGCAAGTCAGTTCCTCTGGGGAATATTCATCTCCTCTAGTAGAATTAATCAGAAGGAATGAAAAGGGACTTCTAAGTCCAGAAACATTTTCTCCTTGACCTCAACATTTAGGCCTTCAAACAGACTCCCAATTACATCCAACTGAGGTGGTGACATCTGTCCTCCAGAAACATACGAAATAATTAAATCTCTTTATCTGTGAATTATTCAGTGCCTTTCAGGATGTAATGGTCAATAAGTAAAACTCTCCACCCTTCACCCAGTGACACAGGATTGTCTGCACATTTTAGAAACTAGTGAATAACTGTGTTACTCATTATTACTGATTGTGCTTCTGCTCGGATCCTCCAGGAATCTTTTTATTCAAATTTCAATATAAACTTCCTTTGAGTGTAGAGATGGGAGTAGAGTAGGGAAGCATTATATGATACAGATTTCATTTTGTGCTATAGTTTCATATAAGTGCATCTTGAATTCACTCAGTTCTCGATGTCATTTATACTATGGGCAAGGTATGATTCCAGTCCCTATGGACAAAACTCTAAGCAAAAATAGAAGATTTTCTCATAGAGCTAACCAGCTACTTTTGGCCATACTTATTTAGAGTTTGTGAGTTCTGTTGTACTTCAAGAATTAATAAATATAATAATCAAAACATTTAGATATTCATCATGGATTTACCAGTAAATATTTGTTTACATTATTTTCCCCAAATCTCTTAACCTTTCCATATTGAGATGTTCAGAATATACAAAAAATATTCTTGATATGGTTTGGCTCTATGTTCCCCCACAAATCTCATCTTGTACCTCCCATAATTCCCATGCATTGTGGGAGGGACCCAGTGAGAGATTATTTAATCATGGGGTGGGTCTTTCCTGTGCTGTTCTTGTGATAGTGAAATGTCTCATGAGATCTCATGGTTTTAAAAACAGAAGTTTCTCTGCACAAGCTCTGTCTTTGCCTGCTGCCATCCATGTAACATGTGATTGCTTCTCTTTGCCTTCTGCTGTGATTATGAGGCCTCCCTAGCCCTGTGGAACTGTAAATCCAATAAACCTCTTTCTTATGTAAATTGGCCAGTCTCAGGTATGTCTTTATTAGCAGCATGAAAACTGACTAATACTGTAAATTGGTAGCAGGAGTGGGGTGTTGCTGAAAAGATACCCAAAAATGTTGAAGCAACTTTGGAACTGGGTAACAGGCAGAGGTTGGAATAGTTTAGAGGGCTCAAAAGAAGACAGGAAAATATGGGAAAGTTTGGAACTTCCTAGAGACTTGTTGAATGGCTTTGACCAAAATGCCAATAGTGATATAGACAATGAAATCCAGGCTGAGGTGGATCTTAAATGGAGATGAGGAACTTGTTGGGAACTGGAGCAAAGGTGACTCTTGTTATGTTTTATCAAAGAGATTGGGCATATTTTGCCCCTGCTTTAGACACTTGTGGAACTTTGAACTTGAGAGGGCTCATTTAGGGTATCCAGTGGAAGACATTTTTATGAAGCAAAGCATTCAAGAGGTGACTTGGGTGCTGTTAAAGGCATTCAGTTTCAAAGGAGAAACAGAGAATAAAATGTTGGAAAATTTGCAGACTGACATTCTAATAGAAAAGAAAAACCCATTTTCTGAGGAGAAATTCAAGCTAACTGCATAAATTTGCATAAGTAACAAGGAACTGAGTGTTAACCACCAAGAACATGGGGAAAATGTCTCCAGGGCATGTCAGAGACCTTCGCAGCAGCGTTTTGCATTACAGGCCCAGAGTCCTATCCAGAAAAAGTGGTTTCATGGGCTGGGCCCAGGGTCTCTGTGCTGTGTGCAGCCTAGGGACTTCGAGCCCTGTATCCAAGCCACTCTAGCCATGGCTAAAAGAGACCAACACAGAGCTCAGCCTGTGGATTCAGAACATGCAAGCCTCAAGTCTTGGCAGTTTCTATATGGTATTGAGCCTGCAGAGTGCACAGAAGTCAAGAATTGAGGTTTGGGAACCTCTGCCTCGATTTCAGAAGATGCATGGAAATGCCTGGATGCCAAGGCAGAAGTTTGCTGTAGGGGCAGGGTCCTCATGCAAAACCTCTGTTAGGGCAGTGAAGAAGGGAGATATGGGATGGGAGCCTCCACACAGAGTCCCTCGGGCACTTCCTAGTGGAGCTGTGAGAAGACAGCCACAGTCTTCCAGACCCCAGAATGGTAGATCCACCAACAGCTTACACCATGCACCTGGAAAAGCCACAGGCACTCAATGTCAGCCAATGAAGGCAACGGGGAGGAGAGTTGTACCCTGCAAACGCACAGGGGCAGAGCTGCCCAAGACTATGGGAACCTACCTCTTGCATCAGTGTGACCTGGATGTAAGACAGGGAATCAAAGGAGATCATTTTGGAGTTTCAAGATTTGACTGCCCTGCTGGATTTCAGACTTGCATGGGACCTGTAGCCCATTTGTTTTGGCCAATTTCTCCAAATTGGAATGGCTGTATTTACCCAATGCCTGTATACCCATTGTGTCTAGGAAGTAACTAACTTTCTTTTGATTTTACAGGCTCATAGGCAGAAGGGACTTGCCTTGTCTTGGATGAGGCTTTGGACTGTGGACCTTTGAATTAATGCTGGAATGAGTTGAGACTTTAGGGGACTATTGGGAAGGCATGATTGGTTTTGAAATGTGAAGATATGAGATTTTACAGGTGCCTGGGTCAGAATGATGTGGTTTGGCTCTGTGTGCCCACCCAAATCTCATCTCGTAACTTCCATAATCCCCACGTTTTGTGGGAGGGACCCAGTGAGAGATGACTGAGTCATGGGGGCAGGTCTTTCTCATGCTGTTCTAATGATAGTGAATTGGTCTCATGAGATCTGATGGTTTTAAAAACGGAAGTTTCTCTGCATAAGCTCTCTCTTTGCCTGCTGCTATCCACATAAGATGTGACTTGCTCCTCTGCCTTCCAAAATGATTGTGAGGCTTCCCTAGCCATGTGGAACTGTAAGTCCAAGGTGCCTCTTTCTTTTGTAAATTGCCCAGTCTCGGGCGTGTCTTTATTAGCAGTGTGAAAACTGACTAATATGACTATCAAGCACTATTTTTTTATGATTGGAAGTATTTTTGAGTTTTAATAATATTTGAAGTTTTTTGTAACATAGCAAACTGCATGCTAATTTAAAAATTATATATTTCTTGCTTTCTATTAAGGATGATCTCTGATACTATGAAGGTTGTAAAATAATATAGCTCCTATTTGGGATACAGTCTGTAAATAAAAAGCATAAATTACCAGGATATATGGTTACTTTATATAATTATTTAAATGAATGTAATAAGTTATTTACATTGGCATAAAAGTTTTATTCCAAATATTTCTAATGTTTCTTGAACTGCACATTGAAACAAAATACTACTATAAGAAGATGAGAGAATAATTTGGAAGTACTTACAATGAGAGATTCTAGATAGAAAAATACATTACAAAAATATTAGATATACAAAACTATTAAATGTCAACAAAACACTCAAGAGGTTATTGTGGCTACAGAATGTTTGGTGAAAATTGTCTAGACCAGTGCTTCTCAAACTTTAGCATATTTAGGAAACTTTAGAGGTGAAGTTTGGCAATCTGTTAAAATGTACACTAGTTTAAAACTAATGATTCATGTTGAATTTTGTCTTCTCTGAATTGATTTCCTCAAGTCATTTAGTACACAGAATTTTCTCTCCTAAAATCCGGACTCATTAAACCAGGGTGTAAATCTGCAAGCTGTCTTGTATAGCTAAAACAGGCATCCCAAATTTAACATTTCCAAATACTAGACACATGATTTCCTCACCCAAACCAGCCCGTTTCCTGCCTGTTATATTTCAATAATAACCATCTGATTGACAACTCTTTTAGTCTAATCTCTTTGAGTCATCTTTCACTTATTTCTGCAAATCGATGTAAGAGAAAATACCAATGGCTCTAACTTATAAATATATCTACAGTTTGATTTATACTCAAAAGCTGGACCACTATTCTGTGAAACCAAGCAACCATCATCTCTCAACTGGACTACTGCAGAAACCTTCTAATTGGTGTCCTATCTTTCACCTTTGTTCTGGTTAGTTATTTGACTATCCCAGAGTAAAAGAAATATTTTTAGATGTAAGTCACATTATTTATCTTCTTTATTTACCCAAATTTGCAATGGTTTCCCATTTCACTTAGAATGAAAGTTAAATAAGTCACCATGGCCAACATGGTACTGCAAGATCTGGCTTCCTTTAACCAGTAAGAAATTCTCTTATATCAGTCTCGTCTTACTCGTTCCAGACTTGCAAAAGAGAAGCCTTTGATATTCTTTATAGACAATAATGATTCTTCTTTCAGAACCTCTCTGTCTATTCTTCTGCCTATGATGGAATCCCACCTTAAATATCTGTGGCTATTTCTCATGGTATGGTTAGATAGCATACTCAGTGATACTTTATCAGAAAGAATTTTCCAGAACATCGATACAAAACAGCACCCCCATCCATATATATACATTTTGGCTTTATGTTTCTTTATTAACAGTAGCTGATCTGTTTTATATACATTAATTTATTTGTTTATTGTCCTTTCCCCCAAGTTGAAGTAAGATCCAGGAAAGTAGGGTTTTCGTTTTCCTTTTTTTTTCTTATGGTTGTTTCTCTTTGTTGGAACTCAAGAATCTTAAAGAGAGTCTGAAACAAGTCATTGCTTGTTATGAGTTGAATTTTGTAACCCTAAAAAATGAGTAGGTTGAAGTATTAGGCCCCAGGACCATAGAATGTGATGTTGTTTAGAGATAAAGTCTTTAGAGCGGTAATCAAGTTAAAATGAGGCTATTAGATCAGGCTTAATCTAATATGCCTAATGTCCTTATAAAAAGGGAGAATGTGAACAAAGAGTTGTGCATAGGAACAGATGATATAAGAGACGTAAGGAGAAGATAGCTACCTACAAGTTGAGAAGAGAGGACTTGAGACAGATTCTTCCCTCACAGAGACAGATTCTTCCCTCACAGTCTTCAGCAGGAACCGATTCTGCTGTCTCCTTCATTTTGGACTTCTGTTCACTAAAACCATGAGACAATAAATTTTTGTAATGTAAACCACCCATTGTATGGTAGTTTATTGCAGTAGCACTAGCAAACTAATACATTGTTCAATACGTACCTATTTGTTGAATAAATTGAATGAGAAAATATTCCAAAAACAGGTTTATAAAATGAAATGGATGCCTCCCCAACTTTCTTATAACTCATGTCACCTCCACAATTATTTAGTAAATACTGCAACTATGCATAAGTCCTTCCAGCAAAACAGGTAAAAATTATAAAGAAATCAGAATAGTGCATATGTACTGATACTACCAAAAAAAAAAAAAAAAAAAAGGAAAGAAAACAGGAAAAGAAACACAAACATACTTGCAGATGAAAATGAAAATCATAAAAATTATGTAATGAAACAGAAGAAAATTTTAACACAGCACTTATCCATGAGCTTAACAGTATTGAAGAAGATATAGAGCTTTTGAAAATAAGAGCTTGGATACACAAGAAATATTGTCTTAAAAAATAGAATAAAAAATTGGCAGCACTCAGGAAAGAAAAACTAAAAAAAATTATAAAAATGAAAGCTGCACTGGAGAAGTAAAAAAGTTAAATAGGAATTGCTGAAAGTAGGGAGGAGTATGATTAGAAAACTTAGTCAACTTAAATACATCTCAATTAAAATGAAATCATTTTAAAGGAAAAAAAAAAAAGGAAACTGTGAACATCTCCATAATCGTTTCTCTTGAATTAAATACTGTAAGGATGGAGCACATGAAACAGAAATATGGTTTTAAAGACAGGATGCCCTATTAATAAAAACATACTATCTGAGGGCATGACAGAGCTGAGGGTTTAAAAAATAACTAGCAGCTGGTCACTGTGGCTCACGCCTGTAATCCCAGCACTTTAGAAGGACAAAGTGGGAAGATCACTTGAGCCCAGGAGTTTGAGACCATCCTGGGCAATATAGAGAGATCCTTGTCTTTACAAAAGTTAAACAATTAGTCAGGGGTGGTGACATGCACCTGTAGTCCCAACCATTTGGGATTCTGAGGTGGGACAATCATTTGAGCCCAGGAGTTTGAGGCTATCGTGAGCTTTGATGGCAACACCATACTGCAGCCTGGGAGACAGAGCAAGACCCCGTCACTAAAAGCTAATAAAACAAATAAAAATAAAATAATTAACACCAGGTTGTATTTTAGTGAAGTTACTGAATAATGGAGAAGAAGGTGAGAAATGCCACAATGGGTCAGAAATGCACCCTCCCCTAAAAAGTCACCTAAACAAACAAACAAAAAATGATTGGCTTAAAATTGTACCATGCACAGTTAAGTGTTAGAATACTGTGGATCAGTATCTACAAAGCCACATGAAGTAGATTCTTTAAAATTGAAACATCCAAAGATTCTTTAATCTGGCCATATTTCTTGACATATCAATGTGCACCCGATAAATGTATAGTAATTAAATTTTCTTAGCAAAACAATTGCTTGAAGTTTAAATCCAGCCAATAAAATAAAAATAGAAAGCTTAGTTGTTTGTTGTAATGGATTAAAAAAATGACATAGCACAGGTGGTAAGCATTAGTATAGATCAAAGGCAGAGTTTTCAGTCTTGCTATGCAGCACAATCACCTGAATATCTGAGATTGTAAACACTCCTGGCATAATTCCAGTATGCTGCCAAGGTTGAAAACTACTCAAACTTTTAGCACCTCTGGGTATTACTATTACATACTATAGCACACAGTTAGGTGTGTTATATCAAACAATATTGTTTAATACACATTAAATACATAAATATTGTTTAATACACATTTAATAAACAATATTGTTTAATACACATTACACATCTAAATGTGTGTGATCTTGGTAATGTGTAAAAAATAGTATGTAAAACAAAAATCATATAAAGGAAAGAAAAAAAGAATTTGTGCGAAAGTGTTGAATGGTCATTATGTTTAGATGGTTTTCACTTCATGGTGCTGAAAATGAATACACAATATTTACAGGCACTTCTCAGCACTGACTCTCAAATGTGGCTGTATATTGAATTACTTGGGCTTCAAAAATTCCTGGTATCTGTACCTTGCTCTATAAGATTCTGAATTAATCATTTCGTGGCACAGCTTAGATATCAGCATTTGAAAGCTCTCTTTAATTTACACATGTGAAGTCATAGATTTGATAGCAATGACTACTAAAATTGGTATGCATTTCAAGCAAATGTTGGGAGAAATGGGTAGATTCCCCAAACTCAAAACTTAATGCTCATAAAATGGATTTCTAAATAGATCATCACTTCAGATGTAAATAGTGAGAGTATTAAAATCTTAAATTAAGATTTGGGTTTTTCCTACATACATTCTTGCATATGACAAGACAATCTGAGCAAAACAACCATATATATATATATATATTCATACAACAATGAATTTAGTACATAAAGTAAATATTCTGCAAAATAATGGAAAAGATAAATGACAACATAAAAACAATTATCAGTATCCATTTTATATGAATGTTTACAAATAATGAACCCTAAAAACAATAAAAATGAAATCAATAAATTTATTTTATAATGTATTCATGGCATACAGGCATTTGAAAATATGTTCAACCAGTACAACAAGCCAGATAAGCCTAATTAGTATGCCAGTTGGTATGTCTTTTCACGTTACCTTTAGATGATAGGTTTTGTTGAGAGGGAGGTGATAAGATTTGGTTTACTATTAAGATTCAGGATCCTTTAAGCAATTATGATCTTTGAATAGGATTAGGTTATTATGCAAAAATAACACTAAAACTGTTTCAGGCACAATACTTTAAATGCTGTGATTATGTGAAATTAATTGATTAATTTATTTATAGATTCCTGAGCTACATTTATCTTCCACAGCATCATGTAGTAAGTTTATTGTTAGATTAAAAAATTAAGAATAATCTATCCAGTCCTTTGAAAGTATAATAATACTCTGTCCCTGGAAGGTCACCATCCCATCTCTTCATCTTCAAATGGAATTATCCATATAAAAAAATGACATTTTTTAATAGTGTAAAAGATAAATTCAATATATTTTATGAAATTAATCACAAATAATGTCACTTGGCAAAGCATAATCCTAAATTATATTACCATCCCTACCACATTTTGAGTTTGTAGAAGTTTAACTTGAGAGAGAAATTTTTATTTCAATAAATATGTATAAAATTTCAGTACATATCTATGACTCTCAATAGAAGTTGGTTTAGAAAAAAATACCAATAATATTTTGATCATACATAATTCATTCCTCTACATGTATAATTTTTAAGAAAATCCTTCTTCCTTCTCAGGGTCACATCATAAAATTATCATGGTTCCTTTTTGGCAGATATCTTAGTTCAACTCCAGTGGGTAAATTAAAAATAAACTCCAACAAAGTTTATTTTATCATTTTCCCTTAATACTAGAGTTTTGTCTACTTATTGGCATTCAGATATATAACATAAATGTATAGCACAGAAGGCAAGATCTCAAATAACAAAATGAAATATGATATTTAGTTTCAATTCTCTATCAAATATGTAAAAGTTGATGCACAATAGAGGAAGTACGGCAGAAAATTTTCTTTGTTTATTTCATATAAGTAACTTATCTTCTCCATTGGAGTAAAAAAAAAAACTTTACAGAAAACATATATACTGAACAGGCAGGATAAAAAGATTATCAGCAGTAAATCTGATATCTATCTATCTGTCTATCTCTCTCTATTATTTTCCATACTACTACCTACCTATCTGCATATTTTCTTCACATTATAATAAGAGAGCTTACATTCTGTTTTGGAGGTATTTCTAAAGTAGGGAAAGAGAATTGAAAGAATAGAAATTTTGTTTAATTTGATAGATTTTATTATTCTTGCATTTAGTCAATTTACTAAATCAATAGTTTCAATATTTGGTTAATTTTCTTAGATAGACAAAGTACATAATTATATACACAAATGCTCATGTACACATATACACCCCATATCCTAATATAAAATGTTGAATTACATCAACTTTTATCTAGGCATTTACTGAGATGTTCATTAGCTAAGGACATTTATTCAGCTCTTATGTTCAGTATGGAATTTCCACTCAACTTCCTCTAAAGGAATATTGATGAGTGATTATTTTCGGCTTCATTGTGTTTCCCTTCCTTATTCTTCTGCAAGGCACAAGGAAGCAATATTTTAAGTGGTGATTTTGAGAAGATAAATTGAACATGCTCAGATTTTCCTTTTTTCTCACTCTGTGTGTGAGCCAAGAGAAAGGAGAAGGGGAAGGAAAGAAAAAGAGATATGAAACACAGAGAAGGAAGAGAAACATGAGAAGGAAGTAAAGGATGGAACAGAAGAACGAGGGAGAATAGGAGACAGAGCATTCACACACATAGCACATATAGCTCAACAGACACTATCCTAAATGCCTTACATATATTATCTAATTTAATGCACACACCAATTGTCATAGACTATTATTATTCTCATCTGTAAATAAGAAAACTGATGCACAAAAGGATATAGTGTTTATACAGCTAGTAAGTGATAAAGCCGAGCTGATTACCTGCAGAGTTTGACTCAAGAATTACATCTAAGTGTTAATAATTCCTTTAATTGTCACAATTACCTAAATTTTATAAGTTCATGAGTTCATTCTGTTTTTCGTTAAAAAATGTATACATACTTTTTTTGATGTACTTGTAGTTTTTAACCTTCTCACTTCCATCACATGTGTTAAAATTATCTTTAGGTCTAGAACCATGGTTCATGCCTGTAATTCCAGCACTTGCAGAGGCTGAGATGGGAGGATTGCTTGATGCCAGGAATTCACAACCAACCTAAGCAACATAACAAGACCTCATCTCTGTAAAAAATAAATTAGCCAGGCATGTTGATGTGTGCTTGGCCTATGGTCTCAGCTGCTCAAGATGCTGAGACAGGAGGGTAATTTGAGCCTGCAGTCAGCTTTGGTTGAGCCACTGCAGTCCATCCTGGGCAACACAGCAAGACTGCCTCAAAATGTATATATATGTATTTAATTTGTGCTATTATATCTGATTTTTAAAGAGTCTCATAATTTGCACATATGATTTTTTTTGCATTCTCACTGATTTTATTGTGCATATATCTCCTAGAAACCAATGCTACAGAATTGTGATGCCAATTTGATTCATATTGTTTTATAAGCGAACTGATATTTTTTTTTCATGATTATCAGAATTTTGTTTTTTATTCATTTCTTTTCTGTATCATCAATGTGTAATTGGGTATGGGCTTTGTTTTTCTCCTATTGATACTATTTGATATGAGATTGATTTTTTTAAACAGAAGATTATATCTCAGCTCAAAGAAATATATCCTCGTTATTATTTTTTTATATTCTTCAATGAAATTGGAAAAAAAAAATTTATCCTTATATAGCCACATGGCTATATCTCTCAAGTCTCTCAATACCATAAATTTTACTCAAATATTGCTCTTGTCACCTTTTAAATGAGACCTATCACACCACCCTATTTAAGATGCAAACTACCTCCTATTTTATCGCATGCAAATCCCTTTCATCTGTTCTACTTCCTTTTCCACTCTCTAACATTCTGTGTAGTTTACTGATTTAGCGTGTCTATTGTTAACTGTCTGGCTACTCACATTACAATATAAGCTTTCTGATAGTAAGAGTCATTGTCTCTTTGGATCCATTAGAATAATGTCTGGCATCTAGAAGGGTCATCAAGAATATTTAAGGGATGAATGAAAAGCCAATGAGACTTTTGCATCTCTCGTCTGTTAGTCTTAAATGTCCTCTCACATTTTTTTGTGTGTTCTGTTCCATAATTACCTCATGATTTGGGCATTTAGTTCATTACATTAGTAATCAGGCATAGCTCCTCTGCTTGCACTTTGCTGCCACTGTTTGTTTCACTGTTGAATATTCAAAATTGCATTGTTAGACTCCTAGCCTACTGCATGTTTATTTTTTATTGCAACCTTTTTTTTTTTTTTTTTTTTTACTGAGTTACAGATGTGGTATGCTTTCAATTCTCTTGTTCATATTAATTACATTTTATGTTACATGTTCTTCTTTTTTCCATATCACCTCTTTATTTCTCTGGATTATTTTTGTCCTGATTTTTGTGTGTTGTTTTTTATTTTTGCCATATTCAAAGGTCTTTACAATTTGTTAATCTGAGTTATCTGTTTATATTCAGTGATGAGAAGTAAGTGAGCGAGGTTAGCAACTATGGGAAATTTTTGTAGCCCTCCTAAGCATTCAGTTTTCATAATCAATGAATATGATTCTGTTGACAGCATGCAAATGGGAGAAAGCATAGTCAGGTGGTGTGTGCACATTGCTACTCTTTGTTTGAAAATGTCCTTCATCACAAGGTGATTATAAGACTCCTTGAATGCTGGGCCACTCTTTGGTGGCAAAATGCTCTTTGTTTACAATGGAGGTAAAAACAGTCAATTGCTCAAAGTTTAGCAAGTATTTAATAGATGCTTAATAAATATCTGATGAATTAATTATTAATGCACTAATATCCCAAGTATGAGTTGCCTAGAACAGCTATTCCTTTATTATTTTTTTCTGGATAAGCCTGAGTAATACAGAGAGAACTACTGATACAACACCTTCATGACCCTACGGTATTATCATAGAGTTCTGTGAAACTGATGGTTTGACTGATTCACAAAAGGAGCCTCTTGTTAGTTATTATGATTTGAACCATTATCTCCCTAGGGCTAAATCAGTTCATGTGTGTCTGACTTTTCACCATCTGAAAAGGGTTTTTTATTTTTTAATGAGCATATAGAAAATCATAAATGAAAACCAACTGACATAAACCAAAACATAGTTTTTGTTTTGTTAGGAATCTAGTTAGCCATGTAATAAATTATATTAAGGAAAATGAAACTTATTGAAATATTAAATTTTCAAAGGAACTGTTTAATCATTAGAGCTATCAGGCAAAATCAATGGGAAAATGTTTTAGGCAAAGAAACTTTGATTCCATTTTGGTTTTGTTGTTGTGGTTGTTGTCGTCATGGAAAATTCTACCCTGTTATCATTTTAAAATTCCATATCTCTCTTTGCTTCAGTGCTATAATTGCTATTTCATTGACTGGCTACAGCCTCAGAAGCTGGCTTGTTACCATCTGTTTTAGCTTTCTAGAACTGCTGTAACAAAGCACTACAAACTGAGCGGCTTAAACAACAGAAATTTATAGTCTCGTAGTCATAGAGACTAGATGTCCAGACCTGAGGTTTTGACTGTATTGGTTCCTTCTGAGGTTACGAGGAAACAATCTGTTCCTGGTCTCTCTTCTTGGCTTATAAAGGGCCATCTTCTCCCTCCTTTGCATCATTTTTCTTTATGCATGTCTGTCTCTGTGTCAACATTTTTCCTTTGTATAAGGACACCAATCCTTATGTAAGAATGTTGGATTAGGGCTCACCCTAATCCCCTCAACTTGACTTAACCAATTATGTCTTCAAAGATGTTATGACAGAGAGATAGAGATCAAGAATGATCTATACTAACATAGAGATCTCTCTCTATATAAATTCATCTATCTATCTGTCTATATCTATCTATCTATCTATTATCTATCTATCTATCTATTATCTATCTATCTATCTATCTATCTATCTATCTATCTATCTATCTATCATCTATCCATCTAATCGAGAGATGATAGAGACCTCCTGTTGGTTCTGGTTCTCTGGAAAACCCTAATACACTCAGCCATTTAAAAAATAAATAAATAAACAACATTTTGTGCTCCATAGACAACTTTTGAGCAAAATATATCTGTTCTGCCTCCATGTAGTCATAGGAAAGGGGGAATTTCTACTCTGCAGGACAGTGGATGTCTTTTCTTTTCTATCTCTTTGAAAGAAGGGGTGGCTTATCTGATTCATGAGTGTGGCAGTAGAGCCTTCATTTCCCTTTGAGTGTCTCACCAGAGCAAGGATTTGCTGAGTGAACTGCTGGCTGCCTGGTGGTCAACTCCTGTACTTGCCACAGTCAAGTGCCAGAAACCACCAGGGAGGGACGTTCTGACTTTTCTTGATGTGATTCACAGCCACCAAAGGAGGAAAAGCCACTTACCACATCAATGAGTTCAAGAGAAAGGACAAAACAAATTCAGCTCAGTCTTTCTGACATTCTTTTAAATGTTTCTGCCTGCAGATAATGTATTTTTGTTTTGCTTTTTATCTGTTCTCAGCCATATGGTGGTATGGTTGAGGGCAGTATTCACCCCACAGAGGTGGCCAAGATATCTCTTGCTTTTTTTCTTAATGACTATCTAGGTATGCTAATTCTGGGTGAAGTGACAGAAAACCCATTGTGATTGCCTACTGAAGCTATATACTCCCATCCAGCCTCTATCAGTAGTAGAGTTGATATTTTGCTTCCACGCTTTCTGACTTTTGTGACTTATCTCTCAATTATTTCTGTATGCAAGAGAGGAAGAAAAGGTACAATTTTTATCAACCTATAGCTCCTAGTACCAAGAATATAACAAGTTAGAATTTTTTATTTTCATCGTTATTGAATTTGTCCTACTTCCCATATAATAAATATTAAACAGTCTAGCCTCTTATCCAGTACTTGTGAGAGCAGACTTAATACTTTTTTCTTTTTCTTTTTTAATCACTTCCTACTGTACAATCGTGACTTAAACTCAGTTCCATGTAACTTCACCTGCATTTTATGATCCGCGCTTTGCCTCCTCTACATGAAAAACTCATTTGTCTCCCTTTTTTTGGCAAGAGACCAATTACTAGCTGAGAGCCACTAGGAAGATTCTCTTCCTAAGAGGAAAATATGCCTTGTAAGATGCTCCAGAAAAACTGATCGTTATGAGAAGCGAGTGCATTACTCTATGCCTCTCTCCTGATGAAGAGTTAAAATATATATTAGCATCTCAATAATTGCAAGAGATCCTACAACAAAGGAAAAAACTTGATGTTTAATCTAGTAGTTTCCAGATATTTTTCACAGTGGGAGATTTTGTTTGTCTGTTTATTTGTTTGTGTTCTCCTATTACAGTATCATCTCCTACCTCAGAAATTTTGCTCTGGCTATGGTCCTGGGCCTTGCTCCATTATCCACTCTAGTAACTATCAGCTGATTTACAGTGCATGCCTTTGGTTATCTTTTTCTCTTTTATTTAGCACTGTTTCTCACTATACAGTGAACTGCACAAGAGCAGAACTTTATGCATTGAGTTTTCTATTTTATTACCAATATTTGCAAACATGCCTTTTAATAGCAAACGTTGAAACAAAGATCAACCTCAAAAGAATAAATTTTTTTATGGAGTATTCATTATCCAATGCTTTTCATTCTTACTTTTATATTTCAAATACTGCTATGTTATATCAGATTAAGTGTACTTAAATCTGTATTTCAGCATTTCAGACTCAAAGTTAATAGAGAAAAGCCTTACGTTTGAAAATTTATTTCCTATGCCTCCTTTCACACTAACATGGAAAGGTTATACATGTATCACAATTTAATATGATAAAAATCTAAAGCTCTAATAAGAATCTGCCTAGTGTATACTTTGATTAATTAAAAACATTTTTGGTCATTTATTTCTATTGACAATATTTCAAAATTAAAAGTAACTGGTTTTGGTCTTTTTGTTTGTTTTACATTTTTCTTGGTCAGTAGTACTATTTTAGAAAGTTCTAATAGAAACTTCACCCATTTTATTTCATGACCTTGCCAAATTTTCATCCTGGCAGAAAAAGCAATTCTAAATTAGATGTCTAACTTGAAATATTAATATGTTGGAGGTAGTCTTTAAATCAGGACTGCAATGACCGAGCCACCAGCATATGTTATGAGGTCTGGCTCTACTGAAATTCTCATCCCCTCTTGGTTTACTTCTACAAGTTACATGACAAAAACTTAAATAGCTTTCAGCCGGTCCATCAACAGCCCTTCTTCTTTGTAAAATATCTCACTTCATATCTGAACATAACTCCCTTTATGGAAGTGCGAACTGCCCTCATTTCTTTGGTTAGGATTCTGGTGTTGATCTATAATATTACAGGTATGATAGAGTTTCTCTAGGTAAGACTGTGTCTGTGCTAATCATAAAACTTTACTCTTCACACCTACCTATGGGAAAATGCAAATCTTGCTAGGGATTTCTGTCTGTGCATTTAATAATCCTTACTTTACAGATCTTGTTTTTCACAAAAGCACTGAAATACAGATATATTGTAGGCTGTTGTCAAAGTAAATGCCACTCTATTTAAGGCAATATACAAAACCTTCTTCTTCCATCATTTTCTATAAAACTGTTTTTGCCCATAAATATGTTTTCTATGTTTTTATCCATTATAAATTTCAAACCATCAAGTCATGGCAGGAAGGCAATTTGGATATAGAGAAAGAATGTGTTGCTATGTTAATTTCCTTCACAGAACTTTCTTTTATCTCATCTGGATACACTCTGTTTCATTGTTCAAAATATTCTTCCATTGTAAATTTTGTCCAGTTACAAAAATAAATAGAAAGAAGAAAATAAATATTGAAATACTCTCTTCTCTGAATAGAAAGTTTACTGGCTTTCATTTACTCCCTCCTTAAGGGGAATCAGTTTGTAAATTATTTTTTCCTGGGAAACTCTATGTGCTTTGAGCAAGATGAATCAATTTGATTTTAAAGTGAAGTAATAAAGCCTTGATAAATTGACTGCAAGACACTCACTCATAATTAGAATGACTTGAGATAGAAGTTTGACAGGAATAAAGGTCAATTCCAGAGTAGGTTTTTCAATTACTCTCCCATAAATCTGCCACTAAAATGCTTTTAGATTATTCATTTCAGAAATATGCTCTGATGCACATTCACACAAGAGCTCCTTTTTCTCTATGATCTAACTTCTATTGCCAACACTTACAATAAGTGCTCTAGTATCTTAGGTCATGTAATACAGTTTGCTGTCTACAAAGAATTCTTGTTTTGTATTATGTCACAAAAGAAAAAAAGGAGTGTAGGTATAAATTGGAGAACTGCAATTCATATGATTTGTGAGAAATTAGCCCTGCTTACCAGAGAAAGCTTACGATATATTTGTAGATATGACAAATGCTAATTACACAGTATCAACATTTTCACAATGTATTAACTCTGAGACTAAGACAAACTTTATTTCCCATAAGTTATGAGTTTTGTGGAGATGGGTTATGTTGGTCCTCTGGGAAGCTGACATTGAAATGGAGTTGAGTCAGCACAGTTTATTGGAGGATAATGTGAGTGAGAGATTAAAAGGAGAAGACAAAGAATTGGGCGGGAAAATCCTTCAGACAGTGATGCAGGTATGACACATGAGAAAGAGTGAAATAAGAAAGAATGAGCAGCTACAACAGCAATCCATAATGTCGAGCTGACAAAGTCAACCCAGTGAGTAACCTGAGAATGAAGATCACCTATCAGACATGTCCTGCACTGGAGAGAAATAGAACATCTGAAATAGAGTTACAGGGGTCATTGATTGGTTTGGGCTACCTGTGAAGAATGTGGCCTCATCTCACAAGCTAAGGAAGTTTCTGAAGGCACTGAGTCTTGATGTTGTTAGCTAAGTGCCCTACTTTGAGGAAGCCCCAAGGAGTGCATCTCCATGGTTGCCACAGTTCCACTCCTATGTCATGTAAATAAACTTCTACATACACATAGAGGGGGCAGTTCATCTAGAGTTCTAGTGAGCACCTCTTAAATGAAAATGAAGAGAGAGATTGATAGGATACATTTAGCCCCAGTTGCTATAATTGTTCTTGGTGTCACAACTGGTAGTCATTATTTCCCTTGGCACTATGCATTCTAAATTTGCTGCCTTTGGCTTGTTACCTTTATGAGGTCCTCTGGCTTCTTGGTGGTAAGACTCAAACATTCCTATTAGAGAGTTTAGACTCTGATAAACATACCCTTCTCAGGCTATTTTTGCTACATTTCTCCATTCATAGTCACAGCCTGGTAATGTAATAACAAGAAGCACCAGAGTGGTGACTTCAGTCCCACACATCTTACTTCCTGCTCTCGCGGTGTTACAGCAGCCCTACCTCCTCCATCTGATTAGGATCAATTATTCATACACAAAGAAGGCTACTCTTCTTGCTTGTTTCCCCAAACACAAGGAGTACAAAGTGTCCAGTTGGCAACACTAGTTTGTGGTGAATGTGACTTTGCTATGTCCATTAGCAAGACTGCACAAGAGTTAGGGTTCAGACCCTCTAGCTTTGAGGAGTCCTTATTTGCAGACATGGAAATGACAGCAAGTAAGGCCACTTTTGCTACCAAACACTGGTCCTGCTAGAGGACATAGCAAAGTCACATTCACTACAAACTAACATTGCCAACTGGTTATCAGACTTCTGTGTTCTTTCTACTCAAAAAAAAAAAAAAAAAAAAGCAACATATATAGGCTCTAATTCAGGGTTGAGGAAATCTGGAGAATGGTACCTCACCTTCACTGAGTATTGTCTCCACTTTGCCTTCAGGCAATTCCAACATTATCATTCCAGCTGCATTTGAATGGAGCATTATGGTGTAGAATCAGTGGATTCCATTGTTATGGGCTCACAACTGTACCTCCTTTACTGTAAAGTGTGGTTTTTTGGTTAGATACTATTTTGTGTGGCATTTGAGTTAATCACTCAATAACCCTGAATGTTGAGGGTAGATGATGATACATAGACTGTAAAGGCAAATTTATACTCAGAAAATTGTTTACTCCAGTGAAGACAGTAGCCCTTCAGGTAAAGAAGAATCTGACTTGGCAAACTCCTCAGGAAACAGTAACACAACGGGAGGTCAACATTGTTCTTTGCTGCTGATAGGGTAAAGATACAGAAGGTGTAACAGGTCAATTGATCTTGATATTTATAGCCCATGTTGCAGCTCATCTTGTTGGGTCTATGTGTAGCCTCCATCTGCCATTTTGGTTACTCTATTCATGTGCCCTTATGCCATTTCTGGATCATGTGAAGATGGAGAAAGGACAATGTCAATTGACATTATTTTGTCTTCCTGGCTGTGAAAGGCTTCTTCCAAAAATGGATGATTTCTGGTGGGAGTTAACATCTGACACAAACATATTTACACTATGTGTTTTCACCATATAGTCATGTACATGGTTCTATTCAAGAACTATTTGTCTTTGATATTTCATTTCTTTTTCTTTCAGGCTCTTGTGCAGTTAGCCACGTTATTTGCCACTGCTCATGACTGATATATACAGACATAGTATACTTCCTGATCTGTTCATCATGATATCATGATGTAACAGTTTGCTGTGTTCTATCTTGATCCAGGTTTGATGCACTAGCAAAAGGCCAGTAAGTTGCCTTTTTTAAGTGTCTAAGTCTACACTTCAACCATTTCCCTCAATAGATCGTCAAACTGTGGGCCACTCTGTATCCTCCCTAATAATCCCAACATAATCAGATACCAGACAACCAAGGACAGCCCCTATACTCCAGATGCTACTGAAATTATTCACATTAGCCAATCCTAGACATACTTTTCCTGCTTTGTCCTTTTGTTCTTGCAGAATCCATAATAAAGTATTACTCTGAAGCCTCTTCCCCTTGTTGTTTGCAGGAACTGTGAATATAACAAACCTGTAAACTTTTCCAGTTATCTGTTTTTATCTGTATCTGGTCTCACCATACATAACCTAAGGTAATATAGTGAAATGCATGAGGGAACAGTCAATGCAATGTTCTCTGGGATGACTAGATAATTCAGATATTTTGGGGTCTCTGTTATGACAGAGGAAATGACAGTTAATAGATCCCTGGATTAAATTGAATATATATATAAAATATATGTATGTATATATAAAGCATATATATGTATGTATATATAAACATATGTATGTATATATAAAACATATATATGTATATGTATGTAATATATATGGAGGACTAACATATATAACAAATATATATTAGTCCAATTCATGTAAATAAGAAAACTTTCTGATCATTTTTCCATATTAGACTTACATTTGTCAAACTGATTATCACATACTGTATAGCTGGAGACATATTTATCCACTCAAGCATATTTATTATGGCATCTATGACTGAAACCATTACGTGGTTGAAACTGTGGTATTCTATGGTCATTCTCCAGGATCCCTTCATTTACAGTAAGACCACACTAGTGGGTTAAACAGAAATATGACAGGAATCACCGTTATGCCTCACTTAGATCTTTAAAGGTAGCACAACCCACTGCCATCTTGTGTCCCTCTAGAGATGAAATAGTGATGTTCATTTACTTTCAAGGTGAAGTTGGGGGAAGTGTTGGAAGCTTGACCTCCTCTACTCTCCTCAAAGCCCTTAATATACAAATCAAAGACTCAGTAGGAGTATAATCTAACTGCCAAATACTTTAATTGAAATTATAAATTCAGGGCATGGAGAATATAATCACAAGGTGAATCTTCAGACCAATGGATCAATGTTAAACCAAACATTAGTCGTAACTCCTGTATTAGGCCATTATTGTATTGCTATCAATAAATACCCGAGACTGGGTAATTTATAAATAAAAGAAGTTCAATTGGTTCATTGTTCTGCAGACTATACAGAAAGCATGGTGCTGGCATCTGCTCGACATCTGGAGAAGCCTCAGAGAGCTTTTACTCATGGTAGAGAGTGAAGTGGGGGCAGGTACTTCACATGGTAAAAACAGGAGCAGGATTGGAGGGTAGGTGCCATACACTGTAAAATTACTAGATCTCATGTGAACTCAGAGTGAGAACTCACTTATTACCAAGGTGATGGCCCAAGCCATTCATGAGGGATCCACTGTGATGATCTAGTCACCTCCACCTCCAATCTCTAGGGATTACATTTCAACATGACATTTGAGTAGGAATGAGTTTCCAAACTATATTAATTCCAATAAATACCTGTTTCCTGTATGCCTCTACTTGAATAAGGAAGCCATGAAAATGCTTCAGGTCTTCAAGTATCGATGCTCACTCATAGCTTGTGTTCAATTGATCTTGATATGTCTAGCATCTCTATTACCTAAAGTATCATCTGAGTAAACAGCTGAAGATCCCTTTGGGGAAGGGCTGGGGAAAACCATTTTCTGTTTAATTATTTTGAAATTGCTGAGTCCTTTCAATTGGGAACCTAGGCACTTCAATCAGTGCATTCTGGATCTGAAAATTGACTTAGTTTTGGAAACGGAGTTAAAGATCATGACCCCACTGAAGTGGCTGCCCTTAGCTTCCTGTTCATCCATGTTTGCTTTCTTTTCATTACGTATTTTCAGCAGAACGTTGTTGGCCTCACATATTTTGTTCTCAGACATGCTTTTTTCTGTTAAACATCTTATCAACTTTCTATGAGTCAATCTCAGCTTGAATATCACTTGGACCTTGCCACCCCTTATGGTTATTGTGACCAATCTCCCAGATTTGGGTCATTACGAGTAGCCACAGGGTTTCTATTACTTTGATATGCCATTATCCCCATTGCTATCAACATGCCAAGCTCTATGGCAGGTTCTCCTGTACTAACCCCTGGCCAAGACTTTTGAGTGATGTCAGTGTCTCTCTCACAAGAACGTTTGCAATAATCTTCATGAATGCTGCGTCTTCTGAGCCTCCCTTAGAACATAATCTTCTAGTGTTCTTTTGGCATCACATAATATATCCATTCCAGCGTGACAACTTTCCTGAATGTTTTTGTCTCTTCTTTCACTGTCTGTCACATCAATTCGGGCATTTCAACTTTGCTCAGCATGAAAGTTTGCTTTCTCTAGGTTTCTATGAGACATCCCCTGAGGTCCTTGCTGGGATGTTAAATTCCAAATCCTGAGACAATATACTGTGAATAAAATGTTGCTGATCCAGTTTTATGTTATTTTCTCTTTCACAAATCCTGTGGTTAATTTTTGCAGGTCCATTAGTGTAAAGTTCTTTCTTCCTTATTAGTCCTGGCATGATATCAATTTGGTTATGCTGTGACTTAACCCAAATTATCAAATTGGTGTCCATGGAAAAGGTAAGGATAGAGTTCCACAGTATCTTCCTGCAAAAAGGGATTGCTAGGTTATAATAGGAGATGTGAGAAACCTCTGTAGAATCTGTAAGTTCAGAGTAGTCTGGGTAACTAAAATTTTCAAGGATGCAGATGTTTCTATTCTCTATGTCAGGGTTCCAGGTTTTTCCCACCAGGGTTCAACTTTGGCATAACAGATCTGCCTCAGTTGAATTGTGAGTTATTTTGAAATTGCGTAAATCTAAGTATAATTTGCTATTCTGCCCTCTCATTGCAGGTAATAAAAGTTCCACTTAAGGTACAAAAAAAAAAAAAAAAAAGGCTCTTGTCTTCACACTTCGTTTTGAATTGCTTGTCTACTGTCCTAACCTTCCATTATCACTCTGTTGGATGTCAATAAAACAGTAACAACCAATAAATATAAATATCCCTTGTCTGCATTACTTCTGTACTTTTTAAATACCTGCATCATTGTGCTGGTGAGTGCAGTCACATCCAAATGACCATTTTCCCAAGCCATCACTATCACAATATTTAGCAGCAGACCTGCCATTCTGTTCCAGACACTATCTGTTTTTAGCATGCCTCTTGGTATTGGATTTCCATTACTGACAGAGCAATGAGATATACAGTCCCCAAAACCCTATCTTACCACATCTGCTTTCTCAGATCACTCCTGGTATCTCTCAGTTACGTCCTCTGGGAATTTGATTCTGTAGGAAGTTCATTGAGATCAACTCCTGTGGGAAATAGAAGAGAAGGAAGCAAAATTAGTCAAGGATAGCTTCCAGACCCCAAGGAACACTGGAGCCATGAGAAAGGAAAGCAAGGAGAAAGAAGAATTGAACAAGAACAACAAACTGAAATTTATATCTGACAATGTCTTGGCCACTACAACAAGAAGATACAGTGCAGCGATAATCTATTACCTGAGTCTTATATTGGGTAGATATGACCTGGTCCTGATACCTCTGCCATTGCCCATTCTTGGAGGGCAGCTGATCAAGAAGAGAATGGGGTCAGCTTGTAAGTGAAGATAGATGTGCCAGGTGACACAGCTGGAAACTATTAGCTATCTGAACTTCTTGTATATCAACAGCTATTACACTCTGGAAGGGAGATCCAACTAGAATACCCTAGTGGCTGACTGAAGATGTGACAAAAAGAATATGGAATTAATAAGGAGAATGACATTCTGAAATAAATTATAAAAACAATACTGATATGGTTTGGGCCTGTGTCTATGCCCAAGTCTCGTATCAAATTGTAATCCCCAATGTCTGAAAAGGGGCCTGGTGGGAGGTGACTGGATCAAGGAGCACGTTTTTCCCTTGCTATTCTTGTGACAGGTAGTGAGTTCTCATGATATCTGGTTGTTGAAAAATGTGTGGCACCTCTCACTTCTTTCTCTTCCTCCTGCTTCAGCCACGTAAGGTGTGCCTGATTCCACCATGACTGAAAGTTTTCTGAGAATTTCTCAGCCATGTTTCCCGTACAGCCTGCAAAACTGTGAGCCACTTAAACTTCTTTTCTTTCTAAATTGCCTGGTATCAGGTAGTTCGTTATAGCAGTGCAAAAATGGACTAATACAGTGAGTGAGTTATCTCAAGATCTGGTTGTTTACAAGCACATGGTACCTCCCTCCTCTCTATATTCCTGCTGCTCTGGCCATGAAAGACATGCCTGCTTCCCCTTCACCTTCTACCATGATTGTAAGTTTCCTGAGGCCTCCCAAGCCACACTTCCTGTACATTTCTCAAACCGTGAGCCAAGTAAACCTCGTTTCATTCTAAATTAACCAGTCTCAGCTGTTTCTTTACAGCAGTGTGACAATGGACTAATACAGAAAATTGGGACCTAGGCCGGGCATGGTGGCTCATGCCTGTAATCCAGCACTTTGGGAGGCCGAGGAAGGCAGATCACAAGGTTAGGAGATCGAGACCATCCTGGCTAACACAGCGAAACCCTGTCTCTACTAAAAATACAAAAAAAAAAAAAAAAAAATGCTGGGCATGGTAGCAGGCCCCTGCAGTTCCAGCTACTTGGGAGACTGAGGCAGAAGAATGGCATGAACCCGGGAGGCGGAGCTTGCAGTGAGCCGAGATCGCGCCACTGCACTGCAGCCTGGGAGACAGAGCTAGACTCTGCCTTAAAAAAAAGAAAAAACGAAAAAAAGAAAATTGGGACCTAGGAGTGGGGCATTGCTATAAAGATACCTGAAAATGTGGGAACAGCTTTGGAAATGGGTAACAGACAGTGGTTGGAATAGTTTTGAACACTGATAAGAAGGCAGGAAGATGAGAGAAAATTTGGAATGTCCTAGAGAATTGTTGAATAGTTTTGATCAAAATGCTGACAGTGAGATGCATAGATGACCAGCCTGATGCAGCCTCAGATGGAGATGAGGTACTTACTGGGGACTGGAGCAAAGGTCACTTTTGTCATGCATTAGCAAAGAACCTGATAGCGCTGTGCCCCTGCTCTAGTGATCTGTGGAACTTTGAACTTGAAAGAGATTATTTATAATATTTAGTAGAAGAAATTTCTAAGCAGCAAAGCATTCAAGATGAGGCCTGTCTGCTTCTAAAAGCCTATGCTCAGATGTGTGAACAAAGAAATTACCTGTAACTGGAAACTTATATTTAAAAGGGAAGCAGAGCATAAAAGTTTGAAAAATTTATGGTTTGGCCATGTGGTAGAAAAAAAAATTTAGGGGAGAAATTCAAGCAGGCTGAAGAAATTTGCCTATCTAAAAGGAAGACACATACAAATAGCCAAGACAATGGGAAAAAGGTCCTGAAGGTATTTCAGGAAGTTTCATGGCAGCCACTCCCACTACAGGTCAGCAGGCATACGAGTAAAAAATGGTTTTGTGGGCCAGTTCCATGGCCCCACTGCCCTGCACAGCCTCAGGACACTGTACCCTGAATCCTGGTTGCTACAGCTCTAGTCATTGCTCAAAGGGGTCCAGGTACTTGGGCTGCTGCTTCAGAGGGTGCAAGCCATAAAACTTTGTCGCTTTCACATGGTGTTAAGACTGTGGGTGTGCAGAATACAGAAGTTGCTGCTTGGGAGTCTCTACCTAGAGTTCAGAAGATGTATGGTAAAGCTTGAATGTCCAGGCAGAAGTCTGCTGCAGAAGCAGAGCCCTCATGGAGAACCTCTACTAGGGGAATGCAGAGGGAAAATGTGGGGTTGGAGTCCACACACAGAATCCCTACTAGGGCACTGTCTAATGGAGCTATGAGGAGTGGACCACCATTCTCCAGACCCCAGAATTGTAGATCCACCAACAGCTCACACCATATACCGAGAAAAGCCACAGACACATCACCAGACCTTGAGAGCAGCCACTGGGGCTGAGCCCTGCAGAGCCAAAGGGGCAGAGCTGACTGAAGCTTGGGAAGCCCACCCCCTGCATCAGTGTGGCCTGAATGTGACACCTGGAGTCAAAGGAGATTATTTTGGAGCTTTAAGTTTTAATATATTCCCTGCTGGGTTTCAGACTTGCACAAGGCATGTATCCCCTTTCTTTTGGCTGATTTCTCCCTTTTGAAATGGCAGTATTTACCCAATGTCTATACCCCCACTGTATCTTCAAAGTACCTAACTTGTTTTTTATTTTGTAAGATCATAGGTGGAAGGGTCTATCCTTGTCTCTTGAGACTTTGGACTATGGACTTTAGAGCTAATGCCAGAATGAGATACATTTTAGGGGGACAACTGGGGAGGCATAATTGTATTTTGAAGTGTGAGAGGGATGTGAGATTTGGGAGGGGAAGAAGGCAGAATGATTTGTTTTGGGTCTTTGTCCCTGACCAAATCCAATGTCAAATTGTAATCCCCAATGTTGAAGGTGGGGCTTAGTAGGAAGTGATAGGATCATGGGGGTGAGTTTCCCCTTCGGTCCTGTTCTTGTGATAGTGAGTGAATTATTGCTAGATCTGGTTGTTTAAAAGTGTGTGGCACCTATCCTCTCTTTATCCTGCTCTGGTCATGTAAAACATTCCTGCTTCCCCTTCATTTTTGCCATAATTTTAAGTTTCCTGAGGCTTCCCCCACCGTGCTTCCTGTAGAGCCTGTGAAACTGTGAGCCAAGTAAACCTCTTTTCTTTATAAATTAACAAGACTCAGGTGTCTCTTAATAGCAGTGCAAGAATGGACTGATACAAATACCATTTATAATAGTGTTAAAAATAATAAAATAAATATTTGGGAATATACTTAATCATGGAAGTGAAAGATCTGCATGAAGAAATCTATGAGACATTGATGAAAGAAACCAAAATCAAAACAAATAAATGGAAAAGTATCACATGTTCATGAACTGGAAGCATTGGTATCATTAAATTACTACTCAAAGCCATCTACAGATTTAATGGACTCTTTATCAAAATTGTAATGACATTTTCACAAAATCACAAAAAACAAATAAAAAATTAGTACAAAATCACAAAAGACTGTATATAACCAACATAAACTTTGGAAAAAGACCACACAAAAACTCATAACCATGTAAGGTAATGGATGTGTTAACTAATGTGATTGCACTAATAATTTCATAATGTATTAAATTATATTTCAAATTTTTATGTTATATATCATATATATGCAATTTTTATATATCAATTATACCCCAGTAAAGCTGAAAAATAAATAAACAAATAAGTTTTTAAGAATTATTAAAAAATTTCATCTTGTTTTTCAGAAAGTGAATTTTCAGAAAGTGAATACTTGAAGGTCAAAAAGTTATGTTAGCTAATATAAGAAGGGTAATTGGCTTAATCTAAATTTATCAAAATATACAACTTTTTCCATTTTGCTGAATATGATATTATATTTTAATTATAAATACCATATCAATATAAAATTATTGCAATTTGTCCAATTAATCATATACTAATGTGAAATATTTAAATCCCAGTATTGAGTGGCTGTTAGATTTTTTTCCAATTTTATTAATTATTCCCAATGAAATTGCTTCCCTTTATCCATTATTCCATGAATTCCACTTCCACACTGACTCTAGAACATTGGCTAATGTAGTGCATTTGGATTTGTCCTCATACAATATTTCCATAAGTCCTCTAAGCTTCAACAATCCCAAGTCTAAAGACTGTGGTATAGAAAGAGACCCTGTCATCCCAACTGTCACAGCTGAGTCCAGCCTCCAGTAGATCTGCCAACTGACTATAGAAGCACAAGTGAGACCTAATGATTCCAGGCAATTTCAGGAGTACCGATCAAGCATTTCACAGAATTGTGAGAAAGACATATTTCTTTTAAGACATTAAGGTTTTTTGTTGCTCTGCTATGCAACAATAGATAAAGGATGCAAGGTCTTCTCGATATCATTGAGGTTCTATACATCAATCATCTTTACAAAGACAAAAACTGAAATGTCAGTTTTTTAAAGTAACAGATACTGAGGGAGAAAAAATGCTGCAACCTATGTTTATCTAAATGCAGAGTCCAAATTATTCTTAGAAAAGTGTATTTGTAAATGTCAAAGTAGGTTTATTTTTATCTTGTAGAATATAAACATCTAATCTGTCCTTATAAAAATGCTTCTTAAAAAAATTCTATGGTACTAAATTAACATGTTTTTGACATGTCGTTTATAGTATAATTTCAGCACACATATTTAGAATACTCTGTAGAAAGTCAATCATGAATAAGGTATGTAAATATGAACAGAAGTTTTTGGTGTTAAAAACTCTACTCAGAAAAATACATTATAAAACGAATTTTGATTGTACTGTATATTTTGTTTTACCTGTTTCACTTATTTATTAAATGCCTCATATTTGCCAGTCACTAAATTCTACATTAAAACATGAAGTTGAATAAGAAATGTCCTCAACTTGCAAATAGCCTGCAGATATGTAAAATAACAATTAAAATAAAAGGTTGTTACATGGATGACAAATGGGTTATCACAGGAAATGGGTTTTCACAGGATATGGGTTTCACAGGAAAAAGACATCAAGATGAGATTTAAAGATAAATTGGCTGATCTTTCAAGGAGCCGGAAGAATTGTACAACTGCAACTGGGAGTAAAAGAATATGGTATGCTTGAGAAAATATTTTGAAATCTCACAAGAAAGTTCAATAATTTTAATTGTTTAATAACAAATGATGTTATGTTAATGGTTACTTTTTTTATCTGTGTTCTTATTCCTATGGTAGCTCCACTGATGATTAGGTGACTGGACCAAGTCACTACAACAAGGATAGACTCATTTCTGATATTAACACTGGTTCCTTGACAGGAAATTAAATGAGATAATGACTGCAAAACAATTTGGAAAGCTGTAAAGTACCATAAAAATTGAACATTTGAATTTCTATTATTTTTCTTTATTTTGTTAACCATAAGTGCTTAAACATATATGATAGCATTTGTAAAATCATGTTAACTATATCTTGACATTTAAACCATCAGTGTTGATTTTATAGGTAAAAGTTGGCTAGAAAGGCCTTATTGTTTGAGTGTGCCAGTAATCTAAAGGTAAAACTAATAAAAAGAAACCCATTTATGCAGCTCTATTTTCTCCTTCACCAAATCTCAATGTTACAGCTATTACAAGCAGAAAATAAATCATTCTTAAATTTAACTTTTTAAAATTTTGTATTGCATTAAAATGTTTTAAGAATTCTAACTCAACATTTTTTTCAGGCTTTCAATAATGATATGCCTGTTATTTAGAGAAAAATGATTTGCTACATGAATGTGATAGGCAATGTGACTTACAGTTTTTTAAAATGAGAGAAGCACAAATAAAAACATAGTTGCTTCAAATCAATTTGAAAGTAAATTATATTTGTAATTTGGCTTTTAGCAAGCAGGTTTGTTCTAACTATGTTTAACTGATTTTAAAATGATGATATTGTTATCTCCAAAAAGTATAATCTAAATATCCACTTAAATTTATGAGCATTAGATATGACATTGATCATAATATCTCACTTCAGCTTTTGTACTGCCTTTAAAAGGATATAATATACCTAGTCATATTTCCTTGTGTGGACCTTTGAAATGTGTGCTAAATATGAACATAAGTTAATATTGGTGCTGTCACTTATTTTTGCCTCCAGGGTTCTACTGCCATTCCAGAGACTCTGAAGACTTTTTGTCTCTAAAAAGAAGAAGAAGAAGAAAGCTTCAGGTAACCTTGATTTAATCTACTTAGCTCAGCGAAAAAACAATAAAGAAATTCTCACCTGCCAGCAATTATTTCTCAAATTCCCACTCTAATAAGAAGGATTATAAACATTAAATGGTCCCCTAGGAGTGTTCAGCTAGAGCACTTTGGAACATAGCAGGTCGATCTCATCTAGTTCTATCACCCTCCATTATAAACTTTGTCAGCGTAGCTCCAAAAATACATCGGAATACATTTTCACCTTTCCGAGGGCTGCATTGTAGAAATGCTCACCACTGTGCTAGCCCCAGTGCATTATTTTTATCCCTTTTGCATCTACAATTTCTTTCTCTACTAATTACACCTCACAGATCAGACTATACCAGAGTCCAAAACTTGGGAAAACCAGAAGAATATAGTTGATCCATGCCATTTAATGTGTGCACACAGTTCTGTTTCAGCTACATTGTCTGACTTTACCAGTATTTCATACTGTTTGGAATATCCATTTCTTTTTATTCTTCCCTGTTTGTGTTACTAAAAGATTCAATTGAATTGCAAACATATTATAATAAGAAATATATAAAATTGTTGTCTATTAACAAACCAATCTGAATTTGCCTAACAAGTAAGACACTGTAGAGAATAAAGAAGTGTAGGAAATAATTGCACATGTACATTAGTACACACATATATACCAATATCAAATTGCAACTAGAAGATAGAAAGATGGAGGAATTCCCCAAAAATATTTTGATACATTTCAATAGCAATTTTAATGCTATTAGGTAACAATTGTCAAGAGTTGGCTGTCTTTATTTTAATGAATGTTTTACCCTGAATTGTAGTTTGGGTGATATTAAGTGTAATGTGTAAAGTCCTGATTTACCCTTGTTTGAATTTGTCTGAGTGAAGTTTGCTTGTTTTATTTTTCCTTCATTGAGTCACTTTTGTTTTTTGAGATGTCCCTATTGGAAACAGTGCACAGCTGGACTTTTTGTAAGGCTATACTTTGATGATCTGAGGTTTAGCCAATTTTACTCTGTTATTACATTCGAAATTCTTGCTGTGTTTTCTGTAATTGTTTCTTTTTAATATGTTATACATTGCTTTCTTTATGTAATATGCTAATATGTTGATTTTGTAATGGAGTACTGAGAGAGGGAAAAAGAAGAGGTGTTAAACGTCTTGGCTATAGGGCTTAATTTTGGTCTAAGACATAATATCATCAATAATATAGGTTTTCTAAAAAATATGCATGGCAATGTAAGTTTGACTGCACATTTTTAACATATTTAATTGTTGAGATATAATAACAATACATTTACAGAAATCTGATAATAATCAGGAAAACAAGAAATCATCTATTTGCTAAAATTTATGGTAGTTTACCCAATGTTGTTCCTTTGCACATTTTCTTTCTTTGAGACTGAGTCTCACTCTGTTGCCCAGGCTGTAGTGGCACAATCTCAGCTCACTGCAACGTCTGCCTCCTGGGTTCAATGATTCTAGTGCCTCAGCCTCCCGAGTAGTTGGAATTTAAGGCGTAGGCCACCACTCCCAGTTAATTTTTGTATTTTTAGTACAGTCGGGGCTTCACCATGTTGGCCAGGCTGGTCTCGAACTCTTAATCTCAAATGATCCACCCGCCTCACCCTCCCAAAATGCTGGAATTACAGACGTGCACCACGATGCCCAGCCCCTTTGCACATTTTGCCACATCTAACTGAGTTACAATGTTGCTTCAAGCAAACTGATTTCTGGAACCAAAGGAATAGTCACAGAGCCTCATCACTACTCACTGTCTCTTCTAAGATATGAGGGACTATGCAGAGGGCAGAATGAAAGTAAAGTAAAATTTCCTATGTTATGAGAAAACGCCAAAAACCTAAAAATGCTGAGATACACACTGAACCATCAAAAAAGTTCATCATGAACAATTCGGAGTAGCAAAGAGTAAAATTTAAAACATACTCTCTGATTTAATTCACTAAATAATTTCAGGTAGCTGAATTATCTATTACTAATTTTCAATTTACATTGTGAATTGAAGTGTATATACAGTGTTATTTTACCAAAGTATTTGTGAAATTTAAAAAGGTGACTGTGCATTGTGTATAAAAATGTTCTCTAATTTATAATATGTACTAATAATTTAGTAGTTATTTCTATCTGATTATTAGGAAAAGTATCAGTGTGCTAACACCAGAAATAACCCAGACTATTATTCATTTCAAATAAACTATTATTTTGATAGCAATAAAGAAATGTTCATTATTCAGAAGTTTAGGTTTCATCTTTTAAAACACAAAACACATAAAATATGATGTTTTTAAACACATATCCTACCTTTCATATTATGCTCCATGCATTTATATAGGAAATTCACCATTGGTTTCTGATTCTTTATATTATAGTATGTGTTAACATTCAGAATGACTACAAATTTAGTTTGATTACTATGTTAAAGAATATAGGGAAATGTTTCTAAGAAGTGGAATGACATTTAATGTCCGTGGTACTGATTGCTCAAATGATGCAGCTAGAATACTTTCTACAGAAGAAATAACTATTTTCTTTCTCTAATAGAAAAGAAATTATTGTTAATATCAATAATATTTTTATATCATTAATAATTTTCTAAATAAAACTATTCTAAAGTTTTATTTAGAACTACTCTAAGAACTAACTTTAAGAAGTTAAACTTAGTTTGTTTAGAACAGTTTTATTTTAAAAACTATTCTAAAGTTTTATTATATATATGTTATGTATATGCATATCTAAGAATTTTTAGGCTAATTCTCTTTAGGTGGTTATCAATAAACATGGGAAATTTAGTCTGAGAAAATATTATTAATGAAAACAAAACCTCAGGAATAACAGGATTATTGAAGATTACTAACAGGACTATTAATAATGAAGAAGGATTATTAAGAAGACTTCTGAGAAACATCATGTTATGAGGTCAAATGTATAATTTCCATATTTCTATCTCATCAGGTCAGTGCAAAAATTATCACAGTTTTTGCCATTGAAAACTTTTAATGGCAAAAGCTTTTAATGAGAAACACCATGATATCATTTGCACCAACCTAATAGATAGCAACTGAAATGACTAACAATACTGATGTGAACAGACATAAATAAATACATAAATAAGTAAACGAACAAACAAACCTGGCTAAATGGTTGAAACTAGGGAGAGTAATGCCCAGAGCCTTAAACTGAGATGGTGAAGTACAGTCTGTCCATTAGGGAGTCCAATGAAGTACTGAGGATCAATGTCCCAGTTCTCAGTCCCATGCAAGTGGATAAGTGCCACGTGGGGTCAGAGGAGGAGAAGATGAAAGAACTAGCCCATTCCCCTGGTTCCTACGAGGAGACCAAACCATGGGAGGTCTAGGGATCACTGAATAAACTGATGTTGAGTCAGCCTTTTCAAACACATGTAATCTTGTTCCTAAAATCATAATAATGTAGTCATTTCAAAAATACCTTTGTAAGACTGCAGATTCTGTGTGTAGATTTTCTTGACACAATAGCCGATTTCACTTTCTTGACTCACTGGCAATTGAAACAAAACATGTCAATCCTCACCACATTGACACCTGAAGATGATGGCAGGTTGAAAAAAAGCAAATGCAAAAAGCTAGTGTCTAGCACTGAGTTGTTTTGTTTGTTTTGCTTTGTTTTTAACTCTGAGGAAATAATTTATAAGAACTAAATTTTCTAAACCCCTCAGAATCTTATCCAAGATGCTTTGACCTTTAACTGGAAATATATGTTTGCATGATCCAGCCATCTAATGTATTTTTACATTGTTCGTGGAATAATGTATTGTAAACATAATTCAGTAGAAACAATTCTATGTAAGTGTGCATAAGTGGACTCTAATATACAATGTAGCAGAGCATGATTTACTCTCTGAAGCAACTCAATCAGCAGGATATGCACCAAATCTTGCCACTTAGGCACTTCAAATGCTAAGATTGAAATTTCCATCATAATGTTTGTTAATTAGTATGAGAGGTGTTAGGGAAATTTACAGAAATAAATGGTATTCAAATATGTGATTTGGAGAAAGCCCATGCATGAACGAAGGAAAAATATCAGGCAAGATCAGTAACTAATACTTTTGAATTTGCACGTCAAATGCAGAGCTCTGTTGGTTTATGAGTCCTCTGTCTTCTGACTCAGTTGGTTTTGTACCAAGATTATATTGCAGTTGCTTTTCATGGGAAGTACTTGTTGAGAATGGATGGATATGTACCACTCCCCCAAGTGCTTCCAACATTTTAAGACATTAATATCGAATAAAAATCCTACAGAATGTTAAGCAGCTAAGTTGTCTCAAGTCTGTTTGTGACACATATCTAAGAACAGATTTGTTTTAGCCCTAACTAGTTGAGCAATTAGGGAGAACAAGTGGTAACTAAACCAGACTGTTCTGCGTTTTTCTTAAGAAGTAAACATACACTGGAAACATTCACATACACATGTACACACACACACACCTCTCAGCAGATATCTGGGAAAACTTCCTGAAACATAAAAGACAGAACACAAAGCATAGCACAGACAAAATAGATAAAGATCATAGTAAGTGACAAAATAACTGCTAAATTAACTAATGTAAATTTTATGTAAATTACATACATATATAATTTGCTATGCATGTTCTCATTGAACAAGAATTCTGAATTAAGAGATTAACCAACATTTCTAAGGTAATTAAAATGAAAATGCTGGCAGCGTAAAAGTAAGATTATTGTGTATGTTTTTCTTTCAAATCACTTCACCACTGGTAACAGATCCAAATCTCATGGCATGAGGTGTGAGCTCATAACCCATGATGAAATCCACCCAGCTTTAGCTGCGGTGATTGGTTCAGAGAAGAACATAACTGTAAAGCGTAGGCTACAAAAAACCTTCCTTGGATCTGTTCTTTCAGGAACTGGCAGTGCAATGCCTCCTTTCATTTCATTTCATTTCCGAAGTTCCATGGACATGAGCCTAGAACCATTCGTGTTTATGGATTCAATCTCATCTGAGCAGCTGGTCTAAGAGATTCAAGCCAAAAGGCAGAGAGAAACACATACAAAAGAAAGAGAAAGTCTCAACAATATTCAAATTTTATGAACCGCTAAAGCCAGCTCTACTCTTTGTACAATTCAATCGCAGAAATGTATACAAGCCCTAACGTTCCTTCAGTTGGTGTATGGGGGTTCTGTTATTCAGGAACTTCACCAAGATAAGCAGGAAGAGGGGCTGTTATCAATGACAAGCCATAAAATGGAAAAAAGGGCTGAGTCGCAGGGGCTGGGAAACAAGGGCTGCCTATCCCTCAGAAGCTCAGGCAGTGTTATGTGTTAAATTGTATTCCGCCCAAGAATTTACATCCTTCACTTACTCAATCAGGAATTGAGACGTCAAAGTCAAATTGCCTAATAGGGCAATTTTCCTAGGTCTAATGTAAGGGATCAGATTTTCCATACAAATCAGAAGTCCTAACCCCTAAGACCTCATAATGTAAACTTATTTGAAAATGAGATTATTGCAGATGTAATATTTACTTAACATGAGGTCCTAAGGACGGACCCTCATCCAATATTACTGGCACCCTTATAAGAAGGGAAGATTTGGACATAGATGTACATAGAATGAAGACTATCTGAAAAAATAGAGGAAGATGGCCATCTCCAAGCCAAGGAGAGCAGTCTGGAGCAGAGCCTTCCTCCACAGACATTAGAAAAATGAAACCTTGATGACACCTAGCCTCCAGAACCATGAGGTAATACATTCTTGCTGTTTATGCCACCTAGTTTGTGGTAATTTGTTAAGGCAGACCCAGAAAACGAATACAGATTCTAACAATCCAGGTTCTGAGACCGTAACCAGGTATTAAAATACTCTTGTAGTATCCCAGTATTTGAACATTGCATACACGAGACTTTTTTTTTTTTTGAGACGTAGTTTTGCTCTTGTTGCCCAGGATGGAGTGCAGTGGCGTGATCTTGGCTCACTGCAACCTCCATCTCCTTGGTCCAAGTGATTATCCTGCCTCAGCCTCCCAAGTAGCTGGGGTGATGGGCGCCTGCCACCACACCCAGCGAATTTTTGTATTTTTAGTAGAGACAGTGTTTCACCATATCGGCCAGGCTGGTCTTGAACTCCTGACCTCAGGTGATCTGCCCGCCTTAGCCTTCCAAAGTGCTGGGATTACAGGTGTGAGCCACCATGCCCGACCACACTGAGACTTTTTGAAAGACTTTGAAATTGAAGGGGGTTACTTTCTTTCTGCTTTAAGTAAAAAGTCTGCAAGTTAGAAACAAGTTGAAATAAAATGGGGCTTATCTACAAAGAAAAGTACAAAACAAGGCAGATCTCCAACACTGTTGAAGGAGGACATTTTCGTTTGTAATATGCAGAGCCAAGGAGAAAAGGCCAGTTAATAACAAGAACAGAATCTACAAATACTGGGTTAGTTTTGATTAGAAGTTGTTGACTTTGGAGGTTTTCTGCAACTGCTTGTTAGCCAGTGAAGTTGACATTCAGTCAATTGATAATTTAAAGTTCTTAGACTGCCAGAGAAAAATCTTAAAATTTTTCAGCAATTGAGGAAATCCCCAGTCTCCTTCACCCACTCGACTGGGAACTGAGAAACCAAAGACTGTCAACCCTAATGGGGCAATTTTCCCAGAGCTAATGTAAGGGATCATAATTGTAAAGTTAGCACGTACAAATCAAAAACCAAACCCGGGATGGTTATTTTATTTGTTTGTTTGCTTGATTGCTTGCTTGATTTTTGAGACAGAGGCCTCATCATGTTGCCCAGGCTGTTATTGAACTCTTGGCCTCAATTGGTCCTCGGCCTCAGTCTCCTGGGTAACTGGGATTACAGGCTTGAGCCACCATGCCCGGCCATGTTCAATCTGAATAATTTCAAGTATTCAAGTAATGAAAAGCCTCAAGTGAAGAAAAGAGAGGGCTAGGACATTGTATACAGTTTCCCAGGTTTTTCTTTATCACATCAGACATACTCTACAGCCAAGGATCATGTATACAATCCCTAATAAGGTATGTGGGTTAGTGGTTCAACTAGCAGATAACATTTGTGTTATAAAGTTATTTTATACCCAGATAATCACTTATGTTTTGTTAAAACTGCCTTTGCAAAGATAATGACAGTGAGAGAAATCTAACATGGCTGACTCCATCTTGCTCCTGGCTCACAGTCAGGCTGTCTTCATTCATTCTTGGGTGTAGGTGAAGCTAACCGTGGGAGGAATTTATTTATATTTTAACTTTGAAGCAAGAATGGTAATAATTCCTCCTTAAAAGGGATCCCCTCCTTGCTTGGAGGCTGAAGTTGACTTCGTAAAACTAATGAAAGACTCCAAGATGAGGATTATGGGAAAGGTCTGAATTCCGCTAAAATGTAGACAAAGTTTCTATAATCCCTTACTGCTCAGGAGTACTGTGGCTAGAGGTTACATTTATAACTTTGCCAATTGTTTGTATAGATAGCAATGCTAGTGTAGAACCTAAGATTGGTCTTTTGACATGTATGTCAGACCTGCACTTCTGACTCATAACTGGTCCTGCGATCCCTACCCAGAGGCTGATTCAGTGCATAAGGACGGTTTTCCACACCCCTATGATTGCATCCTCAACCAACCAGCAGCACCCATTTCCTAGTCCCTGGCCCACCATATTATCCTTGAAAAACCCTAACCTCTGATCCTTCAGGGAGACTGATTTGAGTAATAACTCTGTCTCTCATGTAGTTGGCCTCATGTTAATTAAACTCTTTACTGCAATATTATGGTCTCAGTGAATTGGTTTTATTATCACATGAAAGTAGATTATACATGATTGGGCTCAAATTTGTCTCGAATACGTAAGTAAGTAATGTAAAGTGGCACAAATGATCATGGCCACTACTCCTACTACCTTCTCTTTTCTCTCTTAGACCACACTTAGGGCCTCATGGGGAGTTCTTTATGACCAGTTGATTGAGAAAGTGAAAACTAAAGCCCGATTCATGGATGGTTCTGCATGACATACAGGCACCATGGAAACTTGTGTGGACAGTTGTAGCATAACAGATCTTTTCTGGGACATTCCTGAAGGATAGTGGTGAAAAAAACTTCTTCCAGTGGCAGAACTTAAAGCAATAAACCAGATTTTCACTTTTATCTATGAGGAGAAATAGACAGAGGTAAGAATATAATATGATTTATAATATGAATGGTTTGGTGGAATGGTCAGGTATTTGAGGGAATACAATTGGATATTGGTGACAATGAGATCTAGGAAAAATGTATATGGGTAGGCCTCCCTGAATAGGCAAAGAGTTTGAAGATAGCTCTAACCCATGTTAATGATCACTAAAGGCAACCTCAGCAGAAAATTATCTTGTTAATCAAGTCAATATAATGACCTGCCATTTCCCCAGTCAGCCTTTCTCTAGCCTGTCTCCTTTCATTGCCCAATGGTCCCATGAAGGAAGTGACTTTGGTGGCAGGGATAGAGGTTATGAATGGGGTCAACAACATGGACTTCTCCTCACTAAAGCTGACTTTGCTACAGCCACTGCTTGTGTTCCTTCTGCTATCAGCAAAGATCAACACTGAGTTCTTAACATGACACTATTCATTGGATTGGTGCCCCTTGTGGCATATTGATTATATTAGATCATTTCCACCATGGAAAGGGCAGTTCTTTGTTCTCAGTGGAATACACATTCTTGTTATTAGTTTACTTTCCATGAATGCAATGCCTCAGCCAATATAACCATCCACGGTTTAACAAAATGCCCTATCCACTGTTGTGGTATTTGAAATAACATTGCTTCTGATCAAGAAATTCACCTTGTAACAAAAGAAGTGCAGCAATGTGTTACTAATGGTCCTTTTGCCATTTTCTCCAATATCCTGAAAGCAGCTGGCTTGAGAGAAAAGTGAAACAGCCTTCTGAAAACTCAGTGATAGCACCAGCTAAGTGGCTGCACATTGCGGGGCTGGGTAATGTCTTCCGTGATGCTGTATAATCTTTAAATCAGTGTTCGATATACGGTGCTGTTTTCCTCACAGCAGAAATTGTGAGTCCAGGAATCAAAGGGTGGAAATGGGAGTGTTTGCTTACACTAGGAGACACAGCAGTGATTCCATTGAATTGGAAGTTAAGGCAGCTGCCTGGATGCTCTGGGCTCCTTATGCATTTGAATGAACAGTCAAGGAAGAGTGTTACCATGCTTGTTGGGGTGACTGATTCTAATTACCAAGGAGATATTGGGCTGCAATGGAGGCAGGATGGAAGTAAGGAAGAGTATGTCTGGAATATAGGAAATCCCTTAGGACATCTCTTTGTACTATCATGTTATGTGATTAAAATAAATGGAAAACTCTAATAGCCCAATTTATGCAGGACAGCTAATAGCCCAGACACCTCAAGAATGAAGGTTTGGGTCACCCCTCCAGGCAAAGAGTCACAAGCAGCTGAGGTACTTGATGAGTGCAAAGGGAATAGAGAATGCAAGGTGGATACTTGATCTTAATTGAAGTTTCATTTCTTATATTTTAAAATTCACTTCTAAAATAAAAAAGAAATTCTGATAAATCGAGTAATTATCTGAAAATCATATGACTAGTACGTGGCAGATTCTGCAACGTAATCCATGATTCACAGCATGTTAAAAAAAAAAAGTAGTGACTAAATACGAAAAATTATTAAGAGGAACATATAATGCATTAGTTTACAGTGTTAGCTTCACATTAGCAATTAGACCTGGACAGTTGGAAAGTGGATGCAAAAAGTTTGCAGAAGCCATTGACGGTAGCATGATTCCCCCTGTGTCTTGTTAAATAATCAAACCATGGACTGCAACGATAGCTGAATTTAAGTGCGAGGACAAACACCAAATTAAAGAAGTCCCCTGCAGAGAGCAGAGGCAGACACCTAAATTTCACACATTGCTGAAAACATAAAAAATGCATAGCAAAGAATTTTTAGAAGAGAAATAGCAAATCACTAGGGATTGAAGTTTCCAGACTTCTAAAAGCCCACACAGTTTGCTGCCTTCTATCTTGTAGCAAGTTCCAGAGCCTCCAGGGCTTATTACACTTCCATGATTCCATAAATATAGTCTTATAGGTTAATGACTTTAAGAATAAGAAATCACTGAGCTGTATTTCTCAAACGCAAATGTATATGATGATTAGCAAGGAGGGGTTTTCATATATTTTAAACTATTCATGGAGAAAAATAAGTGGGAGAATGTTTATAGGTTCATCAGGAAAATAATGATCTGAATTCATGCTGGTAGTATTTTTCTTTTTTTATTATTTTATTTTGTTAAGTTGCAGGATACATGTGCAGGATGTGCAAATTTGTCACATAGGTAAACATGTGCCGTGGTGGTTTGTGGCACCTATCAACCCATCACCTAGGTATTAAGTCTAGCATGCATTAGCTCTTTTCCCTAATGCTTTCCCCACCTCCTACCCGCCCCACCCCCGACAGGTCCTAGCGTGTATTGTTCCCCGCCACGTGTCCATGTATTCTCACCGTTCAGCTCCTACTTATAAGTGAGAACATGTGGTGTTTGGTTTTCTGTTCCTGCATTAGTTTGCTGATGATAATGACTTCCACCTTCATCCATGTCCCTACAAAGGACATGATCTCATTACTATTTATGGCTGCATAGTATCCCATGGTATATATGTACATTTTCTTTATCCAGTCTACTATTGATGGGCATGTGAGTTGATTCCATGTCTTTGCTATTGTCAATAGTGCTGCAATGAACATAAGCATTCATATATCTTTATAATAGAATGATTTATATTCCTTTGGGTATATACCCAGTAATGGGATTACTGGGTTAAATGGTATTTCCGGTTCTACATCATTGAGGAATCACCACACTATCTTCCACAATGGTTGAACTAATTTACATTCTCACCAACAGTGTAAAAAGTATAGTAGTTTTCTTATATTAAGTAGTACCCAACTCCACAATCCAAGAACCAAACTACTTCCCTGACTTAGCAAAACCAGGTAAATTCAGGCTGTGATTATATTAGCAACATTTCCTGGTCAGTGGGTCTCCATATAACTTCAGAAAATGAAGAAGGCTAGAATTATGAAAATGGTACTCATATATGCTTGACAGTAATCTGAATCACCTGAATACAACTGTTTCTTTATTTGGTAAGTAAACATTTGCTTGCTCTGTGTCTCAGTGCTTTTCCTATGAAACAAAATCCATTATCCACATAGTGTCCACTTCATAAGAATTTTATCTTTATACCTTTAAAAAGATCTATTTCCCCTTAATGATATGCTACTAAAAAGGAATTGCGAATGCATTAATTTTAAAAGTTAGTAAGCTCTAAGAGTCATGCCTTCAAAGATTTTAAATGTGTAAACCCCTTTACATATTACAATGTTTTTATAAAGTGAGTGCAATCATATTCCCATGAAATGTCAAACTTTTCCAAGACTTTGTAGCTAATAAGAGACAAAACCAGGATTCCAAACTTGTGTAGTCTGAGTTTATAGGTTTTGCTTTTTTATCTTATGCTACTGATAATTGACATTCAATCAAAATCAAAAGTCAATAATATTGACATAATTAACTATGTAAATATTTTATTCAAAAATTAAAACTAATAATTCTATTTAGTAAACACAAATGGATATTCACAATGAAGCCTTTGTACTTTATTGAATAAAATATTTGTGCCGTTGCGACAAATCCCAAAGATGACATCTCAACTCCTAGGTTCTTGACAATAACTTAAATACCAATATTACTTTTTAGCTTGTTTGGATTTGGTAGAATAAAGAATATTTGCCACCCACAATGGTACTGATAAGACCGATGGTGAATGAACCAATGAACAATCATTTGGTTGCAGTTAATAAAACTTACTTAGACTGATTTAAATAATAATCACGTTTCATTCTGGAAAACATAAGGACATACATTCTCCAGGTTTAAAACAGAAAGTAAACCCAGCATCCAAGTTATAGAGTACTTTTGTGTCATTTTTGAAACCTGGTTTCTTAGCTCTGATTTTTTTGTATCTTTCAATTGCATGTTTATTTTCACATAGAATGAACTTTTTCTACTTTGTCATGCACATGGCAGAATATATCTGTTTCACTTATATTGTCTAAATGTCCCTGATACAAGGAATCAACAGAGACCAACCTAAATTCCAAATTACCAAGAAAGGAGTACTTTTCTTGAGTCAATGTCGACCTCTTGTGTCATCAGCTATGGTCAGGTTAAGCGGAGTCACATAGTAAAAACATGGCTTTCTGCAATCACCTATAGGAACTAGGAGAAATGGTGATTTAACCTGGAAAATATTTGGATGTTATTTACTTATTTCAAAGTACGTTCTGAAGAGCAGCTTTCAGAGGAATTTTATAATACAAATTGACAAAAATAATAGATACACTTAGGATTCTGTTTAAACTAAAATACTACCTTGTTCAGGATATACCACAGAAAATGGGTTATGTAGTGATACTTACTTAAAGACATAAATAATTTAAAAGTATTCCAGAAATATTTACTTATGTTGCTATATTATCTCCCTGTGAATAAAACCAAAAGCCTATGGAATTAGTCTAAGTGAATATTTAAGCGACAATTTGATTGTGCACTAAATTTTATCCTTGTTATATTTTAATGTACATTGTCTCACTCTCAACCAGAAATAACTAAGTCAAATGATTTCAGCCACCAAGAACAGAAGGTAAATAATTGAATCAGCATGCTGTAACATAACTGGGAGTGGCAAATATTGAATGATTCAATTTGGGACGTCATTCAGACTAAGAAAAGCATATGGATAGACCACATTAAGCCCTGCCTTCCCCAAGTTTATTGTCCTCATTCTGAAGAGTGATGTTCAAGCTATATTTCTAATTAAGTCCATTTAGAAAATGTTTTATCAATATGGTCAATTAAATAAGAGAGATAGGCAAAATTGTATAAAAAGCTCTGTCTTTCAATTTCATGTTTATTTTCCCATGGAATGAGCTTTTTTTGCTTTGTCATGCACGTGGAAGATGATATCTGTTTCACTTATATTGTCTGAATGTCCCTGATACAAAGAATCAACAGATCCATAAATAGCAAACGTTGGTATCTGATATGTTGCAGGTTTCCATCAAACATTACTGCATTTTCCTTTCCATGCAAAGGCAGGAAATCCACATGCACACTTATTTTTCTTTTTCTCAGAGTCATACAAGCACATATAAACAAGAGGTGCTGAGAAAATATTAGATCGCAAGAATAGAACCGCATGTGGTAAATATTAGAAACAATACTACGAATGCCATCTTAAAATTGTCTATTTGTTTCAGTTTAATAAAATGCAACTAGAAAGAGGAATATAGCAGGTTTCAAATGCAGTTTTTCAAACTGAAGCGTGTATGACTGAATGTTAGAACTTGAGAGAGATGAGTAGTGGCCCGCAGTATTGTTTATGCTTTTATTTTTCTGGAAACTGAAATATTTAATAATTTATTTAAACATTTAAATATAATTAAATGGATGCAACATTTGTAGCATACTGACTTAAGAATACTGTCTTTATGTCATATTTATCTACATATTTTGCACTTTACTTTTGCCTCATAGTCTTCATTTTAAAATTTTTATTTATTTTTAATTTGTAAAATATTTTAATCAAAAATAATAATTGTATATATTAGTGGTGTACATAGTAATGTTTCAATACGTATAATGGGTGATCAGATCAGGATGTTTAGCATATCGATAATCTCAAACACTTATCATTTCTTTGTGCTGGGAATATTCCATAACCTCCTTCTAGCTATTTGAATCTATGAAATACATAACTGTTAACTATAGTCATCCTATAGTGGCATAGAACACTCGAAATTAGTTCTCCAATCTAGATGTAATTTTGTATCTTTTAACAAGTCTCTCCCTACCCTCACTCTTCCCCTACCATCCTCAGCCTCTGTTCTACTTTTTACACCTAGCAGATCAACATTTTTAGCTTCTGCATGTGAGTGAGTACATGTGATGTTTAACTTCCTGGCATGGCTTATTTCACTTAACATGATGTTCCCCAATTCCATCCACTTGCCACAAATGACAGGATCTCATTTTTTTTATAGCTGAATAGTATTCCATTGTGTATATATGCCACATTTTCTGTATCCATTCATCTGTTGTTGGAAACATAGGTTGATTCTATATCTTGGCTATTGTGGATAGTGCTACAGTAAGCATGAGGATACAGATGTCTCTTCAACATAATGATTTCCTTTTCTTTGAATAAATTCCCAGTAATGGAATTGCTGGATTATATGGTAGTTCTATTTGTAGTGGTTTTGAGGACACTCCATACTATTCTTTACAGTGGCTTAGTGGCTGTGCTAGTTTACATTCTCGCCAAGGGTACATATGTCTCCTTTTCTCTGCATCTTCGAGAGCGTTTGTTAATTTAGGGTTTCTTTCCTAATATTAGCCATCCTAATTGGGGAGAGATGATACTTGTTGTGGTTTTAAGTTGCATTTCCCTGATAATTAATGATGTTGATCATTTTTTCATATATTTTTGATCACTTGTAGGTCTTCTTTAGAGAAATATCTATTAGATAATTTGCCATTTTTTAACGGATTTCTTCCTCATTTTCCTTGCTTTTTTTTTTTTTTTTTTTTTTTTACTGTTGAGATGTTTCAGTTTCTTGTATATTCTGGATATTAAGCCCCTGTTAAATGAATTCGCAAAGGTTTCCTCACATTCTGTTGATTATTTTCTTTTTTATACAGAAACTATTTTGTTTAATATAATCCCATTTGTTTATTGTTGCTTTTGATGTTTGTGCTTAAAAACTTTTCCCCAACCTCTGATCCTAAAGAATTACCCCTATTTCTTCTTCTAATCAATTTATTGTTTTGGTTCTTATGTTCAGGTTGTTGATCCATTTTGAATTGATTTTTGCATAGGGTGAGAGGTGAGGGTGTAGTTTCATTTTTCTGCATATGGACATCCAGATTTCCAGCATCATTTATTGAAGACACTGTCTTTTGCCCAAAGAGAATTCTTGGTACCGTTGTCAAAAATAAGTTGGCAATAGATAGGTGGATTAATTTCTGAGCTCTCTATTCTGTTCTATTGGTCTATGTGTCTGTTTTTATGTAAGTACTATGGTGTTCTGGTTACTAAATCTTTGTACTGTATTTAGGGGTATGGTAGTGTAATACCTCCAGCTTTTTTCTTTTTGTTTAGGATTGAAGCTAAGGAAAAATATGTCAAAACCAAATAAATCTCAGCAAACTAAACCTCTGGCATTATATAATTCCTCTTAAAACTGCTCATTTCATATTCCTCCCCAAAAAGATATGTCCAAAGGACACAACAATTGTTTACCAACTTGATGTGGATTCTACATTATCATTTTTCTCTCTTTCTGCAGAGTTTTTTCATATCCATTGATAGTTTCACATGGAAGGGGAGAAAGATTAAAAATATTCATATTCTATTCACATTCACTGAATGGTTAGGATGGTGTTAGTCTGTTCCCACACTTCTTTGAAGAGATACCTGAGACTGGGTAATTTATAAGAAAAGAGGTTTAATTGACTCACAGTTCCTCATGACTGAGGAGGTCTCAGGAAACTTAAAATCATGCAGGAAGGCACCTCTTCACAGGGTGATAGGAGAAAGAATGAAAGATGAGAGGAGATGAGAGAAGAGGGAAGCTCGTTATAAAACCATTGTATCTCATGAGAACTCACTATCATGAGTACAGCACGAGCATAACTACCCCCATGATTCAATTACCTCCCGCTAGGTTCTTCCCATGACACATGGGGAATATGGGAAATACAATTCAAGATGAGATTTTGGTGGGAACACAGCCAAACTATATCACCAAGGTACTATGTTCAATGATTTCCCATATCATTTCATATGTCCTGTTAAAACCAGGGGAAAATAAAGAAATAATACTCAATTATCAATCTGTAGTGTTTTTCATAACAAATCATTCATTACTATTCTTTAGGCTTATTTTATCTATATAGCCTTCAAGACCAATATGAAAAATAAATTCTTATTTGATGCTTTTAGATCATATAGGAGAGAACAGAAAAAATCAGAATAAATTATATAATATCAATTTTTTCCCAAAATGTGTATGGGTAGAAGGTTAAAAAAAGGCTACAGTATACAAATAAACCATAGAAGTAGTATGTAACAGGTTCTCAGAGAATTTATTTAATTTTGCTAATTTGAAATATTGTTTGGAATGATGAAATAAGACCTCTAATTAGCATTCAAGATGACCGTTTAAGAAAACTGTGACATCAAAAATTCAACCTTACTAGAGATAAGACCTTTATGTTCTAAGAATTTCTAGAGATCCCTAAGAGAAGTTTTTGCAACCATCTTTTTACTATTTAAATGCAATTGCCCCATTTCATATTGAAATGTCAGTTGTCCAACTCATTAAATACATTGAAAATTGCTAATAGGTTGAAATTTTAATTAAGGTTTCTCCACATTGGAAGATTAAGAGTTCATGGAGAGAAAACCCAGAGAAAGCTGTCTGATCATGATATTTAGCAGTAAATCCCACGTTTATAACTAGAATTAATAAAAAATGACTGCACTCCAAAAAAATAAAACTTAACTCATTAATATTATTACAACTTTTATAATCTTTCTTTTTTGAAATTATCTAATTTGGGTAAATCATGCGTTGTATCCAAACTTCCTATTACAGAAGTAAGTCTGTGTTTTGTCACTTTGATTCACCAAACTTTTCAAACTATTAGTGTTGTTGTTGTTGCTGTTGTTATTTTTAATGGACAAGATCAGGTACATTCAGCATTGTATGGAATGAGTAAAAATATGAACAGACATTTCTCAAAAGAAGACATACAATTGACCAACAGGTATATGAAAAAGTGCTCCACATCACTTATTATCAAGGAAATACAATTCAAAACCATGATGAGCTATCTCGCCCCAGTTAAAATGGCTACTATTAAAGCTACAAAAAAATAACAAAGGTTGGCAAGGATGTGGAGAAAAGGAATTCATATACTGTTGGTAAAAATGTAAATTAGCAGAGCCACTGTGAAATGCAATTTGGAGATTTCTCGAGAAACAAAAATGGATGTATCATACAATCCAGAAATCCCAGTATTGTGTATTTACCCAGTAGAAATCAGTATATAAAAAAGATACCTGTGCTTACATGTTCATTGCAGCACTATTTACAATAACCAAAAATATGGTTTGTCTTTGTGTCCCCACCACATCTTGTCAAATTGTAACCCCCAGGGTTGCAGGTAGGGCCTGGTGGGAGGTGATTGCATCATGGGGGTTCAATTCTCATGAATGGGTTAGCACCATCCTCTTGGTTCTGTTCTTGTGATAGTGAGTGAGTTATCCTGAGAGCTAGTTGTTTAAAAGTGGATAGCATCTCCCTCTTCTCTCTCTTCCTCTTGCTCCTGCCATGTAAGACATGGTCCTTCTCTCGCTTTCTTTTCTGCTGTAGGTAAAATCTCCCTGAGGCCTCCCTAGAACCAGCTGCTGCCATGTTTGTTGTACAGCCTTCAGAACCCTGAGCCAATTAAATCTTTTTTCTTTATAAATTACACAATCACACGTATTTCTTTATAACAGAGTGAGAGCTGACTAATGGAGCCAAGATCTGAAATCAACCTAAGTGTCCATCAATAGATGAATAAATAAAGAAAATTTTGTATATATACAAAATGAAATACTATTTGGCTGCTAAAAAGAATGAAGTCATGTCACTTGCAGCAACATGGATAGAAGTGGAGATCATGTTGTTAAGTGAAATAAGCCAGGCACAGAAAGGCGTATATCACATGCCTTCACTTACTTGTGGTACTGAGAAAGCTGATCTCGTGAAGGTAGAGAGTGGAATCATAGATATCAGAGGTCTAGAAGGATGTAGGGTGTGAGGGAGGGAATGAAGATGGTTGGTTAGTGGATACAAACCAACAGATAAAAGGAATAAGTTCTAATGTTCAATAGCAGAGTAGGGTGACTATAGTTAACAACAAAGTATTGTATATTTTGAAATTTCTAAACAAAAGGACTTGAAACATTCCCAGAAAACAAAAATGCTAAATATTTGAGGTGATGATTACCTAAATATCCTGATTTGTCATTACACATTCTATGCATATAACAAAATATCGCATGAAACCCATAAATATGTACAAATATCATGTATCAATTAAATTTTAAAAGGGAGAAATGCAAGGAAAAATCAAATTATTTTAATATTTAGGAAAAATAATAATTATAAAATAACTTACTAACTACAAAAGAAATAATATTCATAATAGGTGCTGATATTCAATGAGAACTTTTCCCATACATTTTACTAATGGTTTTGAATTTTTGATTCAATTCTTACAATAATCTTATCAACTAAATGTAATTATTATTTGCATTTTACTAACAGAGAAATACACTTGGCTCAGAGCCACTGTCCTCTTCAATTATGTAGTTAGAAATAAAATCCAGACATCTGTCTCCCAGAGTCCCACTCTTTCTTTTATTATTACATCTATTTTTAACTCCATTAACATTAGAAAATTTAAGTCAAAAAGTATAATGTCTGCTTCATGATAATGGCTAAATCTCTTGGTGGGGGAGGTGTGCTGACATGATTTAAAATGTTCCCCATACATATTTCTTTATAGTTGCAGAAAGAAATAACTGTACAGTGAAGAACAACGCCTTGACCAGATGATTAAAATATCAGTAAAAGGGTAGATAGACATCATGTGCTTCAGAAGATCTTACCCCGAGAATGACACATACATGTCATATGTATGTGGTATTTTGTTTGGAATGCATACCCTGAATACTTTATAAAACTGAAAATGAGAAACATTTTATGTAAAAAAGGTGGGTTTGTTATTTTTAAAAATTAATGTCAAAAAGACCAAGGAAGACTAACTTTTTGCAATTAGAGAAGAATCAAGAAAATTGACAAGTAAACACCTGATCTTAGATTTGTTCCTGTAATGGAGGAAAATAATTACTATAAAGAAGATAATTGGGTCACATAACGTAATTAGAATATAAACAGTAGATTAGGCAAGAGTCTTGCATCAATGCTAAATTGTCAGAAGTTGATAATGGTACTGTGGTTATTCTTAGTGTGCTATAAAGGGTTAACTCAGTAGACATTATATTCTTGGTATAGAAACAGAAAACCATTCTTGGTTTTTGATTTTTTTTTTCCTTGTCACATTTCAAAGATGTGATTTTGCTTTCTAATGAATACAAATATATTCTATTATAAAATTGGCTATTAAGTGTCCCTTTGAAAATTGTGTCTTCTTTTTCCCTTTGGCTGCTTTACAAATTTTCTTTTTAATCATTGGTATTTAGCAACTTAACGATGACGTGCCTAAAGAATTTTTTTGTGTCTATCCTTCTTGAATCTGTTGTTCCATCACTCAACAGTATCAGAAAATTCACAGATAATATTCTTCCAAATATTGTTTTGTAACAAGCTTTTTTCCAATCCTTTTGTATCTATCTCTAAAAACAATGTGTTCCACGTTATTTACTTCTTAAGTTCTTTCATGTGTTTTCAATTTTTTTTCTTCTGTTTCAATTTATCTTCCATTATTTTATCTTCCAGTTTTCTGGACCATCTTCTGCTATGCCTAACCTGCTCTTGAATGCCTCTATTGAGTCATTAACTTAATCTATTAAAATTTCCATGTATAGAATTTCCATGTGATTTTTGCAATCACCTGGCAAAATTATTCACAATTTTAACGTTATTTCCTACATTTTTTCTGTGTCTTCTTGAGCATGTTATAGCTGAGGTTTCATTGAGATTCTGGATTCTTTTCATCCAACTTGCCTCACAACCAAGCTAGCAATACCCAGCAACAGATATGGGCTGCATCCCCACATTCTGAGATAAAGTTTCCCAGAGTCCTGGTTTCATCAGTAACTCCCAGATTTGTTTGAACATATCTCTTTTTTTCTTTCTTTTCTTCTTACTTAATTAGATTTTCTTATTCTCACTATGAGTGTTGTATTCTGTGCTACTCCTTTGTAGCTGGACGTAGACATCTAATTTTGTGAGTTTAATTCATTGATTCCACAGAACCCTCTCTCTCTCTCTCTCTCTCTGTCTATACATATATATATACACACACACACATACATATACATATATACACGCACATACACACATGTGTATATATACACACATATATATTTATATTTATGTTTATATTATAAATTAATTATTAGCAGAGAAGGAGTCTCACAATTTGCCCAAGCTGGTCTCGAACTCCTGGCCTCAAGTTATCCTCCCTCCTGCCTTGGTTTTCCAAAATGCTAGGATTGTACTCATGAGCAAAAATGCCTGGCTACAAAACTGTATTTGACACTGTTTGACCCTAGGTACTATTCTATATGCATGTTTTTATAAGTGAAGTCAGCGAAAAGAATGAAAGCTAGTGACAATATCAATTCCTTTCATATTTTTAAAAAATTTTCTCTCTCAATGCATAAGGAAGTTACATGTATGAGCCTAAAATAATGTTGACCTATGTTTTAATTTCTCATTTCCTGAGAGATAATCATGTATAATTGAATTTAAAACATATAATTCTCAGTGGTATGTCTTTGAAATATTAATTTGCACACCTCACAGGAATATGAAAATATAAAATCAAATATGGTACGTAAAACATTTGATTGATTTTCCCAAGTATACTGAGAGTTCAGTAAATGATAGGCTTAACTCATTTTATAGAACAAAAATTACGGGAAGTAATATTCAGTAACAGTGGCAAATTGCTTGAAAATTAATTTTCATCTGAGAAAAGAGCAATTGGCACTTTGATTTTGGAGGAAACACTCATTTGCTTGTTTGGAAAAAAATACTAAATCTAAACATATCACAAACAAAGTTAAATAAACTTTGTCAACCTAAAGGAAGAAGCTGAGGCACAAAATATAATTTCAATGAATTTACTTGAGCTAAATCTGGAAATTTGCCCAGAAGATTCAGATCCAAGTAACCTTGGATATAAGCTCCTGTTCAGTTCAGGCTTTGTTACAAGCAGGTAACAAAGACCAAAAAAGTAGGTGGAAGAGCAGGAGAGACGAGTGGGCTGATGCAAAGTTGTTTGTCAGGTTTTTCATTGGTTTACAGCAGTAGTACTGATCAGTGATTGGCTATACATAGTTGAACTACAGGGTATGAGTTATGGTGTCTCGTGTGTGGCATGGTTTGGGTAATTCATGCAGTCAGTCTAGAGTCTACATAGTAACCACTTCAAGAGAATAACTTAGTTAAAGGCAGGATATGGGACATGAGGCTGCCTCATTCCTGTGCCTGTCTAGGCCTGATCATTTACAGGAGGCTTGCATTCCTCAGATAAAAGATTTCTTTTTCTTTTTTTTCTTTTTTTCTTTCTCAACTTGAATTTGTATCAGATATTCTATTTTTCCTTTAGATAGTAGACTTGATTCTGATACTTCTTAAATGGTTCCCTTTTAATATCGTTTAAAAAAATAGTTGTATGATTATAAATCTTAGTTATCTCTTCAATTATATTTATTTGACTTTTGGAATTATGTATGCCTCAAATCTGTACAGGATATTAATAATATCCCACAGTAGTTTAAACATGGAGTGTAATGATAAATATCTGAGGTGATGAAGCAATTAACTACCCTGATTTGATAATTCCACAATGCATACATGTATAATTATATGAAAATATTATATAGAGAAATATATACAACTATTGTTTGTCCATTAAAATAAAAAAATTACTATAATGAACAATTTATATATCCTTAGAAGAAAAAACTATAATGATTATTCTAGACTCACCCAAAATAAGAAAACAACAAAAGTTCATCAGAGTTTATAAAATGTACCTATGTTATCTATACATAATGTCATTTGATTTTGATTCATTCATTTATTTTAGAGTTTCCTTAATACTTTTCATGTATGGTTGTCTGAATATTTGGGATCTTATGACAAACAAAACAATAAGATCTCTCTTCACATACTTGCTTTGCATAGTACTTGAGGAAACCAAAATTCGGTAAACACATAAATAAATATGAAGATTTCAGTTTAGATCCTATAAATACAATTGAACAAATAGAGTACAATGAAATAAATATGTGAAATATTATTTTATAGAGGTTAAAGTATATCAAAAGTGGCAATTCTATGAGAGACTCGGTGAGGTATAACCTGACTGTAATGACATATCAAGTCACGCAAAAATTTAAAGGAAGATGCCAGCAGCTGCACCAGTAAGTATGAAGGCCCTGAGGTGGGCATATGCTTTAAATGGTCAAGAAACCAAAAGAAAAACAAAGCCTAAATATAGTTACAGTAGAGGAGGGTATTACTACGTGAAATTAAAGTACTAATGGTAGACCAGAAGACCTTAATATTGTGAGGACCATGATAAGGAAATGAAAGTTATTAAAGAGATTTTAGCAAGGTGAGATGTGATGTGATCTCTAATTTTATATAGTGATTTTGATCTCCAGGTAGAAAATAACACATTAGAGGACAAGAGAGGAAACAGGAGGCTTTCGACAGGGAAATGTAATAATCAGTGTGAGATATCAATGGAGTTTCAGAGGAGGAAGAAAGAAGAGGAGCTGACTGTAAAAACAAAATGAGTCATCTAAAACATACATGTCATTATAAAAGCCACTATATGTGGCAACTTGCAAATGTAAATCACATGTTTTCCTGTTGGCTCTCAAATTGAATAGACAAATCTGAAATTTAGAGAACAATTGCTGATTGAGATCAACACTTCAAAACTAAGTATGAACAAATATTCCATATTATTTCATTATTTTTGCATATATCCAGACTATTGATTTGTTTAATAAGTAAAATTTTTGTATAGACTTTTTATTAAATAATTTTTAGAATTGTACGTTTTTCTCCAAAGCATATAAAGAATTACAGTTTTCAAATATTGGAAGATTATCTGTATTAATGTGAGGCATTTATGTATTAATACTATGATCACCTTGGAGATAATATTGTATAAATGAGAAGATGAGGAAAAATATGCTAGTATAAAATTTCTTTTCAAATATGTTACTTTTCCTCTTTCACACTGAATTACCTAAACAAATGACGTACAATTTAATGCATACTCATTTTCTCTTTATTTTTTTGTGTTAGTAAGTTTGGGGCATATTAGACAGCAGCTTTGGGAATATTGAACTAATGTTTCTCAAATGACATATTATTCAAAAAATAAATGAAGACTTTAAGCTAAAAGATTTCCAGTATGTTGTTGAAGGACATATGAGACCATATCTGCGTAGAATTAATGAGCTGCCTAAAGCCAGTATCATTTTAATCTCTTTCTCAAGTTCTTAATCCTCTAAATTTAAAATGCTATATCCTTCAAAAGTTCTAATGCCTATTTACATTCCAGATATTACAAGATATTCACATTTCACTGTCACTTTTATGAAACAAGTTTGAGAAGTCTTTGTGATGAGAAGTAACAAATGTGTTTTAACATATCCCTAAATTCTTTGAAAATTATCTTCTATTTATTCTAAGAATGGGCATAACTATACTTTAGATAGCTATTATAAAAGCAGCAGAGTCTGGGTAAATTGTGACATTGCAAATTTGTCAGTGGAAGTAACATGAATTGTTTGCAAAAATCAGTCTGCATCGTATGATCGATGAAACCCTCAAAGTGCCTGATTTTATCATTAAATACTTTAGGCTAATAAAATGCCCCTATAAATGAAATAAATGATGCTATTCTGTAGTAGATAGTGTTTGTTGTCAAGTAGTAATAAATAGGGCTCAAATACAATGTTCTATGAACATTGTTACTGAATAGAAAGCAAAATAGAATTAAATATATATACGTATATATATACATATGTGTGCATATGTATAGCTACGTGTGTGTGTATATATACACACACATACACACATACATATTGAAGATTAGAAAACTAGCTATTGTGCCAAAATGAAAGGTAATTTAAGATAATAATCAAATTAACCATTTGAATTTTTAATGGTGAATGAAAATAAAATTGTAGAACTAAAAACTGAGGAGTAGGAGTTTGTTTTATCACTTTTTGCAGATTTCAAGAATGGAAAAATTCTTTAAATAAAGCAATATTTGAAATCTGTCTTAATATTTGAAATATAGATTATTTGTGGGTTTACATACAAAAAGTCATCACTGTCTTTAATTGCTGCTATTTTCCCTAGAATATATTGTATGGTATACTCTTTTATTTTCCAAATTATAACTATTACTTCTTATTATGTCAATGCATTATTTCACCTATTGAGATATAGAGAGATGTATATAATCTGGATATAACTATTTTTTATTTATATAATTTAATAGTTTTCCACTCACGCTGTATATTCACACAATTTCATGACGCATTACCCACGTAACTGTTTCTCAGCCTATCTATGTCAGTGAGTCACTCCTATCTTCCCTTTGGGCTCCCTTTCTTTTCTGCATTTGAATGAGAGTTCTTCTAAATGGAATTCTAGAGTCATAAATCTAAAAACAAATGGAAAGAAGTACCTTTGAAATATTCTGGGCAAAGGAGTACATCTGTCATTTTTAAAAAGACTTTCAGAGTAGTTTTCTCAAATTTCTTGCTAACTTATGCAGGCATTCCTATTGTTTCCATTACATTCAAATCAGGTATATTTTGAAAAATTACAAGCCTATTTGTAAAATGCATTCATGTTAACATCATAAGAGAATTTAGTCCTTAAATGTGTGTGTGTGTGTGTGCGCGCGTGTGTGTGTATATATATATATATTTGCATAACTTTCCCCAAACTGGATTCTGGATTAAAAACCCTTATTGCTGCCAGGCGCGGTGGCTCACACCTGTAATCCCAGCACTTTGGGAAGCCGAGGCTGGAGGGTCACCTGAGGTCAGGAGTCAAAGACCAGCCTGACCAACATGGAGGATCCCCATATCTACTAAAAATACAAAATTAGCTGGGCGTGGTGGCAGGTGCCTGAGGAGGCTGAGGCAGGACAATCGCTTGAATCCGGGAGGCGAACGTTGCGGTAGGCAGACGTCACGCCATGGCACTCCAGCCTGGGGGACAGAGTGAGACTCCATCTCAAAAAACAAAACAAAACAAAACAAAACAAAACCTTATTGCTAACTGTCTTTTATCATAATGTGCTGAAAGTTAAAGACAAGTTGGTAAAATAACTAAAGATAGGACTCTAACCTACTTGAAACTAATTCATATTGAAAAATATAACATTACAATTGGTAACTTACAAAATTAAATTGAAAAGAAATTATAAAATGCACTTGATAAGAAAAAGAGTAAGAGTTTACACTTTAAGATCTTTCCACATTACTCAAATAATTCAAATATTTCAGACAATAAAATGCCAAAAGACTTTCAATGATTTTGAACAATTTAGACCTTGGGCGGCCTAACAGACTTGTTGAAGCTTATACAACACAAATTTCCTTATGATCTGCATCATGGTTATTTTTGTCAAAACATGCATGTCAATTTTATGGAATTAAGCCCTTTCGCATTTGCTTCGAGAATACTTGCCGGGGCCTGTGGCTGCAGTATGTACCCTGAAGTAACACTGCCACAGAATATGTTGCTTTTATTATATTTTTCTCAGTGCTCTAGTATATTGACTTTGGAAACAAAATACCTTATTCTGTTTATAGCTTTCTGTGGTTAGTAGTGGTATTTCTATTTATAAAATGTAGTAATTCTCGATCACTGAAAATGTCAAATCCTACAAAATGTGGGATCCCTACGCATGATGTTAACATCATTCGCGAACAGTTGTTGGCCAAAGATTCATTTGATGAATCTGATTTTTCCTAAATAGATGATTCTTATGATTCAGGCGATTCCGTTGTTAGTTCCGTTTAGAAATAACTCGATGAACAGTTTTAAGATTTCATTTTTACATTGAAAACCAATCAGATATTTTTCAACCTCAAAAGGTGTGTTTACATAAAATTAAATGAGTGCTGGCAGCAAGTTGCACCCCTTTTTTTTCTAAATAGGAAAAAGGTTAATGACAGGGCATATAGATTATGTTTCCAGTTTATTAAATATAGTAAGAAAGTTTCCTGAACTCAATCTTTTTGTCATGTTTTTTCTTCTGACATAAAGGTTTTATCCTCTACATATATGGAATAAAAAAACTCAATGAACTAAATATATAAACTTGATAGTGCCAACTTTCAAGGAATATAATATATGCATATATTACATATACACACATACATATATATACACATTCATATAAATGATATATTTCCTATTCAGTTCAAGCTTGACAAAAATGTAATACAAACCCTATATTATTTTAGTTTATCAGAGAATTGCTGTTCCCTTGATTTGCCATTATCTATTAACTCAAAAAGAGAATTTTTTAAAAGAAATACCTTATCAAACACAGTAGTTTAACAATAGAAGCACTAAAATTTGTTTTAATCTAAAATAATGTCCACTTAAAATATCTGTGTGAGAAATTTATTTCAGATCTCAGTAATAGGGAAAACAATTTTGACTTCATTTGTTGCTATTTTAAGAAAATCAACACATTTTAAACTAATTATTTTTCTTTGTATTTTTTACTTTGAAACTCAAGGCCACATGCTACCCTTGCTAGCACCTAATGGTATGCAGATTTCACACTAATTTTATTCCCCTTGTCATCTAACATTTCTACTGTTGTTTCTCATGTTTAAATTTTGTCATTACATATTATGTGGTATAGAATACTATAAGCAAATTATTTTATTTTTCTTTTGATGTTTTTATATATTAATTATACAAGGTAAAGAGATACTGAGTAGGTAAAATTTTTTCAAAAATATGTTGCACATATTTAGTATTCATTGTACTTACACACTTCAGACTTTTTACTAATGTTAGTTAAGTGATTAACTATATTGAACACATTTAGTGGATAATTTTGAAGCTGGAATATGATATAAAAGTTCAAACAGTAGCAGCAAAGGTACAGTTACTTCAGCACTTAGTCTAAGCCAGGAACTATTACACACTTTATATGCATGTGTTTAATTTTATAAATATCCTAAGATAAGTACTTACCATTTTCAAAATCATGCAATGAAGTGACCTGAAATCACAAAATTGGTTAAGTTGTAGAACCAAAATTTTTATCTGGTGTTCTCCAGTTAAAAGTACAGGTACGTCCTTAAAATTATGCTTTTTTTTTTTTAATAGTCCAAGAGGGATAGTGTCTATGTTTTATAGTTACTTGCATATTATTAAAATCCTTCCTTTCTGGATTGCAAACAGAAAGCTGATAAAACAAATGAAACATTGGTATCATATAATCTTGTCTCTCATTTTCTTCTCCACAAGTTAAAGTTATCAAGAAATCATTACAGTACCAATGTATCATTGGACAAAAACTGAATTTTAAAATGCATAATTTAGAAAACTCTAGGCAACTTATTAAGAATTATATACCCAAGAAGCCCCAAGTAATCTCTTGGCACTTCCTTCAGAAAAGTAGCTAAAAAGTCTGTCTGGCTATGAGGATGACTTCCAGTCTCATAGTTGATGTTTCCTGGGTACTTAATGACATTCCTAGGGAAGGAGTTTAAGATAATTGAATTTAAGCTTCTTAGATAAAGAAATTCTAGAGAGTCCCTCTCAGTGCTTCCAGAAAGGTGATCAGAGAGACAGGGAGGCAGACAAAAGGTCACAGAGAAACATTGTTTGGGAAGTTTATTTCTGAGTCCTTTCTATTTTCAAAGCACTCATCATGCTAAAGCTCCGTATTTTCAGGAATTGTTTTTGTGCCCCAACATTCCGCTGTCTAAAACTTCCCTAGAAGTTTCACGCATTAAAAGCTGATTGGTGGCTGTGAAGAGAAAAAAAAAAACAAGCTAATAGCTGATTGGCAAAGGATCCCATTAAACCAGCCTTCCTCTTCTGGGAATAAGCCAGTCCATTTAAGCAATTTGCATCATTTTAGGAGAAGGCATTGTAGATGCATTCTCAAAGCCAGGACTCTATATGTGATACGGGCAACCGAATCTTCATTATGAAGCATTTATATATAAATAAAGAAGAAAAGTGAAATTCAATGTCTAGAGTAGTCTATAACTACTTTTTCTGGAGTCTCTGAGGCATCTCCATTTGGAATGGGAAGACAGTGGCAATCTGACAGATTTTTCTGCTTTCTGGTTTGTATGTCACAAGATTGTTTATACATAAGTTTCAGTCTTCTGGACCTGAAGACAAGGGAATTTCAATATTTAGTGACTCCAAGTTGGAAAAATGGAAGAAAACTTAGAAACATAGTTTGAAGATTTGTAACCAGGAAATAATTCAAAATTCGGTCCAAATTATAGGGCAATAATTAAAACTCAAAAACAATGAACAGGGCTAGAATTTAATAAGAGGTGCATCATAATTTTCTTCTGAAACACAATTGTAATCTCTCTAGTTCCCCATCACTACCAAGAATAAATCATAGTAAGATGAATTTATTTGCAAAATAATTTTTATTCTTTTTATACTCGGCCTAATTATTTACATAAAGTATAACAAGAAGAGGGATTGTCCATATGTGTTCTTTCGAAGTTGACTTTTCTGGAACTATTTTATAAGAAATTTCAAATTTGGCTTTTAAAAACCTTGAGGCTTAGGAGCCAAGCCAAAGGCTATGCCTGTAATACCTGTGTAAATCAGATACATTTCTCTCTTCTCAAGGTCTTCAAAATATCCTGAGGTTCCTAGGCCTGACACACAGTAGCACCAGAGCTGGGTATGCTGGCTCATGCCTGCAATCAGAAATTCTGTAAGGGAACCACGTAGATAAAGTACCAGACCAGTTTTTCCAAGGGACTATTTTGTTGTTGTTGTTGTTGTTGTTGTTGTTGTTTTTAGACAGGGTCTTACTCTGTCACTCAGGCTGGAGTGCAGTGGCACAATCACAGCTTTCTGCAGCCTGGATCTCCATGGGCTTACATGATCCTCCCACCTCAGCCTCTCGAGTAGCTTGGACTACAGGCTCATGCAACCACACCTGATTAATTTTTATATTTTTTGTAGAAACAGGGATTGTGCCATTGTTGCTCAGGCCAATCTTGAACTCTTGGGCTCAAGAGATTCACCTGCCTTGGCCTCTCGAAATGCTGAAATTACAGGCAAAAGCCACTGGTCTGGCCCCCCTTGAGGAGTTTTTTTACTGGATTCATGAAAGTCAACCTCAATCCCTCAAGTAGTCACATTTGAAAATGTGACACTCCAATTAAAGCATTGGTTAAAAAGCCCTCTGTTTCTCCAATTACAATTGACCTTTGAATAACGGGTTGAACTAAGTGGGTCCAGTTATTTGTGGATTTTTTTTCAATAAATATACAAAATTTTTTTTTTGGAGCATAGCAATAATTTGAAAAAAACCCTTAGATGAAACATGTAACCTAAAAATATTGAAAAGAATAAAAAGTTAGGTATGTCATGAATGCATAAAATATATGTAAGTACTAGTTCATTTTATAATTTACTACAAGAAGGTATACACTAGTCTATTATAAAAAGCTAAAATTTATCAAAAATTATGCACATAAGCACAGACCATCCACAATGCCATTCACAGTTGAGATAAGTGTAAGCAAATGTAAATATGTGTATTAAATTATAACTGCATAAAATTAACTCCAGTACATACTGTACTATTGTAATAATTTTGTAGCCGCCTCCTGTTACTATTGCAGACAGCTGATGTGTTGGAAGTATCTGCTTAAAACACTTGTGATGCTAATCCTCTCTGTGTGAACACCTCATCTCTCCGATAAATGGATGCCAAAGTAACACAAAAAACATAGAAATTTGCCAAAAGCTTTTGTAAAGAGACCAATTTTAGTTATATAGATAGCTGCCAGTCTACTCTGTTTTTCAACTGGACCACTTAGGTCTAGGAAGAGCCTATTAATGAATAGGGCTGACAAAGCATTGAAGTTTCCAAGGCCAAATATGTGAAAACATGTACAGCTGGAAGGCAGAGAAACTACATCCACAAAAATCCAGGATCTCATTTTTACACTGAACCCAAAGTGCACCTCACTGTAAGGACATTCCTTTGAGGTTGGTAGATGACCCTGGCTTTGCAAAACTTATAACAGTGAGAAAATTAAGACAGTGACAGAAATCTGACTTAACTGACATCTTGCTTCTAACCTCCAAGCTGCCCTTTATCCCTCCTAGGCATAGGCTGAACTACCTTTGGAAGGAACTTACATTATAATTTTACTTTAAAACAAAGATAACAGCTCTTTTCTGAAACAAACCCCATCTAACCTGAAGACCAGACTCCCTTTGTAGGACTAACACGTTAGCCACGAGATTAGAAATTATGGTCTAAGACAGCGATCCCCAATATTTTTGGCACCAGGGACCCGTTTTGTGGAAGACAATTTTTACACGGCTCTGGGGTCGGAGAAGATGGCTTCAGGATGAAACTGTTCCACTTCAAATCAGGCATTAGTTAGATTTTCATAAGGAGCACACATGCGCAGTTTCTCTCATGCGCTTCACAAAAGGGTTCATGCTCCTATGAGAATCTAATGCCACGACTGATCTGACAGGAGGAGGAGCTCAGGTGGTAATGCTGGCTTGCCCACCACTCACACTCACCCCGCTGTGCAGCCTGGTTTCTACTTTTTGTATTTTTTTTTTGAGACAGAGTCTCGCTCTGTCACCCAGGATGGAGTGCAATGATGTGATCTCAGCTCACTGCAATATCTGCCTCCTGGGTTCAAGTGATTCTCCTGCCTCAGCCTCATGAATATCTGGGATTACAGGCATGCGCCCCCACACCCAGATAATTTTTGTATTTTTAGTAGAGATGGGGTTTCACCATGTTGGTCAGTCTGGTCTCAAACTCCTGACCTCATGATCTGCCCACCTTGGCCTCCAAAAGTGCTGGGATTACAGGTGTGAGCCACCGTGACTGGCCTCTAATTTTTGTATTTCTAACAGACCACAGACTAGTACCAGTCGGCAGCACAGAAGCTGAGGTCCCCTAGTCTAGAAGTCAGGCAGCCAGAGGCAGCAGGATTCCAAACCTCCCCAATAGCTCCCAAAGATGACATCGCTATTGTAAAACCTCAGATCAGTGTTCATGATATTTTTCGGACCCTGCATTTTGATGCACCAGCTGGTGCCACCTAGACCAGTAAACTGGCTCTCTGGTCTCGTGGTGCCTATTCAGGACCAACTCAGTCAAGGAGGACAGGCTCTGACTCCCTGTGACTTGATATCCAACCTGACCAATCAGCACTCCCCACTCCCTGGCCCCCCCCAGCCACCAAATTATCCTTTAAAAACCCCAGTCTTCAAACTTTCCAGGAGACTGACTTGAGTAATAAAACTCTGGTTTCCCTTTCATCCAGCTCTGTGTGAATTAAACTCTTTCTCTATTGCAATTCTTCTGTCTTGATAAATTGGCTCTGTCTCAGCAGCAGACAAAATGAACCCATTTGACAGCTACAACCCAATGTCAATCAGTCGACTCTGTGATCAGCTCACCCCCTAGAAGAGTCTATTCCTCCATGACAAGTGTTCCCATAGCCTCTAAGTATCCAAACCACACTTTTCTTATGTAAATGCACAAAGAAACCAGTAGCCTCCTTCAAATAATACCCATGCACTGCAACTTGTCAGCCACCTTTAAAACTTCAGTCCTTGCCAGTGACTCACTAGTCTTTGTACACTGAAATGTCAAGCACTTTCTCACAGTACAAAGTAACCCCTCATATTCCTCAAAATCCAAAGAAATCAGGAAACTCAATGCAAAAACAACAACAACAACAACAACAACAAACAACGGAACTTGAAACTTGAGAGAATCTGCTCATGACTCTTGGGGAGCCATGAGAAAACAGGGGGATCCCCAAAATGGTGTCTAGGGTGCCTTTTTTGTTGTTGTTGTTGTTCCTCAAGGGGTCTCAGAGTCACTAGAAGTCTCCTCTAGATCTTGCCATAAGAAATTGAAACTGACAAAAAGGAAGGAGAAATAAGTAAAAGGAAGTAGAAGAAAGAGCCTTAGAGGAGCCAATTTTTCGAAGATTTTAAGCTTTCTAAAAGGCCAATAAAATCTCACATTTTTCTCAGCAAGAATCATGCCAAAAAGAAAGCAAGGTAACAGAAGGACTGAACATATAATTAACAGAGGCTTCTGTGAACTGATAAAAACTCCCAGAAACAGAACCCAAAAGAGAAAAAGCAGAAAGACCTTAAAAAAAATGCCTGAATATCAACTTTTAATTAAGCTAACCTCTGACCCCAGAGCTCTTAAAAAATTTTTTTAATCAAGCCTTATCCAGGCAAAAAGCAAACATTCTTGTTCTTGGCTTTTCCTTATAGAAATTTGTACCAAGAAGAAGTTGCACTGGCGCAGGGGTCATTGAAGGGTTGTGGGTGGATATTTGTTTAACAGAGGTTTAGGTTAATCACTATTTTAATTTTTCTTTCTCTTTTTTAATTTTTAATGAGCAGTCTTATTTCAATGTCTCAATTTCTTACAATATCTGCAAGCATCTTGAGATAGATAGATGGACTTTAAACTGTTTTTAGAGGCACACTGCTGTTTTCACAATGCCTCTGTAGCGTTGTGAATCAAGGAAGATGATGAAAGCAAGTCTCAATCATTTTAGGAGATTTATTTGCCAAGGCTAAAAACACACACCCAGGAGACAGGTCTCTGTCTTTCTCCAAAGATGATTCTGAGGGCTTCAATATTTAAAGGGGAAAGGGCAGGATATTGAGAACTACACATTTTTCATGTGAGAAGGGAGTAGGGGAAAGTAGTCATTCATGACTTTGTCTGGATGAGTGAATCTACATTTTTATATAAGATAACATAGACAGTAGGACAGAGGAAACAATTAGATATGCGTTGGTTTCAGGTGGGCAGAGGGATGACTTTGAGTTCTGTTCTATGTCCCTGCACCTGAGAAGATAATCTATCAATTTACATTGCCATGGTGAACTTTAACAGAAATGCTATATGGTAAAGATCTTGGGATCCACAAGAAATTTCCTTGTGGGCGAAATGTGAAGCAGGTATATAGCTTTTCATCTTCGTAGTCATCTTATTTAAAAACCAAAATGGGAGACAGGTTTGCATGACCCAGGTTCCAGCTTGACTTATTCCTTTAGCTTAGTGAGTTTGGGGTCCAAATATTTATCTTCCTTTCACAGCTTAAAGAAGGGAAAAATTTGTTAGCCACAAATGGGGAACAATTTACATTTGTGTCCTGCAATATTCTCTAGGGTGTCACCTTCTCAGCTGAAGATCTGTTATACACAAAGATAAACCTTCTTGTGTGTCCCATAGATGGAAAATTAAAATGGACAAAAAAGAAAGAGAGAGAGGAAGGAAGGGAGGGAGGGAGGGAGGGAGGGAGGGAGGGAGGAAGGGAGATGGAATTAGAGTTTTTCCTGAAACGCCCCTCATGGTCATGCCATGGGACTAGGAGAGGCCTGTATTCCATGTGAGAAGAGAGAGAGAGGGAGTGGTTCTAGTCTTCAGAAGATCTACCCTCCTTCCTCAAATTTCTGGAATCACCTAGGGCTCCTGTGCTGTAACAGCAGTTTGAGCCACTGGAGCTAGGGGTTTGAGTCCTGAGACCCATTAGTCCTGTTGGATCATCTCTGAGACTGGTTCTGAACCTAGTGACCTTTGTCTCTCAGGGCAGCCCAATTTCACATGGTTCCCACCATAGGATGGACAGGGTCAAGGTGTCCATCAGGTCAAGGACAGATCTCTTTCTTCTGGACCTCCTCCTTGCCCCTATGATAAAAGACCAAGGTGGCCACCCTCAGGAGATTCTCCAAGGTGCTATCTTATCCTATAGCCTGCTTCCATAGTTTCCTTCTAATATTGGGAGCTGCCTGTGTAATAAACTTGTTCTTTAGGATGAGCTGTCCCTTGACTGACTCAAGGGAGAAGGAGGTATGTGTTATCAGTATCTCACTCAGTCTTTTCATAAAGGACATGGGATTCTAAACTGGCCTTTGGTCTATTATGGAAAGTTTAGAGTAATTAACAGGTTTGACTCTAGTTCTCTATAGGCTCTTCAATATGCACATTAAAAAGTGTTCCCTTTTCCATTAATCTATGGCGTCAATGGGGTTCCAGTTAGGGTTGTTAAGAGAAACTGCTTCCCTTCCTATTGGAAATGGCGTTGCCATTATTTCTTCACCTTCCCTATCTACGTTTTTCATTTTTAGGTTATGAGAGGAGACATGTTGTTCATCTCTAAAATTTTCTGCTGCCTGCTTCTCAGCTGTGGTTAAGATTTAGCTTAGGAGCTGCATAACATCCCTCCATGTGAGGTGAAATGGCTTAGTTAAGTTTTCAAAAGCTTCTATGTACCTATCAGGGTCTTCAGAAAATCAGCCTAAGTCTCCCTTTCTTTACTTAAGATCCTGCAATAAGAAGGGAACTTGAGGTGCCCCAAATGAGAGGGATTCTCAGATGGTTTCCCTGGAAATTGCTTTTCTAATTTTGGGATATCATTATCTATAGGTCTGCCTGATATGACTGCTAAAAAAAACCTGGGTTGATCTTACAACATTCACAAAGGTCTAGTAAAAAGGCCATGCCCATGTGTAAAAGAAAATGAGCTAAGTTTTTTTTTTCAAATTGTTGGATTTAAAGGCGTCCTGGTGCTTCAGAGTGCATTCCAGAGGAGTGCAGGCCAAAGATTGTCTGTTACCCATCTAGAAAAAGGTGTCCCTGTGTTCTCCTTCCTTTCAGTGTGAACCAGGGTGGAGAAGAAAACAGTGGGGATGTCCCCACACCCTGTTTCCCATTCGTGGTTCCTGGGATCGCAGCACCTCGTTAAATGTGCCGCCCATGGTTGCAGCTCTGACTTTCCCAGCTATTGAACCAAAGGAACTAAGTGATGGGCTTAGTCACTATCGCCCATGTGACTCTAGTCCTCTGCCTATGATTTGCCTTTGACTTCCCAGACTTGTGTGCCCTACTTGGCTCCCAGAAAGATGGATCTTAGGAGAGACTATGTAACAGGTGTATTTGGGCAATTGTTGCAATTCCCTCATTAAGGGAGGTAGTGCACTGATTTGAGCTCTATATCCTGCTATTATGGGACATGCTGAAGCGTTTACCCTTAGAGAATGGTTCTGGTTAGCTTCTGTACTTAAAATCCCCTTACTAATTAAGTACTAATTGGAGGCAGAATAGGTGCCTTAAAAGAATGTAGGGACTGGGTGTCCATTTTCCTTCTGATAGGATTGCATTGAGACTAAAATTTGGCTCTGGAGGACATTTTACACCTAACTGTTGAAGGCAAAGTTCTTCTGTTCACAGAAATAGTATAAAGCCTGGTTTCTAGTAGAGAGGTGCAAAAAGGGGACAGAATTGGGAAGCTAGGAAGCGAGAGTGTTTTGGTAAAGGACTGACAGTGTGCCTCATGGAGATGATCCCTATACCACTATGTGGTGCTATTGAACTTGATATGTCATATGCTCTCTAGACCAAGAGCAGAGTGACCTTGACATGCTGTATGCTAAGAGAGACCTGGAAATGCCATGTGCTCTCCAGACCAAGGAAAGTGAGAAACCTGGAAATGCCACGTGCTCTCCAGACCAAAGGCAGAGAGAGAGAAATGCTCACCACTGTGATCTCTATAATTCAATCACCTCCTATCAGGTCCCTCCCTCAACACTGGGGATTACAACGCAGCATGAGATTTGAGTGGGGACACAGAACCAAACAATTTTATTCTATTCCTGGTGCCTACCAAATCTCATGTTCCTCTCACATTTTAAAACACAATCATGGCTTCCCAACAGTAGCCCAAAGTATTTACTCATTTCAGTATTGACTCAAAGTCCAAGTCCAAAGTCTCAAAATCTCTTTTGCCTATAGGCCTGTAAAATAAAAAACAAATTAGCTACTTTCAAGATACAATTGGGATACAAGCATTTGGGTAAATATGGCGTATAGGCAATGGGTATATACTCCCTTTTCAAAAGGGAGAAACTGGCCAGCACAAAGGAGCTATAGGTCCATGTAAGTTCAAAACCCAGCATGAAGTCACTAAGTCTTAATGATCCAAAATAATCTTTTCTGACTTCATGTCTCACATCCAGGGCATGCTGATATGAGGGGTGGACTTCCAAGTTTCTGCAAGGTACAGCTCCAGTGGCTGCTTTCATGAGCTAACATTGAGTGCCTGTGGCTTTTCCAGGCACCCAGTGGAAGCTCTTGGTGGATCTACCATTCTGAGATCTGGAGGATAATGGCCCTCTTCTCACAGTTCCATTTGGCAGTGCCACAGTGGGGACTCCGTGTGTGGGCTCCAATCCCACATTTTCCCTCTGCACTGCCCTAGTAGAGGTTCTTCATGAAGGCTCTGCTTCTGGAGAAGACTTCTGCTCAGACATCGAGGCTTTTCTGTACATCATTTTCTGAAATCTAGGCAGAGGATCACAAGCCTCAACTCTTGCACTCTGTGCACCTGCAGGCTTAACTGTATGTGGAAGCCACCAAGGCTTATGGTTTTCACTCTCTGAAGCAGCATTCCAAGTACCTGGGCTTGGGAGGGCTCCTGTGATAGTCCCTGAAATGTCTTCAGGGACTGTTTCTCATTGTCTTGGCTATTAGTACTTCCCTTCCTTGTAGTTATGCAAATTTCTGAAGCCTGCTTGCATTCCTTCCGTAAAAATGGGTTTTCTTTTCTACCACAGGGCCATGCTGCAAATTTTTCAAACTTTCATGCCTTGTTTCCCTTTTGAATATAAGTTGCAGTCTCAGCTCATCTCTTTGTTTATAAATGTAAGCATAGGCTTTTAGAAGCAGCCAGGTCAAATCTTGAATTCTTTGCTTCTTAGAAATTTATTTCACCAAATACCCTAAGTCATCTGTCTCAAGTTTAAAGTTTAGCAGATTCCCTAGAGCTGGGCAAAATGTCTCCAGTCTCTTTGCTAAAGCATAGTAAGACTGACTTTACTCCAATTCCCCATAAGTTTCTCATTTCCATCTGAAACCTTTTTAGCCTGGACTTAGTTGTTTATGTCACTATCAACATTTTGGTCACAATGACACAACACGTCTCTAGGAAGTTTCCAAGCCTTCACTCATCTTCCTGTATTCTTCTGAGCCCTCCAAACTGTTTCAACTTCTGTCTGTTACCCAGTTCCAAAGTCACTTCCAGGTTTTCAGGTATCTTTATAGCAATGCCCTACTCCCAGTACCAATTCTCTATGTTAGTCTGTTCTCACATTGATATGAAGAACTACCTGAGACTGGGTAATTTATAAAGAAAATAGTTTTAATTGGTTCACAGTTCCACAGGCTATACAGAAGCATGGCAGGCGAGGAATCAGGGAACTTACAATTATGGTGGAAGGTGAAGGGGAGGTAGCCATCATCTTCACATGGAAGAACAGCAGAGAGAGAGAGTAAAGGAGGAAGTGCTACACATTTTCAAACAACCAGATCTTGTGAGAACTCACTATCACAAGAATAACAAGGTAGAAATCCATCCCATGATACAGTCACCTCCCACTAGGCCCCTTCCTCTACATTGGGGATTACAATTCAACATAAGCTTTAGGTGGGGACACAGAGCCAAACCATATTAATAACCTAAGACAAAATTTAAACTTTTTAAATTCCCAAATGCCTGTTTTGGATTTCCTTTAATATTTACAAAAGCTATATTGCACCCTGTAGTCTAGTGGTTATGATTTGGTTCTGTCAACACTTCAGCCTGGGTTTAATTCCTCGTCATAAGTTTCTTAAAAATGTAAATTCTTCAGACCTAAAGAAAAAAGAGACATTTATGTGAATTAGTTTAAATCATTTGTTATGAATTTATATTCTTGTGAATCAGGGACCCATTTGTTATTTATCATTTTCCCCTTCATGAACAGCTTTGAGTTTTCTCTTTCTTTTCTTTTCTTTTATTTTCTTTTCCTTCCTTCCTTCTTTCCTTTCTTTCTTCCTTTCTTCCTTTCTTTCTTTCTTTCTTTCTTTCTTTCTTTCTTTCTTTCTTTCTTTCTTTCTTTCTTTCTTTTTTCCTTCTTTCTTTCTTCTTTCTTTCCTTTCTTTTTTCTTTCTTTTTCTTCCCTCCCTCCCTCCCTCCCTCCCTCCCTTCTTTCCTTCCTTCCTTCCTTCCTTCATGCCAGAAGCCCCACTCCTTTATTAGACAGAGATATTTTAGCTTGCATGCAGACCAGCATTCTTATAGCCTCAGGACAATCTTTTTGTCTCCCCTGGTGGAAGTTAATATAAATCCAGAAATGTGGGCAACTCAGGAAGAATAGATTGATCTGCACCCGCTAGGCCAGTCCAGATCCATCTTAAGGATCCCACTTCTTTTCATAACCAGAAATAATATCTCCTAAAGCCAGAGGCTAAAAAGGAGCTAGAAGATATTATAACCTGAAGATGCAGTGCCTCTTCAAACCCTGTAACAGCCCCTGCAACACCCCAATATTAGGAATGTGAAAACCCAATTGTATTACCTCAATTCAGGACTTCCACCTCATTAACGAGGCCGTCGTCCTAATTCATCCAGTAGTACCTAATCTCTGTACCTTGCTGACCCAAATATCTGGGGGACAGTCCTAGATTTAAAGAATGCCTTCTTCTGTATACCGTTACATCCTGACTCTCAATACCTGTTTGCCTTCAAAGATCCCTCTGGTCAAACTGCTTAGTTAACATGAAAGGTGCTGCCTCAGGGATTTCAAGATAGCCCTTTTTTGTTTGGACAGGCATTGTCAAAAGACTCTCTCCAAGTTTTCCCATTTTCAGGTCCAGGTTTTGCAATATGCGGATGATATACTCCTCTGTGCCCCAACTGAGAAAACTACTCAGGGAGCCACTGAAACTCTTCTTAATTTCTTAGCTAACAGATGTTATAAAGTTTCCAAATCTAAGGCCCAGCTTTGCAAAACATCAGTGAAGTACCTCGGTTTAGTGCTGTCTGAAGGGACCAGAGCATTAGGGGAATAAAGGATTAAGCCCATTTCCTCCTTCCCACTCCCCAAAATCCTCAAGCAAATAAAAGCATTTTGGGGCATTACAGAATTGTTCAGGGTATTGACACCTGGGTATGGTGAAATAGCTCATTCTCTGCATTACATCATAAGAGAAACTCAAGTGGCTAAAACTCATTTCCTAACCTGGGAACCTGGAGTTCAAGAGGCCTTTAACCAGCTAAAGCAGGCCCTACTTAAGGCACTAGCTCTCACCCTTCTTTAGGAAGGGCCTTTAATCTGTATGTATCAGAAAGGAAGGGAATGACATTGGGAGTCTTAAGGCAGACCTGATGACCAGCTCAACAGCCAGTGGGTTACCTTAGTAAGGAACTTGATTTGGTGGCTAAAGGATGGCCAGCATGCTCTGAGCCACTGCCATGGTGGCCCTGCTGGTCCCAGAAGCCTCCAAATTAACTCTGGGAAATTACATAACTGTTTATACCCCCGCATAATGTGGCAGGATTACTGTCCTCTAAGGGAAGCCTTTGGTTAGCAGACAACAGTCTCCTTAAATATCAAGCTCTACCGTTAGAGGGTTCCACCAGTTTAAAACTTACTCTTACTTAAACCCAGACTGTTTACTCTCTGAGAGAACTGGGGAACCAGAACACGACTGTGAACAAACTGTGGTACAGACCTATGCAGCCAGGGAAGATCTCAGGGAAACTCCCCTAGAAAATCCAGACTGAACCCTCTTCACAGATGGAAGTTCCTTTGTAGACCAAGGAGCCCATAAAGCAAGATATGCAGTAGTCACTCAGAGTAATGTTATTGAAAGTGTGTGTCTCTCTCTCTCCAGGCACAAGTGCTCATCTAGCTAAACTGATAGCCATTATAAGAGCACATGAGATAAGCAAGGGAATGGTAGCTAACATTTACACTGATTCTAAGTATATTTTCTGGTTCTTCATGCTCATGCTGCCATTGAGAAGGAAAGGCACTTTCTTTTTGGTTTGTTTTGTTTTTTGTTTTGTTTTTGAGACAAAGCCTTACTCTGTTGCCCAAGCTGGAGTCCAATGGCACAATCTTGGCTCACTGCAACCTCCACCTCCCAGGTTCAAGCAATTCTCCTGCCTCAGCCTCCCAAGTAGCTGGAATTATAGGTACCCACCACCACACCTAGCTAACTTTTGTATTTCTAGTAGAGACGAGGTTTCACCATATTGACAGGGTAGTCTTGAACTCCTGACCTCAAGTGATCCGCCTGCCTTGGCCTCTCAAAGTGCTGGGATTACAGGTATGAGCCACAGTGCCCAGCCTAGAAAGATACTTCCTCACTGCCAATGAATCTCCTGTAAAATACCATCAGGAAATTAACAGGTTATTATCCACAGTTTTCTTTTCATGAGAGGTAACAGTGATGCATTGTAAGGGAAATCAGAAGGGAGTGGACAAAATAGCCAAAGGAAACAGGCTAGCTGATCAGGCAGCCAAGTCAGCAGCAAGGACACCTCATGACATCAACACTCTTGAAGCCCCTTTATCTGAGAAGGCTCTATAAGAGAAATCAAACGTCATTACGCCCCTGTAGAAATAGAAAGGGCCACTTCTCACGGGTACACCTTCCAGCCCACAGGAAGGTTGCAGTCAAAGGATGGCAAGCTCCACTTTCCAACCCCCAGCCAGTGGAAATTCCTTAAATTCCTTCACCAAGCATTTTACTTGGGAAAGGATAAAACTTATTAATGTGCCCAAAGATCATTTTCAGGCGAGAACTAAGGACAATAAAACAGCTTGTTAATGCTTGTGAAGTCTGTCTTAAAAATAATCCATCAACAGACAGCTCCTTCCTCCTCAAACCCAAAAGACTGGAAGCTATCCAGGGGAGGACTGGCAAATAGAGTTCACCCAGATGCCAAAGATGAAGGTCATCCAATACCTCATGGTATGGGTAGATGCTTCCACTAAATGGTTAGAAGCATTTCCATGCTTTACAGAAACTGTCCCAAGAAGCTCACCTTCCTTGGGTTACTCTTCTTTCCATGGTTTTACTGTAGGTAAGAAACACCCCTTCAAAGTTAGGTCTAAGTCCTTTTGAGATGCTATATGGACAGTCTTTTCTCACCAATGATTTCCTATTAGACCAAGAGATCTCTGAATTGGTTAACCATGTAACCTCTCTGGCTTGCTTTCAACAGAAATTAAATAAATTAGCAGAAGCCCAATCCCAAGAAGTAGAGTAGAACCACTTTTATTTAAGCTAGGAGATTTAGTATTGGTACAAGCTTTCCCTTCTCTCTCTCCTTTCCTTAGCTCAAGCTGAGAAGGTCCCTACATTGTTCTTCTTTCAACCCTCCAATGGTAAAAGTTACAGGTATCAACTTCTGGATACATAATACTTGAGTCAAAGCCTGGAAAGCCAAGAATGCGACCCCTGACAGCTGAGAGGAATGTACTGGATACCAAGGTGAAGAAATAGAAGATCTTAAGCTGAAAATCATAAAGGATAAGTAAATGAGCAAGGGCTGCTCATCCTGCTCAGTTCCACCTTTTGTTCAGTAATTTCTACTTTTCCTCTCAAGATGCACCGCCAGATATTAGAAATTCTTTTTGATGCATACTTGCAGGGAGATTTTAATTATTCATGGGATTGCATTTGTAATTTTATAGATCCCCAAAAGGGAAATGTTACATCTTGGGGAGTAAAATTTTAGATGAAAATTATCTGTTACACCACACTTATGGGAATTGGCATATTCGCTCTATTTACAGTGTAACACCTTCTAACTGAAATATCAGACAAAGAGTTTCCATTGCTATAGTATTTTGCTTAATTATTATCCTTAGAGCAGGGATAATAGTTACCAACAAAAAAGAAGCATGGAAGTTTTATTATCACTGAGCTTGCTAGGATTTTTTTATTGGGTTTGGTAATATGTCACACCCTGGCTATGCGAAGAAGGTTATAAAGAAAAGAGATTTTATATAATAAAGGATCTTGTATGATAAATACTAGTCCTAGAGAAAATAGTTTCTTGTTTAAAAGAGAGATGTTAAGGACAAGTCAGAAGGCTTAAGCATGTTGTAGATGGTTCATGAAAGTCACGAAAAGATTATAAGGATGATAATTACTTGTCCTAAAGATAATAGTGTGCTGTTTATAAAGAAAGATGTTTAGGACAAATCAGAAAATTTAAACATGTCATGGATGGTTTGTGGAAGCCTTAAGGGAATTAATTGAAGGAAAGGTTTATCTAAGGTTAACATTAAATTACACTAGCCACCCAATAAAATATTTCTCCTAATCATATTGCAAGTTATAAAAGATGACCTAGACCTAAAATTATCTCCCAATGGCAAATCAAAGGGGAAATTCTATAACCAGAGGCCTCTTCTGTTTTGCTGGTATTCCTCTTCTTGAAAGGTTGGTACTTAATATTTCCATTATGATGCAACGAGGATGGAAGACAACAATAGGAGCCATAGAAGCACAAAAGCAATCCATAGATTCTTTAGTCTCAGAAGTAGCACAGAATAGATGGGTCCTAGATGTCCTTACAGCTGAGGTAGGGGGGTGCTTGTGCAGTCTTAAATGAAACATGCTGCTTCTGGATCAACACCTCTAGTCAAGTAGAAAAAAAACTACAGATGCTTAAAGATCAAGTGAAAATCACTGACAGGTTAAGAGAAAATGCAGGCTCCAGCCCTGGATGGCTACAGTCCCCTTTAATAAATTCCATTCTTCTTTGTGAAATTGGTTGACTCCATTATCAAGCCCTCTCTTGCTAATATGTTTTATATTAATGTTTGGACCTTGTCTACTAAATACTGTAGCTCAAATTTTCTCCTCACTTCAAGAAGCAATCAAACTTCAAATGATGCTGAAGGCAGAACCACACATGGACATGCCTTTCCTCCAAGGACCCCTTAGATTGACCCCAGGAGAAGCCCTAGATACCATTCCCCACATGATGTCCCTTGTCAGCAGGAAGTAGCCAAAAAAGTCATCACCAAACACCCCCTTATGGCAATTAGGGTTACCACTCCAGAGGGGGGAATAATATAGGAGTTAAGAAGTAATTACTTAGGCAGATAGCAAGGGTATGGGAGTTTTCACTAAGGCTTTTATTTTTAGTGAAAAGCACCCCCAAATCATTTTCTAACAAAGACCAACCTGTAAAGTTAAACTGCAGACATAGACAAGCAAGCTGGGAGCTTGCATGGGTGAATGCCAGCAGGAACTAGGAACAAGCCATGTTCAAGATGGCAGTTCCATCTTCTGTCTCTGCCAGCCATGTGTACAGTAAGAAGCAGACAAGTTGGCACCAATCAGCTGGAAAGCCCATTTGCATAAGAAGATTAGGGTAGGGTGACTAGCCTTCCCTATGCACTGTGTAAATGTCATACCTGATAAAACTGATCTGTGAGCCCTGTGTAAATCAGACACCACCTCCTCAAACTGGACTATAAAACCCCATGCACTCACTGCCCCCGGTCCTTTCCACTTGGAGACCCCTTTCTCTATATACCCCTTTCTCTATGGTTTCTTTTTCTCTTCTCTTCTGCCTATTAAACCTCCACTCCTAAACTCCTCTGGTGTGCCTGTGTCCTAAATTTTTCTGGCACATGACAACAAACCCCTGCGTGTATATACCCCAGACAATGTAGCCCCTTCACCACTAATTTATTGTTGTTTTTTTAGAGATGAGGTCTTGCTATGTTGCCCAAACTGGAGTGCAGTGACTATTCACAGGCATAATCCCACTACTGATCATCACAAAAATTTGACCTGCTCTGTTTCTAACCTGGGCTGGTTAATTCCTCCTTAGGCAACCTGGTGGTCCCCCACATCACAGACGTCGCCATACTGATGCCAAACTTAGTGCAGGTATTTGACTGGCAGAGTACACTACAGCCCAGATCTCTTGGACTCGAGTGATCCTCCTGCCTTAGCCTCTTGAGTAGCTGAAACTACAGGAATGACCATTGCACCTGGCAAAATGCCACTATTTTTATATGCTTATAGACAAAGAAACTGAAGATAGCCAAACGTTGGTGTTCTTGTCAGAATGTGGATTTAAGTTTCAATTCCTATAAAAGTGTTCCCAGGGATTTTTTTTTTTAACTATTTTTCTTCAGTGCCTTATTTACAGGCACAGTTATTTGTAGAAAACAGATGATCCAGGATGGTGCCAGAACTTCTTGATCCCTAACAAGATATCAAGGGGAGAAAGACCCTCGAACTGACCCAAACTGGAACAGACAATCTCTAGTTACCTTTAGATTATTAACATATCATTATAATACTAAAATCCTCTCCTCCTAAAAGAAAATCTCTGCCATTATATATACAAAGGTTGTATGAAGATGTATGTTTGTAAATTTGAAACTGCCTTTGGAAAAATCAACAGGGAGATCTGCTGTAGCCAACATTCCCCCACTTCGCCTTTAGCTTTCAAGCTGCATTAATTATCTTTGGACTTCAGTCCAAGAAACTGTCAGAGACACTTAGGTTATAGTTTAAATGATAATTGACCTTCCACAAAACTCAACTGCCTCTGTAAAGCTAATGAAAGGCCAGCAGGCTAAATTCTGCTAAGGTGTAGACATCAATAATTGTCAACCGTTATTCTGGAAGTCCTGCAGATAACATCACTGTTGTAGAATCTAAGATTGGACTTTTGAGATATCTTTTCAGAATTTTTGCACATTTGACACTCATGGCTCCAACTGGACCCACTGACAGATGGCTCCTGCGGTCCCACCCAGAATAAATTTAGCACAAGAGAACAGCTTCAACTCCCTACAACTTCATCTCCACCCCAACCAATTAGCAGCAACCATTTCTAGCTATCTCCACCTTTTCCCCTAAACTGCCTTTGAAAAACTCCTAACCTATGAGCCTGAGACAAGATTGATTTGAGTAATAACTCTGTCTCCTGTGTGGAGCGGCCAGCCTTGGGTCAACTAAACTCTTTTGTTACTGTAATGCCATGGTCTTTATTTGTGAAGTGGGCAGGAAGAATCTTTTGTGTGGTAATAAATTGATCTGGAGTCCCACACTGCATGTGCTAACATTCCTCTTCCTCCTCATACCCAGTCCTCAAAACCTCACACCCTTTATTGTTTGGAAAGAAGGAGTCTTCTGGATAGGAGCTCACTCCTTCTCCATTTCTGTCCAGAAATAAAACCTGCTTGACTTTTTTTCCAATTGGATGTTCTTTCTTTATGACTGATACAAAGTAGGGAAAGCCCTCAGTTTACCAGTGACAAAAGAAGTTCTATTATTGATATAAATGTAAATATCTCTCATCAACTTTTAATACATTTTTTGTCAGAATGAAGCTTTCCTTAATAAATTACTGTCTTTAATAGTGTTGGTAAAAATACACTCAATTATTACAGGCAAGCATTAAGTTTCACATCATGTAATCACCAAAGGAATCTTTATTTTGTATATATTATTAAAATATGGATAGTATAAGGGTAAATGCAATATCTAATAAAAAATGATTAAAAAAAAGGGAGTTACTTTTTTCTTTGAGCATTTACTTTGGAAAATTTGTAAAGTCTTTCTTTGCCTCTTTCCAATGTTCATAAATATTTTAAAAGTGAAAGGAACCTCTTTTCAGTTTTACAACCCAGGAATATTTCTTCAAGAGTCTAAGAGCCAACTCTCTAAAATGTTATCAGGAGGAAAGCGTCCCTATCTCCCAATTTCTTCCGGAGTCAAATGTGTGCCTTGCTCAAATTGCAAATCTACTTTCTATCATAAAGATATGAGTTTAATTTTTTTGATAAAGCCAGTTAGCACAAATGGTCACCCCAATTGCTAGGTGAATTTAGGTGGAACTACGTGTGACAAATGGTGCTGTCAAGTCCTCTTACTTGAAGACTAGTTATGGTTTCCCTTGAATACTTGTATGCAATGGATTGTATCTGCTTGACTATATACAAGGGTAAGCTTTCTTTCTGTCTCTGCAATCTCTTTAACAATTGCCTAGACAGAATGTGCTGCTCCTCACATTCTGGCTTATACTTATCCAATAATGAAGCAGTTATTTTTCTCTTCTACCTTTGAGGAGAGGAATTCTGAGTTGGCAGTAAATAGTGCTTTTAATACTTCCCTAGCAATATTCTACATAATTTTCTATTTCAAATCTTTTTCCTCGTGAAGATCTTTAATGAATAAGGACAATATACATTTAAACTATATTTTTGCTGAAATAAGAATATGCAAATATTAGAAAATTGAAAATTTCCATGAGTTAATATAGAATGGTATACATTGCATATGTTAAAGTCATACAATATAAAAAGTCACAAAACTAGTATGTTTAACATTTATAACAGCATTATGTGGAGACATCTCATACCGTGCCATTTTCTCTTCAAAATGAGTTTTTCCTTAACTGTATATAAGTTTACGTTAGCAGTGGCAAATTTGTACAGGCCTGCAGCAACCTCAATTCGAGGAGGCAGAAAGCAGAAGGAGGGACCGAGGCAAGTTTTAGAGCAGGAGTGGAAGTTTGGTAAAAAACTTTAGAGCAGGAATGAAAGGAGGTAAAGGACTCTTGGAAGAGAGCCAAGCAGGTGACTTGAGTGATCAAGTGTGCAGTATGACCTTTGACTTACAGTTTTATATGCTGGCATGCTTCTCGGGTCTTGCATCTCTTCTCCCCTCATTCTCCTCTTGGAGAGAGCTGTCTGCATGCACAGCGGCCTGCCAGCACTTGGGAGGACGGCAAGCTTAGTGTGTTCACTGGAGTTGTATGCATGCTCACTGGAGACATTCTTCGCTTACCAGGCAAATGTCTCTAGAAGATCATATACCAGTTAAACTCCACCATTTTGCCTCTTAATGAGCATGCTTGAGCCCAGTTGCCCACTCCTGAGATTTTATAGGAAAGCTGTTGATCACCAGTTTCATGTATTTTTTATCTACTGGGAGACTCCCTTTCACTGGTGCTAGCCGTGACCAATTATACTTTTAGAGAGTGAGTTTAACAACCTCCTGACCATCACCTGATGGTTGCCTAATATCCCTGGTGTGTGGCAGTGGGAACCCTCTCCCATCCTGCTCATGTCTGACTAGATTACCTACTGTAACATCCCCATATGTAAAATATCAGGCAAGTCCTTAGTGGACAACATGATCTTTACAGAATAACCTAAAACAGCTCTTTCTCTTTTTTTTTTTTTTTTTTTTTTTTTTTTTTTTTTTTTTGAGACGGAGTCTCGCTCTGTTGCACAGGCCGGATCTCAGCTCACTGAGATTTTCTGATCTGTGCAGTGGCCGGATCTCAGCTCACTGCAAGCTCCGCCTCCCGGGTTCACGCCATTCTCCTGCCTCAGCCTCCCGAGTAGCTGGGACTACAGGCGCCCGCCACCATGCCTGGCTAGTTTTTTTGTATTCTTTTAGTAGAGACGGGGTTTCACCGTGTTAGCCAGGATGGTCTCGATCTCCTGATCTCGTGATCCGCCCGTCTCGGCCTCCCAAAGTGCTGGGATTACAGGCTTGAGCCACCGCGCCCGGCCACAGCTCTTTCTCTTTTGCTTTTATTTTTTTTTTCCTTGTCCCAAGGCTATCCTACTCTAAAGATTCAGATACTGGATGCAAACTTCCAAGTATAATTCAAGGACAGAAGCTCAGGTTTTATTGAATTATACGGCATAACAGAAATCAGTCTTAGGAAAAAATTACATTTTGGAGAGTCTCCAGAATCATCTTATTACACGTTCTGCACATGTACCGAAATTTCACAAACACCCCATGTAAACTTAAAAGTATCTGAGACAGGTCTCAATCAATTTAGATGTTTGTTTTGCCAAAGTTAAGGACCATGGTACATGACAGCCTCAGGAGATCCTGAGAACATGCGCCCAAGTTGGTTGGGTTATAGCTGGAATTTATACAGTTTAGGAAAACAGAAATTACAGATGAAGCCCTAAGTCCATACATGTAAGTTATACATTGGTTAGACCTGAAAAGGCAGGACATCTCAAAGTGGGGGTGGGGTGGAGAGAGTTGGGGAGGTGGGCTTCCAAGATCATAAGTGGATTCAAAAATTTCCCCTTTTTTTTTCTCCTTTTTCTTTTTTCTTTTAGATGAAGTCTCGTTCTGTCACCCAGGCTGGAGTGCAATGGTGTGATCTCAGCCCACTGCAACCTCCACCTGCCAGGTTCAAGCAAGTCTCCTGCCTCAGCCTCCTGAGTAGCTGGGATTACAGGCATGCACCACCATACCCAGCTAATTTTTATATTTTTAGTAGAGACAGGATTTCGCCATGTTGACCAGGATGGTCTCAACTCCTGACCTCAGGTGATCCACCCACCTTGGCCTCCAAAAGTGCTGGGATTACAGGAGTGAGCCACTGTGTCCAGCCGGATTCAAAGGTTTTCTGATTGGCAATTAGCTGAAAGAGTTAAACTCTGCCTGAATAGGTGAAGTCAGCTTGAGTTAAGTAAAGGTGGGTGGTTGTGGAAGCCAAAGTTCTTGCCAAGTGGATGGAGCTTCCAGGTAGCAGCTTCAGAGAGAACACATGGTATATGGCTTTCATCCCACCTTAAAAGGTGTCAGACTCTTAGTTAAATTTCTCCTGGATGAGGGGAAGACCTAGAAAGGGAAGTGGATTCTCTACAAATGTAAATTTCCCACACAAGAGGCCACTTTGCAGGGCTTTTAAAAAATATATCAAGGAAATATATTTTAGGGTAAAATATTTTGATTTCCTTTAAGGCCTGTTATCTGTCATGTGATGCTATAGCAGAGTCCGCTGAAGTTGATATCTAATTGCTACCAAGAGTCTGTTCTGTTCATCTTAGGATATCTATTTTCATGTTAATACTGGTCAGTTGTGTCTAAATTCCAAAAGGGAGAGGGTATAATGAGGAATGCCAACCCCCTCTTCGTGACATGGCCTCGAAACTGCCTTTGCAAAAATTATAACTGAGACAATTATTACATTGGAAGAGGCCTGACCTAACTGACTCCATCTTGCTTCTACCCTTTAAGCTATCCTTGTTCATTCTTGGGTTAGGCCAAACTAACTTTGGGAGGAACTTCGTTTATGGTTTAGCTTTCAAACAAAGACAATAACAGTCCTTTCTCAAACCAATAACCCTTCCTACCTGGGGACTAGACTGCCTTTGCAGGACTAACAAATTAGACACAAGATTAAAAATTATAGTTTAGGAGTCATGCAGCTGGAGGCTGCAAGATTCTAAACCACCCCAAATTGCTCCTGGGGATAACATAACTATTGTAAAATCTAAGATCAGTGCTGAAAATATTTTGCAGCCCTGCACACAATGGATCAGCTGGTGATACAGGATTTTTCTCAGACCTGTCGATGAACTCATGGAAGGGGCGTCCCATCTGCTTGGCCCACTGTGCGGGCCAAGCAGATGGGACGCCCCTTCCATGAGTTCATCAACCCCTTGTGGGAGGGAGCACGTGAGCAAGTAAGTGTGGGATCTGGCTGGCCGCTCCAGGCATCAATACAGGAGTAAGCTCCATCCAGGGCCTGTGGCCAGACCAGGCACTTCATCTCGAGGACAGCACAGCACCCAGGTGAGGATGCCCACAATCCTGAAGCCCCACAGGGGTGTCACAGAGCTCCTTTGGTTCTGCCACCCATGGATAGCAGTGTGTTACCAGCTCAACAAGTCCCTTGAATCATCATTCAGGGCAGCTGCCCTCCACCGGTCAGGGCAAAAGGCCAGTGTGGCAGTCTTTCTGAGTACCCACACTTGGTGGGTACTAAAGTCTTGTCCAACATCCAAGAAGAATGAAGTCATGCAGATGACTGAAGGATTGTGAAGGCAAACAGTTTAATACAGTGATGAAAATGGCTCTTAGCAGAGAGGAGAGCTGGAGAGAGGGCAGGAAGGGCAGGTCCTTTTCCCCAAAGTCAGGTTGTCTCTTCCCCAAAGTCAGGCCATCTTCTCCTCTACCGACTGAGTCTAGGGTTTTCATAGACGCAGGATGGGGAGTGCACGCCAATTGGTTTGTAAGTATGCAAACTTTGCTAAAGCAAAGACACCACTCAAAGGTGGGCATGACAGTGCAGAAAGCCAATTAGGAGAGGGTAGGTATATGTAAAATAGGTGAAGGGCAGGAATCAATCGGAGGAAAGCGCATCATACTGGAAGACAAGTTCTCACTCCTGTCAGGATTTAACTTGTAGCTTGGCTTTCAGGCTGTAAACTGTCTCTGGCCTGGAAGTGGGCTTCGCCGGGTACCCACCCCTATCTGCCTAGACATTTGGCTGCCTCCTATCACTGTCACCGGCAGCACCAGGTTTACGAAATTGGCTCATTTTGTCTTGTGGCCCTCACCCAGGAATTGACTCAGCTCAAGAGAACAGCTTCAGCTCCCTCTAATTTCATCTCTGACCCGACCAATCAGAACTCCCCACTCCCTGTCCCCCTACCCACCAAATTATCCTTAAAAACTCTGCTTCCTGAATGCTCGGGGAGACTGATCTGAGCAGTAATAAAACTCTGATCTCCTACATGGTCAGCTGTATGTGAATTACTTTTTCTCTGTTGCTATACCCCTCTCTTTATAAATCGACTCTGTCTAGGCAGTGGGTAAGATGAACCCTTTGAGCGGTTACAGCCTGAACGCATTTTTCAGGTTTCTCTGTTATCTCCTTGGCTGAAAGGGTGATCCATTCAGTCAATTGAGGGGCTTAGAATTTTAATTTTGGTTTATACCCATAAATATGTGCAAATATAATGTATCAAACAATTTTCATAAAAACAACACAATTTAAAATAGCTTCCAGAAGACAATATGTGGGATATAATATGCAGTAGTCACTCAGCTTCTTTCCTGCATACCTATGCAAGATATTGATTTTTTTTTAAGGTTAAGAAAAATGCAGCAACTCTGAAAAAAAAAATGAACTGTTTTTTGCTCTGTGCACATTAACTTATATATAGACTCTGCCCTTTAAGGTAAGCTCTGTGAGTTATTTGAAATCTCTTGCTTCTGAATTCTCAGCCTACTTGGCTTATTTTATCTGAAAGTCAAGATCTTGTTAAATATAGGCATAAAGTAAAATATCCTAAACCTTTCAGCAAAGTGTGGCTCTGCTTCCTACCCCATCCCACCTTCTGCATTGGTGGCCTGTCTTACAATGTTGTATTTGTTTACTTTTGTCAATCGATAAAAAATGACAAGAAAAGTCTAAATCATTTTAGGTTTATTTGCCAAAGTCAAGGTTGTGCATAAAGACGGCAGGTCTATGTTTTTCTTCAAAGGTAATGCTGAGACCTCCAAATTTAAAGGGGAATGGGTGGGATATTGAAAAGTATACAATTATCATGTAAGAGGCGGGTAGGGAAAAATAGTTATTCATTTCTTTGTCTGGCTCAGTGAATCTGCATTTTTTGACATAAAATGGCATAGACAAATAGAGTAGAGAAAAAATTCAAGGAATCTGCATTTTTCACATAAGCTAACATAGATAAAATGGGGCAGGGGGACAATCAGATACGCATTTGTGTCTAGTGGGCAGGGGGCTGAGTGCACCTGTATATACAACCTATCAATTTACATTGCTATGGTGAAATCTTAACGGAAACCCCTTAGGGTAAAGATCTTGGAGCTCACTAGGAATTTGCTTGTGGGCAAAAAAATACACGGAAAGGAATTTCCACGTACCTTTTCATCTTGTAGCAAACTTATTTAGGAACCAAAGGGGAGGCAGTTCCCAGCTTGACTCTTCCTTTAGCTTAGTGATTTGGGGTCCCCAAGATTTAGTTTCATGGCTTGATCACTTTGAAACTAATATGTAATTGAAATATTTATTATTTTTGTATTCACTTTTTTCCTTCGACTAGAATGTAAATATTATGAGCGTAGATATTTTTGTCCATTGCTTTCCCTAACATCTGGCAGATAAATTGTATTCAATAAATGTTTATGAAATATGCTTCTAGAATAGCATGAGTTCAATGAATACTACTTGAATTTGAATATCAATTAAAATTGTGCCAGATCTTCAAAACAGTATCCATTTATATGGAGTGTTCTTACAATGATTACTTAATTTGATTGGATGGAACTTCAATAAATTTTTTTTTATTGAAAGAAAACTCAAAAGCCATACACACAACCTCATACCAATGTCTCTGAAAGAAAGTTTGTAACCTCTGAATAACTTCCCAGGGATATCTGCTTGACAACACAGTACATTCCATTTTTTAACCAGTTATGTTGGTAATGTCGATCTTCGAGCATGCCAAACTATTAATTAAAACTTTTCCTCATGGCAATAAATTCTCACATCAACCTTCAGGGATGAAAGAGAGAAGCAGCCATGGGTTCAGCCAGGTCAAGTGCTAGAGATGAGACTAGCATGGCACTGGATTCAGTGGCGTTAGATTTAGAAGCCTGTAGAGCATGTTAGCAATAGACTCCCTAGGACATTCAAGTAAAAGCTGAGGGCCAGGTTTTTGAGATGTTAGATAAAAGTGAGTGTTTTCAGACAGGAAGAAAGCATGACAAACTAGAAGTGAAGGAATTCTACCTTCCTCTACCAGTTCATACCCACTGTAAAATCTATTTCCACCATAAAAATCAAAATACACTTGTGAGCTTTGATTAACTTAGAGTAAAAACTATAGTTTTACTATATGATTTAATATTATAGTTATATTGGTGAAGCCTGTTTATTCTTGATTTTTAGTAGACACATACTTTTGGCGAAAAGCAGTTAATACTGAGCATGAAGAAAATTAACGCCATTAGAAATCTTCATCAGGATTTAGTCCTAAGTCAGGACTTCCTTAACCTGGCTTTGTGCAATAGACTCTGTGAATATAAAATTAGGGCTGACTTTCTTTACATTTTAAATCTAATTAGTGAGACTATCCTCTTGCTTTGCCAATAATTGTATTTTGATGCTAGAAATCAACCTTTAGGCTATCCCTTCTAGATGTGTTAAATTCATGAACTAATTAAGGTATGCTTTCCTTTTTTTCCTATAAAATGCTTAAAGGTTGGAATGGTGAATGGAGTGAAGCAGCCAGGGCACACGCTGAAAGACCTACTAGAAAATGACTATGCCAAGTGCTTAGCTATGTGTTCGACTTTAGTTATTTCCTTTAATTTCCACACCATAATTAATAGATAAAAATAAAGCTCCAATAAAATTAAGCAGCTCATTCAGGGATCATTCATGAATTAAGTGATTGAAGAAGAATGAAATCAGGCTCAAAACCAAAAACTCAAATTTATTCTATTGTATTCTGTCCAATACTGTCCTATTCCATTTGACTCCATTCTATTTTTGGTTTTGTCAAATTGTATTTAATTTTGTCCTCTGTCACGTTACTGTAATTTTAAGATGTCTTTGCAGACAATGATATTTAAAACTACAAAGGGTGCTTTGATCAAATCTAGATAGTTTGTTAGTATAATAATAGAAAGAGAACTGGAACATTTGAGTTATTCTTTCCACTGTGGTATGCTGCCTGTTATTGTCCTAGAATTTTGCTACAGAGTATTCAACCCTATGAGATTAGATGGTTAAAGTATTGACACAATTTGTAATGATTTCTCACACATGACTGACAGAAGTTTCTAAATAATGATTGCATTTTTGTTTCTTTGTTTTGTTTTGGTTTAGTTTGTTTAAATTCTGACTTATAAATCACTCAGCCTGGAGACAAGTTCACTTAAAGCCAGAGAATTCCCTTTCACTATTTTTTTCTCTTACACATAAGTTTAAATATACTTGATTTACTCCATAAATTTAAATATAATTGCTGAACTCTGGAAGTTCATTTTGCTTAATGGGAGAAAAACCTGTAGATTATTTCTGTTCTATATGTCTTTTGTTAACATTGCGCTATTTGTCCCAAGCAGTGGCTATTTCTTACTTCTTTTTTTCCCTTGAAAAAAGCATAAAAAATTAACTAACATCTACAAGTTTTACATTTAAAAACAGCATTAAGTATCTGCATTGCAAAATAGGAATTGGTTTAAAGTCTCCTCTTGATATTCCTAGTGGGAAAAAGAATGTCTAAATTGATCAAACCATGACCCTAGGCATATTCTCTATTCCACATAGCTCAATGTCAATTAAAAACTAAATCATGCCTTTATTTTGGGGTTTAAATCTAAAATACAAGTATATTAATGTTTTGATTGTTTTTAAAAATACAAAAAAACATGGTAAAAATAAAACATTGCTGTATAGACAAGTGTTTAATACTCAAAATCACCATGATTTACATATAATTATAAGAAATGCCCATCTTTCTATGTCAATAAATACAAAAACAAAACAACTAAAAATCCTCAGTTTTATTGCTGAATTTTATTGTATGGCTTAATATACTAAATAACTTATTACTAGACATTTGGATTGTTTACATTTTAGGGGCATCAATAGTAAGTTGCAGTCAAACTTCTTTTTTACAGTCCAGTCTTAATTTGATTGAGGTTCTAAAAATTAACTGTAAAAGTGCACTATCTCAGTTACAAGTCTGTACTGTTCAAGTTTTTAAAACACGTTACTAAACCACTGTCTAGACATGCCATACCAATTTATATGGCAAACCTTAATGTACAGCCATGTGTTTTCCTAAATTTTAGAAAAAACTCGATACTCCTATTTAAGATAATGTTTGGCTATCTATTGAGTCAAGAATAATATTGCACTTTTACTTTATTTGGCATATTTAAATCCTAATAAGACTCATCATGTTTTTGTATGCTTTTCTTACAGTGCTTTCTTAGTGTGCTTGACCAAAGTGTCTCAAGAACACTCACATGCCTGGAGAACCAGAGTTGTTTCTGATAGTCAGAAAAATAAACTGGCCAGGTGTGGTGGCTCATGCTTGTAATACCAGAACTTTGGAAGGCTGAGGTGGGCAGACCCTTAAGACTAGATGTTTGAGAACACCCTGAGCAACGTGGCGAAACCCTGTCTCTACAAAAAATATAAAAATGAGCTAGGTGTGGTGGTGCATGCCTATAGTCCCAGCTACTCTTGTGGCTGAGGTGTGAGAATGCCCTGAACCTGAGGAGGTCAAGACTGCAGTGAACCAGGACTGGGCCGCTGCACTCCAGCCTGGGCAACAGACTCAGACCCTGTCTCAAAAAAAAAATCACAAACAAAAAACAGAAACCGAGAGAATAATTAAGTCACCATTTCTTGAAATAGAAATAAAGTGTGAAAATGTACAGTCATATGCAAAGTAAAATTCAAATAGAATTGATCTCTAACATTTTTTTCGTCTTTGACAACCCCTAAAACAAATTATGTATTGCCAGAAACAAATTTCAAAAGAAATATTTCAACCATGTTGTCCAACTACCGTAACATTTTTAAAGTACAAAATTTGTTAAACAGATCAAGATAAATGAAATTCAGATTTTTAAAAAAATTTACAATAACTTAGAGAAAAAAATCCTACTCCTCTGCCTGCTTCTGAACTGTTCTAAAACTTTCCAAGTTAATGGGGCATCTTATGCTCTCTCAAAATAAGGAAGAGTTGCTAAGTCTCATTTTTTCCAAGGTCTCCCTTCTTCCCCATAAAACACTTGTTTCACTCTGAACACATACCCAAACATCTCTATTTCATCCGAAGGCTTTTGTCAACAGAAAATGGACCAAAACATTTTGTTTCTTTTGACAACAAAACAGTTATAAATCTCATTTTACTACCATATTTAAGAATTGTAACTTTATTCTATTTTAACTCAATTGCTTATTGCCCTCAGATTTTTAAAAATTAATAGGTGAGAAAAAATTGTTTTAAAAAGTAACTTCATATGATTGTAGCTGTGGCATAGCAAAAAAAAAAAAAAAAAAAAAAAAAACCAGGCCCACTCAAGGTCCACTCTGAATGTAGTGCTGCTGGCCTCTGTTCTAACAACCCAAAATGGGAAATCAAAGGTTGATGCCTCTGCTGGCCAGCTGTCATATTGTCCCTGACCCAGGCAGTAAGTACTGTGATTTTGGTCAGCTTTATGCTTTCAGCAGAACAAAAGGGCTCTTATTCAAAAGAGTCCCTGGCCACTAACCTGTTGGATCAGTCTGACTGGGTGAGGGTCGGCTCTCCAATCTCTCTAAATTACATATTATTTTTATTGTTCTGCCTGGGAGCTTGTAACATTTTCTCTTTGTCCTTGGCATTTTGTAGCTACAGCAGGATATGACTAGATTTGCCCTTTCTTACCAAGCTGCCTGGAACTCTGCGAACATTTTCAATTTTCTGATTCTTAGTGCAAGGAAATTTTATGCTAACGTGTGGTGTGTGTGTGTGTGTGTGTGTGTGTGTGTGTGTTGTCTCGCCTGCTCTATTTCTAAGTTTTTTTTTTTCATTTTCTGAACTCTTATTATTCACATGAGTGTTTTCCTGGATCTAGAAATGCAACATAACATAAGTCTGAGGACTGTGTGCTAGGTAAATACTTTCCATAGGTTGTATGAGCAGCAGTCCTACCTAATGAAACCTCTAGATTCTTAACTTTCTCCTCCGGATTTCTAGGTCTGTGTATATTTGTTATAAATTTTCAGATGTTTCTTTCACTTGGTTGTCCAGATCACTAATTCAGGTCTTAACATTGACCATCCTTTAATATTTTTCCTATTCATCTACTAAAATGTTTGAATATTACTCTATCTTAGTGACACAAAAATATTTGTCTGTGTGCTGGAATACATTTTCATGAAGTGTTCCTTGTGTTATTGTTGTTTGCATTGAAGTTGATATCTACTGTCATGAATTGGTATTTCCCTAAGAACAGTTTGTTTCTGCACTTCCATATTTTCTTCTCCACGCTAGGTGCAGGGTGCATGCTAGTGTGCATTCATTGACCTCAGCTGCTCATTGAAGGTCGTATCTAGTTGTCGGGCATCCTAGGCCATAGTAACTCCTCCAGGCAATTGTCTATGTCGTGGTCTTTTTTCCTATGAGCCTGTGGTGTTCCAGCCACCAAGTTGGCTCCAGGAAAAAATATGTTTCCACCTCTACTGATTCAGTGGCAGGGGTTGTGGCTCTTTCAGTAGTAGGAATAAAAGCTCTTTCAGGTTCTCCTGCTTTCCTCAGCTGGCCCTCCACCATAGTCTTTCCCTGGTGGGACTACACTTCCACTGCAGGATGTATGTGGATTTACCCATGTGGAGTGCCCTGCAGGATGATGCGTTTTTTGAGATGGAGTCTCCCTCTGCCGCCCAGGCTGGGGTCCAGTGGCACCATCTCGGCTCACTGCAACCTTCACCTCCCAGGCTCAAGGGATTGTCATCTATCAAGTCCGCAGAGAAGCAAAGTCCTGGCCACGCTTTTTAGTAACCTGGATAAAGCCTTAGATCTGATATTTCCTTTCCAGGCCCTGTTTCTTTGTGAACCCAAGCAGCGACTTAGCCTAGAGAGATCGCAGTCAGTTATTACATCTTAAGCACCTCCAATTGAAAATCCAAAATCCTTCAAAATCCAAACCATTTGAGGACCCCTATGATACCACAAGTGCAAAATTTCACACCTGACCTCTTGTGATGGGTGGCAGTCAAAATGCAGTCAAAACTTGTTTCATGCACAAAATTATTACAACTATTGTATGAAATTAACTCCAGGCTGTATATATAAGGTGTATTTGAAGCACAAAAGAGTTTTGTGTTTATATTTGGGTACCAGCCACAAGCTATCTTATTATGCATATGCAAATATTCCAAAATGTTTAAAAATCCAAAATTTGAAATATTTCTGTTCCCAAGCCTTTCAGATAGAGATATTCAACCTGTAAATCACACTTGTGAGGGCCCAGCAGAAGGTTACTATCAAACCCCATTTTATTAAGTCTCCCCAAGGCTAAACCAGGACTTCATTTTAGAAAAACGTAGAATAACATTTACTAATCTCTCAGTTGAGAAACACATTACCATTTACCAATGGAAATTTCATAAATATTAGGTAGTATAAGTACTACCCTGTTGATAGGTATAATGGTAACATCAGTATTTATAAGTTTCACTTACAGGTTTTAGGTAATTTGCATATTTGGAAATATAAGTAGCAATATTAAAAATTGTGATTTAATAAATACAGTATCTATGAGAACCTCCAGTTTGGCATAGTGGCTCATGCCTATAATCCCATCACTTTTGGAAGCCAAGGTGGGAGGATCCATTGACCCCAGGAGTTTAGAATTGGAGACCAGACTTGGCAACATAAAGAGACCCTGTCTCTACAAATAAATTAAATAAATAAAAACATTAGCCAGGCATGGTGGTGCATGCCTGTAGTCTCAGTCACTCAAGGGGTAGGTGCACGCTTGTAGTCCCAGCTACTCAGGAAACTGAGGTGTGAAGATTCCTTGAGCCCAGCAGTTCGAGGCTGCAGTGAGCCATGATTGTGCCCTGCATGCTATCTAGCCTGGATAACAGAAAAAAATAAAAAGAGAGAGAGACCCAACCAGACCTATTACATTAGACATGCATGACTGATCATTAAACACATGATTTATTATTTATTTAATATTGGTAATGTTAATGGCATTAATTTCATCCTAAGCAAGCTTACAAAAAATGCAAATGTAATACAAATTATGATGGATACTTGGATGGTTTAACTCACATTTAATAGTTTTGTGTTTGAAAGTTAAACCTGAACATTATAGAACAAAAAGATTATTATAAGACTTATTCAATATTTGGATAATCAAATATATCTGAAGTTCTAAGGAAAATAAAGGTTTACCAATCATTCATTTTTTAAGACATGTAAACTTATTGAAGGTTAGTGAATTGATTATATCTTGTGTTTTAATGTACAGTGGCTTTTAGGATGAAAAACATTTTTATCAGCTTCTTCAGACAGTGGTTTTTACAATTTTGTTTTCATCTTCGGCTTTATAAATCCTGCTAATTCAAAATGCTCATATATTTGAAACACTATTTTCTAAAAATAACAATTATTTTCTTCTAGACAATGAATTCATTCTATATTTATTTTTGTTCATATGTTCTCTTCTCTTCTCCTTTTCCCAAGAGCTTACAATTTTCTAGCCTGGTAAATAAACTAATTTTACCATATTCATTTTATATATTCATTGCATTCTTTATCCACATATAAATGTTCTAATAAATTATACTAAATATAATATGTTCTAGGGATACTCTATATGGTATGGTATACTTTATGAAAAAAAGAATACATTGAAAATATTTCCTTAAAGTATAGCTATGAAATCTACTTTCATAATTAGGCAGACATAAGGCAGATGGAAGCTCTAACAATTACTAAAATTGAACTGAATACTACATTACTTTAAAAATGGCAAAAACTGCAATTACTTTTGCACCAACCTTAATAAAATTGAATATACTTACTTATGTACAGGTAGTTTATTTGAACTTTTCTTTCCGTGTTCTTTGTTTGTTTGTTTGTTTTGTTTTTTGTTTTTTTGACAGAGTCTTGCTCTGTCGCCCAGGTTGGAGTGCAATGGCACGATTTTGGTTCACTGCAACCTCTGCCTCACAGGTTCAAGAGATTCCCCTGCCTCAGCCTCCCAAGTAGCTGGAATTACAAGTATGTGACAATGGGACTGGCTAAGTTTTGTACTTTTAGTAGAGATGAGATTTCACCATGTTGGCCAGACTGGTCTCCAACTCCTGACCACAGGTGATCAGCCCATCTTGGCCTCCGAAAGTGCGGCGATTACAGGAAAGAGCTGCCACGCTCTGCCTTAACTTTATTTCTTGAGCTATCAAATCAATACTTTTTCTTTTATTTTTCGAACCTAATAGTTAATGACAAATATCCAATGCCTAACATTTAGAGTTGGAGAAGATACACTAATAAGTTAATATGTGCCCTAAGTCTACCAATTAAAGAAACTGTTCTATAATTAGCATGGTATCATCTAATATTTTGTCTACACGTGCTTAACAAAGGTATAATATACATAATACATTAAAAACGTGTTTTGGTATAATTTGAATATTTCAATTGAGTGAAAAGGTATGAAAACAGAGTCTATTGTAAGACATTTAATATTAAGGCTTTTCCCTGTATTTCGCTTTCATAATGCTGTAATGGCTAAGTAATACTGATTACATAATGTCACACTAGAATACTGCTTTAGATACATATTCTGCATTTTTAAGATAACCTATTATGCAGGTGTTTTAATTTTGTTTTATAAAGTTTGTCTTGGTTCAAAGTTTAGGCTATTTCCCACAGAATAAATTAATAATTGCATATATTGTATATATTTTAGAGATTTCTAACTATTCTTCAAAAACTATTTAATATACTATAGGAAATAGCATTATAAAATAAAATTTTGTTCATATTTTAATTAATGGAAATGCATACCCTGATATACTCTCTCAAAGCGAATGACTAATTATTTGCAAATTAAATACGTGACTCTTCCTCACAAAGCTAAATTATTATCTACTATTTGTATTCTCACATCATCCAAAGCCTGCAAGCTCATAGTACTGTTTGTAATACAAAGCTGTTCATAGCTGACTGGAGTTAGGGAAGGTGTTACATTTCATAAAGGCAAATAAAACTTAAACAGTTTAATAATATGTGGATGTGTGTGTGCATATATATGTATATATATGGCAAGATATAAACTTATCACAAAACTGATGATGCTAATCGAGATTTTCACTTTACTGCTTTACATTTTTGATGAAAGCAAATCATCATAAAATGAATGATTAAAAAATTCATTACAGCATCATAGAAATATGTACAGGTCTAAAATGTAATTAACATGTTTTGCTTTCAATGTTTATGTGCAAATTAATATATACAATCACTGAGAGATTATTTCAATACAATAAATAAAATCCACATAGAGGCACCTAAACTTAGAGATAGCTCCTTAATTTTGAGAGATTGTCTCAAATACAAAGCATTAGTTATTAAATGTGAGCTTATTAATTTATGATACCTGCAAATAAATACGTAGCCAGTAATGTTTTCTTCCTAATTTTATTTATTCATTTTTCAAATGCCTTATGAAACTTCTGTCTTTATTTTAATTTAACTTTTGATGTGTCAAAAGTGTACTCTCAGAAAATTTCACCTAAGACCCTGGCATAGTCGTTCACACCTGTAATCGCAGTACTTTGTGAGACTGAGGCTGGAGAAGTACTTGAAACCAGGAGTTAAAGACCAGCCTGGGCAAAAAAGAGAGATCCTCATCTCTACAAAAATTTAAAGAAAAAACAAAACAAACAAACAAAAAAAAAAACAAATCCAGGAATAGTGGTGCATACTTGTTTTCCCAGCTGCTTTAGGGGCTGACACTGGAACCTTGAGCCAAAACTTGGAGGCTACAGTAAACTGTGATTGTGCCACTGTAATCCAGCCTGGGCACCAAGTGGGACACCGTCTCTAAAAAACAAAGAAAAAGGAAAGAAAATTTATCTATATTGACTTTAATGACTTTGTGCTATTTATAAAGCCAGTTCTGGTTAGATGTTGAGATTCATATAATAATTTATATGAGGCATCACAATCCATCAGTGTTACATCTCTCTCCCCTTAGCTATTGCTTTCACTGAACATAAAATTTTTTTTCAGTATGTTTGGATAACAATTACTATTGCGAAAGAATAACATTGGGGTTTAGCCCAAGCAAAATCAGTACTTACAGAGCCAATGAAGACATTGTATTTGCTTTATGCCAATTTTTTCATGACAGTTATACCAACTGGGAACTTAAAGTAGACTATTAGTCTTTTACCATTTTAAGAGAATATTTATTTGATTTATAGACTAAAAAGTTTTTAATATGAAAGCAAGCAATAATGGAAAATGACTGTTGAATATTTTTCTAAAACCTACTATTACAATAGAAATATCATTGTCCTCAATTAAAAATTAAATTGAGCCAGATGCGGTGGCTCATGCCTGTAATCAGAGCACTTTGAGAGGCCAAAGTGATGGATGCTTGAGCCCAGGAGCTGCAGACCAGCCTGGGTATCATAGTAAAATACCATTTCTACAAAAAAATACAAAAATGACCCAAGCATGGTGTGCATGCCTGTGGTCTCGGCTCCTTGGGAGGCTGAAGTGGAAGAATTGCTTGAACCCAGGAGGCAAAGGTTGCAGTGAGCAGAGATCATGCCACTGCACCCCTGCCTGGGTGACAGAGCAAGATCCTATCTCAAAAAATAAAAAAATTAAATTGAACATTTTTTGTGTGTTTCATAGGCATTGAAATGAATTAATATTGAAATCTCTCTTAAATAAATGATATGTTGTTTCTAAGTTATTCAAAATCATATATCTATAATTATCAGAAGTTTTGTCAGGTACTTATGTATTATTGTGTGTGTGGGGTATACATTTATATGTATGTATGTATATATCCACATATATACATACATATGAAACATTTATTTCTAAATTACAGGTTTTGAAATAGAAAATATTTTATACAAAGAATTTATTCTGATAATGTATATTTTTAAGGTAAAATCATGATTCTTGTAAAAATGTGCAAGTCAAAACTCTTATTTCCATGTTTGAGAAAACAAGTAAGATGTTACCACTGTTTCAGAGAAGACTCTCAAGACAGACACACATATGAGCATTAGAGAACACTAGGATGACTGTATAAGTAGATGCAAAAGTGGGAAACTGTCAATATTTATAAGGTTCTAATCAACCAATTGAATTTTAGTGGACACAGTTTGCATTCTATCAGCAACATTAATTTGTGTAACTATCAGTTTTAAATGCAGTAAAATACTTCAAAGACAAGGAAAGCCTCAGAGCTCCCTTAGAATCAGAATAAACCCAAGGCCACGGTAGGCAATGCATTGTTTTCCATTGAAGTAATTCAATAATGTTTTGGCTTATTTCAAAGCCTGCATAATTTTTCCCTTCAATGTCTTTATTCGACAATACTAGTTTCTTTGAGGTAAAAAAATTGAAAGAGCCTTCTTTTTTACTAATTAAAAGTTCACATATGCTTCTTGAGGATATTTGAAAAGTAAAGAATTAACTTACAAAATAAATCGAAAATTCTACCTATTATCTTAAGACTCAATTGAAGATTTTATTTTTACCATTTTTTCTAGTTTGCCCTATCTCTTTTTCTAAGTAATATAATTGAGTACATTAACAGCACATTACAATTTTCATAGTCAGCTTCCAATAACTGATCTTTTTCCAGTGCACCCAGAGTAGAAAATCGTGCTTTACCTCTTTTCCTAAATCCTCCCAAAGCATCAATCCACTTTTCAAGTTCTGTTAATTTTCTACTCAAAATGTTTTTATGTAGACACTAATCTCCATCTAGCGCAAGTGACATTACTTGTCCCCTGCATTACCGCTCCTCTTCATTAAACTCTTGCCCCGTCTCCATAATGACTGATGATACATCTTTGAAATATATTGCTGCCCTTTCACCTCTTTATTTAAGCATTACCTCATTTTCCATTATTTGGGGAGAAATGATATATGTAAACCAACCCTACATTATTTAATCCCTGCCTTATTTCACTGGTTTGTAATCCATTTTATTGATGACTCATACTCTTTTAGTGACTTACCCTTCCAGATTTACTCCCACCTCTGCTGACTTGTGGACTTCCATCATGAAGCTCCCTAGAGCACTACTTATTTAACACCTATTCAACCTTCACATTTCACATTGTTGCAGAATATTTGCTCTTAAGTTCAGCTGAAACCAACATCTTGTTACATGATCAGGAAAAATTAGATGCATGGACACGTTGAAAGGTGAGTAGAGCAGAATTTATTGGTTGAAAATAAATAAAAAGCTCTCAACAAAATGAGAGGGGGTCCTGCTAACAGGCCCCCCCCCTCACAGATTGAATGCCAGGCCATCACATACAAGCTGAAAAGGCCAGGCTCCTCCCTCCTACACAAGACGTGAACTTCCCGTGGCTCCACCCCATACTCCCAGTGTGCAGGCATGTTAGAGATTCTCCACAGGCCCTCTCCTTTATCTGCCTCCTGCATCTAGTATTCACCACTTGAAAGAAGTCCATCTAATTGCCATTAGAATAAGGATAGGATAAGGATAAGGATAAGGATAAGGATAAGGATAAGGATAAGGATAAGAAAAAGGACGACCGATCTTTACTGCTTCTTGATGATGGGGGTGCTGTTTTGGGAAAATAGCAGTCAGATTTCCCTCAGAGGCCTATCTATGGGTCCCTAGAGAAAGGGGCCATCATCTGAGGCTCCAGTTGCATGACCATTTGGAGTCTGATGTCCTGAAGGTGAGAAGAGACAAACCGGGTTATTAAGAAACATATATCAAAACAAAACCAGAGACGGGGTAAGGACAACTCAAAAAATACTGAGGGCATTTACCAGTTTACACAAGGAGAGGGAGGCCAAAAGCCCCACACAAGGGTAAAAAACTTTTTACCCTTTTGTCAGCATGTGAGGATTCTGGGTTCCCTTCTCCCAGAGCCCAGTCCTAGCCCAAATAGTTTAAGGTTTGGGAAATTAACTTTTTCCAGTTTGGAGGATGCATCCAAGGGGAGTGTCCAGTAGTATGGAGACACAATTACCTATCGGTGGAGAGAGGACAAAGGTGGAAGAAGAAAAAAAAGGAGACAACTTTTCAAAGGAGTCCCAGGTGTTCAGAATGCATTCAAAAAACATAAACTGAAGATGAACAGCTACTTATCTAGAAAGAGGAGAGTGAGGTGTCCCAGCTTCCCTTCTCTTCCTAGCAAATACACAGGGCATATGAGGGAAAAAAAAGTGACACATCCTCTTTCCTTCCTCCGTCCTTGTACCCCCAAGTCCTGGTGACCACGACAGAGCACCATCCATAGGTGTTAAAGCAGCTTTCGCTCATGTTAACAGGGGGGCCTAGGGAGTGGGAATATCTGCTCTTCCTCACATATGTTCTATTTCCCCTGCTGTCAGAAGCCTCTGAATTCCCCAGACCTCATTTATGCCATGGATACTAGCCTAACCTTTATCCATGAAGCACAAAGCTTGGATTAATGGAAGGAAATGAGTCACTCTTACCTGTGCTGTGCCTTTAACTTCTGTTATTGTCTGCCCCTGGATCCCTCAGATCGAGTGTTCTTTCCTAGGGCTTTGACCCAAGGCTTGGAATTGAGTTTGGGACAAAAATGTGTCTTGGAAGAGTTGCATGGATTCCTTATTATAAACCAAATGTTAGGGTGAGGCTGTGAAATTGAGTTCTCCTCCAACAAGGGAGAGAAAAGAATGTCTTGTAATATGCCCAGATAACTGATGGCTATAATTATGCTTGCTAAGATTTGGGAGCATGGGGCTTGGATTTGGTTACCTCCCTTGGTCTTACTTTCCCAAAAAGGAATCCTCCAGGTGATAGGCATCCTATTTATTCCCATCACCTGGCAGGATTTGCAGGATAATTGCATGAACTAGAATATTTATTCAGATTTTTATACCACCCATCCCTTTTGTACCTTCTGGGCTGGTTTGTTTACAGGAATAAGCAGAGTTAATATAAAATAGGCAAAAACTTTAAAACAACTAATGAGTATAGAATTTAATGACAAATGTATGATACATTTTGAAACATAATTTCTCTCTCTCAGGTCCTCATTTCTGTTAAAAATAAATCATGATAGGACTGAGTTGTTTGAAAAACAGACTTTAGTCTTTCACTTGGCCTGGTTATTGGCATAAAGTGCAGCAAGAATAATTATTTTTTCATAGGCCTTTGAGATTGGCTTTGATGGAACTCTGTTCCACAAGGAGTCTCAGACAGGACTTTCTAAAGCCGAGTCCAGCCATGGGTTTGTACCCTCAAATACCTGTTGGTAAACTCCTCTCTTCTTGAGGTCCCAAGATAAACTTGGAGCTCCTGTGTCTGTCAGAAAGTAATATTCTTTACTTACCACAGGTTAGAAACCCTGAATGGAGACTGTGTAGACAAGGTATAAGGACAGTTTTCTCAAGGGTCTTTATCAGCTCTGCAAGTTGGGCAAAACAAGATCCAAGAAGAGAAAATAATAAAGGCCTTTTAAATATACGTATAGCTTGGATATCCATTTTTAATTAAGTTGAGCACTCTTTAAGAAAATCCTTTTAAATCAGCTGTTACCTGACTTTAGCTGCACAAAGCTGCAATATTTCTGGCTTTCAAACTTTACTAAAGGTGACCTCCCAGGTATTCAGAGAAAGGAAAATACGTGGTGGCTCATGGAGGGGAAGAGAATCAATAAGAGGCAAAGGTCACACAGATATCAAACCAGAAAGAACTAATTGCCTAGGCCAGGATTAAACCCGGGTTGCCATTGTAAAATGGCAGAGGCTAAAACAAAGCATTGCCATGTGGTTACAGGTCACACTTTCAAGGATGTAAAACCAGATGGAGGCCTGCAGCAAAGTTTGCTACTGACCATACAGAAAGACATGTAAAGCACACCAGATTGGCTGCAGCTGAAGACCAACCTCACAAATATTTTCTTATAATTAAAATGTTATATACAGTATATATAAATGGTGATCTTTATCATTCCTGACCGAATAAAATGTCATCTAAAAAGAAAAAAAAAAAAAAAAGCCTCTCAACGTAAAAGTTAACTCCTAAACTGGGAAATAAAGGAAAAAAAAAACCCTTGGCCAGGGGAAGGGGAGACTCCACGGATGCATGGCGGGGAATACTGGCCGGTCTGCCACTCAGCGTCCTTGGGCCATGTGCCCCAGTCCCAGCCAGGAGAAGAGGCGGGAGGGGAGCTGTCATTCACCCATGGATCCCGTGTGCCCGTGGCCAGTGGGGTGGGGTAGTGTTTAGCTTCCTTTACCTTCAGAAGAAGTCTGAGAACAAAAAGGCTTAGAAGTGAAAGGGAAAAGACTTTTTTTGGTTCGCATCTTACTCACCCTTCCTCGGTCCCCATATAAGCCACCAAAATGTTGAAGAATTTTTGCTCCTTAGTTCAGCTAAAACTGGGTTCTTGTCACATGAGGAAAGATTAGGCACATGGACACACTGAAGGGTGAGTAGAGTGAAATTTATTGGGTAAAAAGGAAACTAAAATCTCTCAGCAAAGCAAGAGGGGGTCCTGCTAACAGGCCCCCACCTCACAGATTGAATTCCAGGTCACCACAGGTGAGCTGAAGAGGCCTGGCTCCTCTCCCTCTGCGCAAAGTGTAAACTTCCCATGACTCCTCCCCATTCTCCCAGTGCTTAGGCGGGTCAGAGACTCTCTAGCGACCATTCCCCTTATCTGCTTCCTGTATTTATCAACACCAAACATAATTTTCAGAGATTTTCCTATATCTGCCTGAATATATGTCTCTCTGCTTAATCTTCCCATAGCTTGTCATTCTTTTCTTCACATTATTTTTATAGTTTTTTTTTTGTCTGTAGTTATCACTAAAACATCAATTTTATGCATACTGTGATTCTGTTTTCTTTACCCTGGTGTGATCAGAAGTTAATATTGTGACTAGTCCACCCTATAGTGGATATTTACTTTCACTCCTCTCTCCCCTGCCATCGTGTTCTATTGCATTGTTATATATCTTGTTTAATCAATGTTAGGCAATGATTATGCTAACACATGTGATAGCAATAATACCATTAACGTTTTTATCATTATAGTTAACTCCAATTCTTTGTCTCATTTTATATAAACTATATTCTTTTTACTTCAACATTATTTAAGATGCTAACATTTTGCTCTGTAATATTTAAAAAGATTTCTGTGATTTATGGGTTAAGTTTTAAAATTGAGAATCAAGATTTTATTAGGATTCTCTAGAGGGGCAGAACCAATAGGATATATATATATATATGTACATATAAATAGGATATGTATATATAAATAGGAGTTTATTAAGGAATACTGACTCACACAATCACAAGGTGAGGTCCCACAATAGGCTGTCTGCAAGCTGAGGAGCAAGGAAGCCAGTCCAAGTCCCAAAGCTGAAGAACTCGGAGTTTGATGTTGAAGGGCAGGAAGCATCTAGCATGGGAGAAAGATGTAGGCTAGTAGGCTAAGCCAGTCTACTCTTTTCACATTCTTCTACCTGCTTTTATTCTGGCCATGCTGACAGCTGATTAGATTGTGCCCACTCAGAGTGAGGGTGGGTCTGTCATTCGCAGTCCACTGACTCAAATATTAATCTCCTTTGGCAACACCCTCACAGACACACCCAGGAGCAATACTTTGCATCCTTCAGTCCAATCAAGTTGACACTAAATATTAACCATCACACAAGATAAACATTTATATTGTTATTTTTCAATCAACATGCTATTTTCTGTAGAATCACAGAATGAATTAGGAGTAAATTACATTCTTCATCACTTAGGCCAAACAAAGGAAAATACATTTTATAGTCTTACACTCTATCATTCAGCATTTTGATTTATCTAAAATTCACGTAAAACTTTTCTGTTATCGCACGTTTTTAATCATGAAGTTATAAAATGTCTTCATTTCTCCTTAGTTGCACCACAGTAATGTGCTTCCAGCATATTTTCAAGTATATAGAACTTCTTAATTGTACATTTGAATTGAGTAACCCTTGAGGCATCACTGCTAAAGCTTCAACCTTTCTGATCCCACCGGAACCCAATGTTCTTTGAACCCACTGCACTACTGCCAGCCTGGCTTATCTGTCACTATCCTACTATGATAGAGTGATGGTTTTCTGGACTCCTCTTTCTCCCACTTAGTATCACTTTACAGTTTGCTGGATTGGATTTTGTCCACTTCAGTGGAAAGCAAAATTACCCGAATTCTTGATTGTTCTATGGTGTTTCTATTGTGCTCTCAGCACTTTGGAGAAATTGCTCCATTTTCTTTTAGCATCACATGTGCTTGATGATGTATACATTTTTAAAATTTTAACATTTAATCATTTACATATATTTAATATCCAAAGTTTATATCTGGGTCCATGTTTTTACATTAAATTTGTTTAATTCTTGATAGATTGTTTGCAATAAGAGTCCATGAGTTACTGTTCCAGGAGATTCTGTTGTGTTTTTATCAAAGCTCTCTCTCTAAATATATATACATATTAAGTTATATATAATATATAATAATATGTAAATTATATATATAATATACTTTGGAGGTTGGGAGACTTAAACTAGTCAGTTATTAAATTAAACTACCTTTAAAAATTGTTCTCTTTCACTTTCTTGTTGATTTGAATATAAGATGTCGCTGATTTCTTCCATTTTATTTTCATATTATTCTGTTGGATCTAGCCCATTTTTTAATTTGTGTGTGAATTTTTCTCATCCTTTTCTTGCACCCTTAAGGATGGAATATAGTTTTGATCCCTCTGATTATACTAATTACAAGTTTTTAAAGATTCTTTCATTGTTCCTTTTTATTGTTTCTGTTTCCTGAATTTTCTGTTAAGCATTTTAAGGAAAACATAGAGTTGTTTTTTCTGCGCTTTCATATTGGACTTTCTGTGCCCTGCTGCAAGCTTTTTATATTATGCCTGCAAATCACATCTTTTATATTCTTAGTTAAAAACAAAGAATTAGATACTGATGCTGCTTTCTTCAGCTCATTATAGAAAATTTCCCTTCAAATCTTCAGAATAGGAAGTCAGACAGGTTTTTTTTTCTTAAGTATTATTGACTTGTCGGTTTCCCTAATTGCAATACATGACATTTATTCTTGGGTGTCAATATCCCATGGGATTGATTACATTTACTCAGAGATGAGCCTTCCATTTTTCCTGGAGATAAACACGGGGTTGTGTGAGACTGAATATGAAAATAAACAATGGCTGGACCATATATAAAAATAAAATTATGAGTCATAACCTCTGCAGCAGTTAGTCCAGATCATCCAGGAGTAACTACCAGCTTCACTAATTTTTGTTTTTCATTTCAATCTAGGACCAAACCAAAGAAAGCCAAATACATTTCTCTAACCAATCACACAGGACGCCCCTCTTCTAGTTAGCTTGCCTCCAGACTCCTCATGCCAACAACTTCAAATCAAGTCATACTTGATGCTTTTTCTCGTTTATATTATAGGGATGTCTGAATTCTCTGCCTGCCTTTGTGCTTCTGCCAAATACAACTGATGGTGGAAGATTCTCTTGCTATAGCAAGCTGTGTGTCAGTAGCCTCTGCTTGTTCTCATTTGGATGGTCTTCATTTATTTCCATAGCTGACAGATTATTCAGATGAGAATAAGGAATGTAAGGGAGGGTGGAATTTGGCGAAAACATTTATTTATTTATTTATCCATTTATTTATCTATTTTGAGACAAAGTCTTGCTCTGTCACCCAGGCTGGAGTGCAGTTGTACAATCTTGGCTCACTGTAACCTCTGCCTCCCGGATTCAAGCAATTCTCCTGTCTCAGCATCCCAAGTAGCTGGGACTACAGGCATGTGTCACCACAGCTTGCTAATTTTTGCGTTTTTAGCAGAGAGGGGGTTTTGCCATGTTGGTCAGGCTGGTCTCGAACTCCTGACCTCAAGTGATCCACCCACCTCAGCCTCCCAAAGTGGAAAAATATTTATTTTGAAAAAAGATTCTTATTGCATCCTCCAGCTAAGTCATAATTTCACTTTCTGTGAAAATTCTTTCAAATGGTGCACCAGGTGACTCTCTTGGCAGGTTGGTTCTTGGCAGGTTGGTTCTGAAAACTTTCAGTTTTGAACAGCATATTCAGCTCTATATAATCTGTTTTCCTTTATCTTCTCTTCCTTTCCCTTTTTTCTTTCCCTAAAAGACTCTTTTTTATATAATGTCTATATTTATAGTTATTTGCTTTTTCTTTTATACACTTCAATATTTTATTTCAGGTGATTTCTCTAAAACAATAATCCACATTCAGTTGTTAAGATGAATTAATTATAATATTTGTGTAGAGTTGAACAGATTTATTGTCTTACAGATTTGTCTTCTTGAAAGACTATATGAATAGAGTAAGTTCAGGTGATCCAAAAGAGCTGACTTATCCTTATCCCACATACCCATAGTACCCTAAATACAAGCCTTCTACTACATTTTAAGTTGTCCTAAATTCCGCATCTTCAAATAGAAATAATTTTTTGCATATTTTCAAAAAATTGTTGTGTATAAAGTTCTATAATCATAATAGTTATCCAGTACATTTTAATATTTCCTGTTAATAAACAAGAAAACACAGTTTACCAGAAACACATAAATATATGTGTTGCATTTAGAAAACAAATATCTCCACTTAAAAATAAATTGTTAAAGTCAACTTCTTTTATATGTACCCACTGTGCATTTAATTTATTTATAGATGTATTTAAGTAGTTTTCTTTACCGATATTTGTCTTTAGGTAACATCCAGTTCACAGAAGGTTATCTTCCTACTGTTCATAATAAGAAGCAGAAGGACAGAGAGAGAAAGATCTGGTACAAATGGCACACCCTGTAAAGAGTCGCAGTATTGCATTATACAACTGACAATTCACCAGAAGATAAAATGATCAAGGAACAACCTCTAGAACTGAGCATGTCATGTTAGAGATCTTGACTATGGTATATAAACAATTTTCAGGTAAATTTCTATAAGCAGCTCCTATAAGAAAAATGTTAATGTCCATTTTCATTCTGAGCTGCCCCGTCTGCTTTTTTTTTTTTATTTGCTAATCTAGGAAAATTGGCTATTTACAAGAGGAAATGCAGCTACATTTTAAAGACAACTTATATTTGCTCTAATTCTGTAAGACTATCCAATTTAGGATTATCAAGGTGCATTTTTGCCTTCAGAAATTAAAATAAAGCATTGAAAAATGAGGCTAGTAAGTCAAAAGGAAAAGTATAGGGATCTCAATAGGAAAATAGTCATTTGTAATTAACAAACAGTATTTCTGAATGAGATTTCTCCTTTGCAAACATCACAACGTCTATGAATATATGATGCATTTTTTGAAATGCATCTGCTTGTTGTACATGGCTATAAGCTCCTTTCTCTTACTTTTACTTTTCATTTTATTATTTATTTTGCAAATCAGGCAACTCCTGAACCAGAAAAATTCAGAGTCTCTGTGATTGTAAGCTTTTTATTAATAATATTCTACTTCTGTAGAATATGTACTTTTAAAGGTTTTCTGCATTTTGAGAAGTATAGTTTAAAAATGTGAAGGTAGAATTGTTTTCTCCAAAAAACATACACTCCATTTAAAGTGTTTCTCCATCAGCAATATGCTTTTTAATAAAATGAAAGTGTATATTTATTTTTACAAATCTCATGTTTTGCATAGTTTGAAGTGTAATATATGACTTGCAGTAATCTTGGTAGCTCTTGAACAATACATGCTCAAATGGTCGAAATTTCTTTCACTAAATGGCACATAGGCAAAGAATAAAACTGATGTCAAGGATACAATATAGTCACATTAGGCATCTACACTTTGAGAAGGGAGTACAGCTACCAAGACAAATTAATCTCTTGGGAATTATAAAGTCATGCTTTATGTTACAGCAAAAATATCAATGAAGCAAAGGGATCTATCCTGAAAGTCATTAGAGAAGCCTGAGATGAAGTGAAATGTAAGAGAACAAACCTTACAAGAGAATGTAAATTCAGAACCCTGCCAAAACTAATGATGATGCCCATTTGAATGATGTCTTGAATATTATAGAGTGTGGGTGTGCAGTTTATCAGATTAGATTTCATGCAATCCTGACCCAATTATAGGCTAGTTTCTCTCTGCTCCATATTGATCCCCTTTACAGGTGTCTTATGTTTAAAACACCTAACTGTAGTTTACAGCTGAGGCTGTAACGTGCCTAACATTACAGTGATGTGGAGCTGGGACTCTGCAGATTACAACTGTCTTTACCAAATGACTTCCGGATACTATTTGCTAAAACCTGTCACAGCGGCAGACTGGAAGGCAGGAGGAGGGGGAAAGAATTCTGCCTTACTATATGCTTGAAGTTTCTGGCAGACCCACCTCAGCAATGATGCCTCATCACAGCAGTGCTCCCCAAACCAGCCTCACTACTGAATCCCTTAGGAGATTCGAACAGCAGTTGAATTGTTCTGCTCTCTAAGAGACCTGGGTCCACATCCCTTGATTCTGATATACTGAAATCTCACCTTTGTTTCCTCAGTCCTAGGGACAGAGGCTACTTTGTACAGTTATTTCTGGGTTATCTCAATGCTCTTTTTGTGTTCTTCCATCTGTCAGATTCTGATGTTACAAATCCTTATATCAAGTTCACTTTGCTAAAATATCCAGTGAACTTTAGAGTAGCCTAACCATACTGACGAAGATAACCTGGTGACTAATGATCTCCACATATTCAATTAAATATCCCAAGTATTTCCGGTTCAAAAGTAAGATATACTGTCCGTACCTCGGCTGTACAGCCACTACCATTTTTACAGCTTGGGAAACAAAATGTCTGCCCACATGTGTTCTATGTGGTTTAATTTATTATCCTCCTTCCTACCAGACAGAATTAAACACTGAACAACTTCATTTCCCAATTAATGATTATCAATTGTTCTTATTTCAGAAATATTCTGTTTGTTTAGGTTTATTTCACTCTTTGTAATTTATTGCCTTAGTGATTCGATAATTCAAGCTTTTTTTTTTTTTTTTTTTTTTTTTTTTTTTGAGACGGAGTCTCGCTCTGTCGCCCAGGCTGGAGTGCAGTGGCCGGATCTCAGCTCACTGCAAGCTCCGCCTCCTGGGTTCACGCCATTCTCCTGCCTCAGCCTCCGGAGTAGCTGGGACCACAGGCGCCCGCCACCTCGCCCGGCTAATTTTTTGTATTTTTTAGTAGAGACGGGGTTTCACCGTGTTAGCCAGCATGGTCTCGATCTCCTGACCTCGTGATCCGCCCGTCTCGGCCTCCCAAAGTGCTGGGATTACAGGCTTGAGCCACCGCGCCCGGCCTCAAGCTTTTATTGTTCAGAAATAAGACAGTGTCAGTGCCTCAGCTGTAAACTACCATTAGGTGTCTTAAACATTTATAAATATCAGTAATAAGATCATTCTAGGGAGATAGCTGGAATAAAAATAGAAGCATGGGGACAAGTAATAGGAATATTAGACATAGAATAGTTCAGTTGGAAAATAATGCGTATTATCAGTATTATTTATGCTTAACAATGATAGAGCTAAGAATGGAAGCTGCTGCACCTTAGAGTATATTTAATGGTGGATTTGCATTTCTCCAATTGATTCAGTAGACATAGAAAATACACTAAATAGCACAGGCATCTCAACATCTCTCTCAGAAACTGGACAATATAGTAAATAGACAATAAAAATAAGGTTTGCATCTGTTGTGGAACAAGGGAAGAATGCTATTTATATTTATAGTGGGTGCTACGGACACAGTCCAAGTCTCCCATTCAAAGATGGAAACACTCAGGTCCAGCTGTTAGGATTGTTGGCTCCAGACTCCATAGACCTGATTGTTGCTGCTGTTTCCACAGCCAAGGGAGATCCTTCACCCAAAGTCAAAAAATGACATTGGTGCTATGTCAATACTAAGGACCAGTCACAGTGGTTCAATTCAGACGTCTCTGGGAGACATCAAAGCTTCAGAGCCTCACGCTTTCTCAGTGGAGGATCCCATTGTATTTGCATCACAGTCAAACTCTCCCTCTGCCTGACCTTGGGTCCTAATATTTCTCTTTCTTACAGGTGTTAGTCTAGATAACATTGGGCTAACTGCATCTGAATGTCAAACACTACCTCAGAATATGTTTCCCAGGTAACCATACCTAAAAGATACTGAGATGGGGTGGTCATAAGAACAAGACCCCAAAGTATGACTTTGTAACTGGAGCACCTTTGAAACTGGTGAGGAACCCTTCACCAGGCGAAGGTAGAACACTATAGTTCAGGCCATCCCATAGTGGGGTAACTGTTAAAATTTTCAATCCTGCTAAATTGCATTGATGGAAGTGGAAAAGAATAACTGAGGCGTGGGATATCTCAGGTGCTTGAACTATCGGGAAAAGTGTTCATTTTAAGGTCTGAAGGATCAGATGGCTCTGACTCGGAGCTGTCGGGGTACTGAAGGAAAACAATGAAAAGTACGGTGTAATTAATCGAGATTTAAAAGCCAAATGTGAAAGCCAGAGGACATCCTTGGTAACTCCTATAGAAACTTTCATCTACTGTATTATACGGCAGAAAAAAAGGAAGGATCAGCATATAGTTATAATAGAGCTGAGAAGGTTGAATCATCAAAACAAACAGGCCGACTATAAAAATGTCAGGGTCCTAATGCTAAGTGTGATTCTGAGATTTGGGATGGGAAAAGCTAGGTTGTGCCCTTGGAATTATTGAATTCCTGAATTTCCTGTACCCTCTGGGACTGCAAATGTGGTCCACTCCTTCATATAAAAATGTAGGGCTTTTCTCTTGATTGAAGATAATGCAGAAACTTCTGCATTACAAGGTAATAGATGTCCCCCTCGCCCTCATCTCTCCTTCTGGCCACCAGGCCATTAACTACAGTTAAATCACAATATCAGCCTACTGTGAAACTGCTAGAGCAGAGAAAAGTAACCATGCCAGGAACACACTGCAGGAACATACTACTTATCTTGAGTTAACTTGTAGTCTCAAGATTCTGAGGTGACCAGAATAACAGGGATATGGGGGGTAGAACAGAACATAAAGTTGGATAAAGGAAAGTGCAATGGACCAATATGTATTTCTCCCCAAATCCAAATGCTGAAATTTTATCACAATGCAATGAAATTTGGAGGTGAGACATATTGAAAGTAATCAGGTCATGAGGATGGAGCCCTCATAAACCTGATTACTGCCCTGTTAAGAGGACAGAGAGCTAGTTTGCTCTCTTTCTTCTAGGTAAGGACATAACATAACTCCAGCAGTTTGTAACCTGGAGGAAGGTCCTCTCCCAAACCCAAAAAGGTTGGCAGCATGATCTCTGACTTCCAGACTCCAGAACTGTGAGAAATAAATTTCTGTTGTGTATAAACCACCCAGAATATGGTACTTTGTGACAGCATCCCAAATTGACTAAGACAGAGAGTTTCACAATATGAAAGCATGACCCAATGATAGAATTTAACGTGACGACAAAATCTCAGGGGTCAATGCAAATATGCTATCAGCTGGCTTTTGAAAGCTTGGAGATAATGATTATCTGCACTAAGTGACATAGATTTGTCAACACTATCATGGCAGAGAGTAGCAGAAGTGATCAAACAATTCAGGAAAGTGGAATGCTACAGAAGACTAGAAAATTAATCAAGAGACTATGTTCCATGGTAGGGCCTGCAGGACAAAATCTTTACCAAAATAATTAGTAAATCACAACTGAAACAGGCACCAACATCACCCACATACTCATTAGTGGCTCTGCTCTGTATGTGAGGGCTAAAGATACGAGATGCTGTTGCTGAATTGGATTTTCTGATAGCAATGGAAAAAGTAGATTTATGAAATCATAGAGGTCAAGAGGTGGTGATTAATCATCAGAAGTAAGGTAAGTAAAATTATTTTAATGAGTAGAAGAATCTGATTGACATCCAGGGGTGCTTGACCTGCAAATAATTCTCAGAGTGGTTAAAAAAACATAGCAACACTAGGGCAAGAATGATCAGCATTCAACAAAGGTAGTGCTCTATCTATAAGAAGCAATCAAGGATGGATGGTCAAGAGGTTGAATGCAACTTCCACAATTAAAAACAATCCAATTAAACTTGCCCAATGTTTAAACTTAAGGCAGTTTTCAGACTCAGAACCCAGTGACTGCAAGAGAGTTCAGCTCTCCAGGAGAAGGGATTCTACAATGTCATAGCAAGGGAATATGGAAATAACCAACATAATTATTTCTCAAAGGGGAATATGGCTTTTACAAGAGTGTCTGTATGTAAAGAAAGGTAAATACTTGCACTTAAAAAAAAATCCAGCAACCTTAATTCACTATTGCCATATAATAACATATTCACAGGTTCTGGAGATTATGTTATCATACTCATCAGTGGAAAAATAGATTTATGAAATGATAAATCTATGACATCCTTAGGGTACCATTGTTCTGTTTTGTATTCCACATAGCTGTAACATATGGGTCTAGTAAAGAAGTGATAACCATCTCTGGCCTGGCTTGTGATGAGTCCGATAGGTTGATGGAACCACCCAGTGGTCATTTTCTTGGTCTCCCAGGAGATAGTCGGAATGAACATACTATACATTTCGTAGAACCACCATGTCAGTTTCCTGACCTGTAAATAAAAACCTAATGCAGTGGGGAAAGCCAGGTTGAAGTCACTGAAACCACCCAAGCCACTGTCCAAGAGAGTAAATCCACAATCATATTACCTCCAAGGGAAATCATATAACCTCTGCATGTCACTATCCTTAAAGAACTACAGTGTTCAGTGATGGTGAAGGTTTAATTGTATCGCCATTTAATTCACTCTTCTGGCCCCTAGGAGTCAGATGCTGGAAGATGATAGAGTGCTACACAAACTCAACCAAGTGGAGGTCCTGATGTTTTCCTTCTGTATGAGAAAGAAGAAACAGGCCGGGCGCGGCGGCTCATGCCTGTAATCCCAGCACTTTGGGAGGTCGAGGCGGGTGGATCACAAGGTCAGGAGATCAAGACCATCCTGGCTAACACGGTGAAACCCCGTCTCTACTAAAAATAGAAAAACTAGCCAGGCGAGGTGGCGGCGCCTGTAGTCCCAGCTACTCAGGAGGCTGAGGCAGGAGAATGGCGTGAACCCGGGAGGCGGAGCTTGCAGTGAGCTGAGATCACACCACTGCACTCCAGCCTGGGCGACAGAGCGAGACTCCGTCTCCAGAAAAAAAAAAAAAAAAAAAGGAAGAAGAAACAAAAGCACTTTAAACTCATGTGAGACAGCAATGTATATTGATAATATACAGGAGATAATTGGAACAGAGGATATACTATACATTTCATATAACCACCATGTCAGTTTCCTGACCTGTGAATAAAAAGCTAACGCAGCAGGGAAAGCCAGGTTGAAGTCACTGAAACTACCCAAGCCACTGTCCGAGAGTAAATCCACAATCATATCACCCCCAAGGGAAATGACTCTGCATGTCACTATCCTTAAAGACCCAATGTTCAGTGATGGTGAAGGTTTAATTGTATCGCCATTTAATTCACTCTTCTGGCCCCTACAAGTCAGATGCTGGAAGATGATAGGGTACTTCACAAACTCAACCAAGTGGAGGTCCTGATGTTTTCCTTCTGTATGAGAAAGAAGAAACAAAAGCACTTTAAACTCATGTGAGACAGACAGCAATGTGTACTGATAATATTGCCTCAGAGCTATGTTAACTATCTCACCTTCCATAATAGTATAGTTCTGTAGGAACTGCACCAGCTGTTCAGTCCACAGAATAACCTAATGGTCTACCACTTTCATCATGTTGTATTATTTAGACCAGATGGTCAATATATGGTAAGAATATTAAAGGTCTTGACAAGATATAAGTGCTCTAGAGATTGAGAGATAAACAACCCTAAAAAGATTTGGAAGCTCAGTGAAGTTTTTAGAATGTCAAAGGTCTTGGCCATGTTGAAAACGTCCCTCCAAATAAAAGCCAAATTATTGCATTCTCAAGTTTTTTATTCCCCTTCAAAGAAAACTAGTTATTCCATCTCAAGTTTACCTCCACTTCAAATTTCCCTCCATCTCAGATGTTCTTCCATCTTAAGTTTCTCTCCTCTAGGTAGGGAGGACAATTTTTGATAGGTCTCTTCAGATGGGGCTGCAGCTTGTTACATTACTGGGAATTCTGCTCCAACCCAGTTCCTGAGTGGCAAAGAAGGCTGCCCTCTTTGAGTGAGACAAAAGCACTTTGTAGCAGGTCCAGGTTGAAATTCAAGCACACTGCCTTTTTAGTCCAACAACCTAGTGGACTCTATTGTAAGTATGGTATCTGTGGTAGGATATGATGGAATCGATGGCAAAAGCCAATAGAAGAATCACCATGAAGAGCCTAGTGTGTTCTGGAACAAGGTCCTACCATCTGCCTGTTTAAGAAAACATATCATCTGAAAAATAGAGAGAGAGAGAGAAAGAGAGAGAGAGAGAGAGAGAGAGAGAGAGAGAGAGATACAGAGACCTTTTAGGAGCTTCACTTTAGAAACAAAATTGAGTAAAACAGATCAGATTTACCCTTTGATTTTATGAAACAACAACAAAATATATAAAGAAATGGTTTTCAAGATTTAGACATCAAGAAAGAATTCCTTAGAGAAGGGAAGCAAATAAGGGGAGTCCTGTTATTGCCTTGAGAGGGTTTCTATGCATGTTCATACAAAGGCTTGTACATGAAACTTTTTAGTAGCTTTATTTGCAATAGTCAGTCAGTGGAAACAACCCAAATGTCAATCAAAAGAACAAATGAACAAATTGTCTTATACCCATAGAATGGAATGCCAATTGGCAATAAAAATTGATACACAACGTAACATGAGTGAATTTCAGCACAAGTAACTATGCTGAGTGAAAGGAGACAAAAAAGGAAAACATAGTCTATCACTTCATTTACATAAAATTCTAAAACTGCAAACTAATCTGTGGTGACAGAAAGCAGATCAGAGGTTCGCCAAAGATGAGGGAGATAGGAAAAGACAGGAAACAAGGATTATAAAGGAGCATGAGGAAAATTTGAAGGTAAATTTGGAGGAAAACTGTAGGTAAATCACCTGCCTGTGTGACAGTTTTTATTTATAGATTTTAATATTTATTTCTAGAAAACCACATACAATTAAATTTGCCAATTTGGTCTGTATTTGTAACTACTTTTACTAAATTTATAAGTTTCTAAAAATCAAAAGGCCACTATTTATTCAACATTATAAACCAAAATGACTGCCACCAATGTACCACTTTCTTATTAACGGTATCTATTTATAAGGACTGGGCACTTACTCTCTTTGAAAGATTTGACTGATAACACACACTAAGGTATTGACTGTAATGGCTTTTTTTAGACAACAAGTGTTTCGTAGGGCTCCCCCAGACTTCTATCCTGTAATAGCTTTAGAGGTTTATTTGTAAGGGTAGTAGTATAAAAAGTCATTGCATCTCCAGCACTCCAGGATTGGTTTCTGAATAGGGCTCCAAGCTTTTCATGATGTCCTCCCTGATCCTTTTCAAAGTATCAGAAGCTACCAAATGAAATATTCATCTCCAAATTATTATAAGTAAATTCTTTGTAGGTCCTGGATAGATGGTAGTGGTAGCATTTATGCTGTGGAGAGAAGGGAGCTTAGGTAGAACTTACCTGTTTTTCACCTGTCTTCTTAATACTCTTTTCTCCTGATGGTTAGTGGTTTGACAGCTAATCTAGTCTATCATATATGGGATGATTGGCAAAACCACTTTCACTCTGACTTCTTTAATTGTTCAAAGTTGCATCTCATGCATACGTGATATCTTAGGGGATAAATTTGTTTTCTTTAAAAAATTACAATATTCTCAAAGAATAATTTGCATACAGAGTTGGCCACCTGCTTTATATTTTCCTCCCTACCACAATCACAGAAACAGAATTTTAGCCTTACATTATAATAATTTTGTGCAAGTACCAGGTGACTTAACTTCAACCTTTGTACAGCATAGAAAAATTACTATCTTCCATCACTTGTGATGGTGATGTTTCTTCAACAGGATCAAGGAACAAACAAAATGTCACATGATTCTAGACAAAATATTTAAAATCTTTACGCTTTTATCAAATCACTTTGGGTTGGGCTCCTGTTTATTACAATTCAAAATTTGATACATGGTAACAATGCTATAGAGGTAATAATATTATGTTAGAATATTTCCAAAAGGAAGTTGTGTACCAACTACAAATTGTCAGAGAGAGCAAAACCATGAAAATAGACAAGATCTCATCCCAAAATATCACAGGACTTCTTTAATAATATATTTAAAATCTCATAAGCAGTCTTGAAAATTTAAGGGAGGATGTTGGTGCCTTAAAATAGAAATAAAAAAGTATATGTGTGTGTATGTGTGTGTATACCAGAAACAATAAACTGATATGATAACATAACATTTATGCATATATGCATGCATATTTATGTATTATGTATGTATTATATTATATTTTGTCCCATTAATTTTTTTCACAAAAGAAAAAAAAAGAAAAGATATAAACAGCAAAATTGAAATGATTAAAGACAAACAGCAAGCTGGAAGGCAAGACCACAAACATTTTTATAGTCAGAAGTAAGTAGTAAAGCTAGGGAAAATACTTAAAAAAGAAAATGCTAAGTGATATAAAATAGTAAAAAGGCCAAATTAACGATATAACCTAATAGCCAAACAAATAAGAGAGAAAAAAAGTAGAAATATTTGGATTAAAAACGACTCATTAATTCCAGAACTAACGAAAGATAAATAGCCTCCAATTCAAAAAGCTCCAAGAGTGCCAAACAGAATAAATGAGAAAAATGGATAGCTATACTCTTAAGATGGAAATTTTAAAAGCTAAACTGTAAAAAGATTCCAGAAAGTGTGTAGCCTGCAGAGGAATAAGAATCTTATTCACATCAGGCATTTCAATAGTAAAACTTTGAAAATACCTATTGCTAATTTGATTGAGTCATTCACTGAATATGAGAAGAGAAATGAGGAATGCTTGTAAAGCAATAACAAAAAATAATTTTATACCTAGTTTTTTGTATGCCAAACTTTTATTGAAATGTGAATGTCAATAAAGACACTATCAGACACACAAGGCCTTACTATGTTTAGTGAACAAAGATCTGTTTTTTGAAATGCAAAGCACAATTAGAGGCAGTACTCTGACAGGAAGAAAAATAATTAATGGAAGGTTCTATAAGAGATATGAACAGTCAGTATTAGAAAGAAAATATAAAATATCATGAAATGGAACAAAACTATCAGGCTGAGAAAATACATACAATTTCACAAGCCATCAAACATCTTATATCTAAAATATACAAGGAATTTCTGCATTTCAAAAAATTCCAGTAAATATCATATAGATACTACATTTCAATCCCAATAAAATATAGAAATATTTCTTTTTTTTTTTTTTTTGCTGAAGAGAAAACAGAAATGAGGAAGACTATATGATTTTTTCAAAGTCACACTTTCAGCGAGTGACTTGGGAAAGGCTATTTAGACATCAGAATTAATGTTTTCCACAAAAGCAGAGAAGGAGGGGACTTTGTACCACTCTTGGGACCCGAGAACAATGACCCTCTTGCATAATTTAGGATGGTTTTATCTGTCACTTAAAACTTGCTAAGATTAAGTTTATTTCTGCTTGTTGACAGGAGCTTAATAAAGTCATTAGGCAAATGAATATAAGAGAAATGGACAATCCACTGTGCAACTCAAGGATTTCCCCGGATTTTGTTTGCAGGAGTGTTCATTGATTCATTCATTAAGAATATATTGAATGTCTTATTTGGGCCAAATCAATATTCCCATTGTGAAGTGTAAATGTAAGTGATACAAAACCCATACCTGTGGTCAGGAGAGGAAAACTGATGATGACTTCAAAAAGACGGTGAAAGATATCCAAGTTCATCTTGCACGATGAGGAGGCTTCTGTGTGAACAAATCAGCAGTAGCAATTGGAAAGATATGGAAGCCTTAGTGAATGAGAAATGCTAATTGGAAAAAAATCCACATAATATATAATTGATTGTCCTGTAACCCAAAAAGCTATGTAAATAAAAAAAATGTGATAGAGTCTTTAATATTAGTAATCATTTCTTCAGTAAGGCAGTCTTATGAACATATCTCCTTTGGCAAGATTCAAAGAAATAATTGAAGCAATGTCAGGCTAAAAAAAAAAAAAACCGTCGTAATACTAGAATATTAGTAAAGACAGTAGTCAATAAAGGACAAAAAATGGTGATATCTAAGGTACAGAGGTGAATATGAAAAATAAACTACGAGAATCCTTAATGCAATACATGCAAAACAGAACATCAATAACATCAATAAAAATAACAATTTTCACTAACCATACAGCAGAAGAGAAGCTATAATAACGAATAAAGTACTTATTATCAATAAGGCCATAACAGTTATTTTCAAAGTTAATATGATCTTATTAAATTTCTCAATTAAAAACAAACACTCATTTTTGAGACATAAGAAGGAAATTCTGATACGAGCTACAATGTGGATGCACCTTGAAAACATGCCAAGTAAAATCAGGCAAACAGAAAGGACAAATTATTATGATTCCACTTATATGATATATCTTTTTTTTTTTTTTTGAGACAGCCTCTCACTCTGTCGCCCAGACTAGAGTGCAGTGGCAAGATTATGGCTCACTCCAGCCTCAATTCCCTGGCCTCTGATGATCCTCCCACCTCACCCCCTGAGTAGCTGAGACCACAGGCATGTGCCGCCCTGCCCAGTTAATTTTTAAAAAAATATTTTGCAGACATATAGACTCGCTATGTTGCCTGGGCTGGTCTCAGCCTCCTAGCCTCAAATGATTCTCCTGTCTCAGTCTCCCAAAATGCTGGGATTTTAGACATGAACCATTGTGCAGGGCACTGAAATATCTACAGTAGGGAAATTTATGGAGAGAGAAACTATGTTCATTACCAAGATTCGAGAGAGAAGGAGGAAAGAAAACTTGCTGCCTAGTTTGTACAGATTTTCTGTTTGAGGCGATGAAAAAGTTATAGAAATAGATAGTGGTGATGTTTGCACAATATTGCAAATGTAATTAATGACACTTGGTTGCACACTTAAAACTGGTAAAAGTGGAAATTTTTATGTTATGTATCGTTGACTGTAATTTTTTTAAAAGCCAGACGACTGGGTAAAAACACAATCATAACAGAAATAACTTCAGCTACTACTTTTAAGAAACTATGGCTTCAATAAAGTCTACAGAATGGTTAACTGTAAGAAATATTTAAATTACACCATGAAAATGCTAACAACAAAAATAAAAGACATGGTTATGTCATGAGAGATCAAAAGGTAATTAAAATGAACAATTATATCTTATTTCTAAAAGGATCAATATTTTATAAGGTTCTAATAGTAAAAAAAAAGTGCATATTTCATTCTATAAATTTTTAAAATAAAGCAAATGCCTAAAGTAGAGAAAACATTACATTTTATTTTTCTTTCCAATTTTTATGTTAGGCTAAGGGGGTATGTGTGCAGGTTTGTTATATTGGTAAATTGCATGTCACAGGGGTTTGGTGTAATTTGGTAACTCAGGTAATCTGCATATACCCAAAAGGTACTTTTTCAATTCTCACCCTCCTCTCACCCTCCATCTTCAAGTAGGCCCTAGTTCCTATTGTTCTATTTTTGTGTCTATGTATACTCAATGTTTAGTTCCACTGATACATGAGAATATGAAGTATTTGATTTTCTCTTCCTGCATTAATTAGGTTAGGGTAATGGCCTCCAGCTACATCCATGTCGCTGCAGAGACATGATTTCATTCTTCTTATGGCTGTGCAGGATTCCATGAAGTATATGTACCACATTTTCTTAATCCAGTCCATCTATGTTGGACATCTGGGTCGATCCTATGTCTTTGCTATTGTGAACAGTGCTGCTATGAACTTATGAGTGCATATGTCTTTATGGTAGAACAATTTATATTCCTTTGGGTATATTCCCAGTAATGGGATTGCTAGGTCAAACGGTGGTTCTGTTTTAATTTCTTTGAGAAATCATTAAACTGCTTTTCATAGTGACTGAACTTATGTACATTCTACCAGCAGTGTGTAAGTGTCCCCTTTCCTCCACAACCTCACCGGCATCTGTTATTTTTTGACTTTTTAATAATAGTCATTCTGACTGGTATGAGATGGTATCTCATGTGGATTTGATTTGCATTTCCCTACTGATTAACAATTGAACATTTTTTTTCATATGTTTATTGGCCATGCATATGTCTTCTTTCGAGAAATGTCTGTTCATGTCTTTTGCCCACTTTTTAATGGGATTGTTAATTTTTTGTTTGGTAAATTGTTTAAGTTTCTTACAGATGCTGGATATTAGACTTTTGTTGCATGTATAGTTTTCAAATACTTTCTACTATTCTGTCAGCTGTTTACTGTGTTGATAGTTTTATTTTGCTGTGTAGAAGCTCTTTAGTTTAATTAGGTCCTGTTTGTCAGTTTTCATTTTTGTTGCAGTTGCTTTTGGAGTCTTCCTCACTAAATCTTTGCCAGTTTGTTAAAGGTTTTCGTTTTGTTTTTTTTTTTTTAATTTTAATTTTAATTTTATTTCCAGGGTACATGTGTAGGATGTGCAGGTTTGTTACATAGGTAAACGTGTGCCATGGTGGTTTGCTGCACCTATGAACCCATTTCCTAGGTGTTAAGCCCAGCATGCATTAGCTATTTTTCCTAATGCTCTCACTCCCACTGCGCCATCTGCTGACAGGCTCCAGTTTGTGACGTTCCCCTCCCTGTGTCCATGTCTCAGTATTCACTCCCACATGAGAACATGCAGTGTTTGCTTTTCTGTTCCTGTGCTAATTTGCTGCGGATAATGGCTTCCAGCTCGATTCACGTCCCTGCAAAGGATATGATTTCATTCCTTTACACAGCTACACAGTATTCCATGGTGTATATGTGCCACATTTTCTTTATCCAGTCTGTCATTGATGGGCATTTGGATTGATTCCATGTCTTTGCTATTGTGAATAGTGCTACAAGGAATATACCCTTGCATGTATACCCAAAGGAATATAAACCATTCTATTACAAGAGTTTTTAACATTAAGGAGTGCTGAATTTTACTGAAATTTTATTTAAAGCCTTTTCAGCATCTTTTGAGATAATCATGTGGGTTTTGTTTTTATTCTGTTTATGTGATGAATCATATTTATTGATTTGCATATGTTGAATTTCAGGAATAAATCCTGCTTGATCGTGGTGAATTAGCTTTTTGATGTGTTGCTGGATTTGGTTTGCTAGTATTTTTTTGGGAATTTTTGCATCAATGTTCATCAAGGATATTGGCCTGAAGTTTACTTTCTTTGTTGTATCTCTGCAAGGTTTTGTATCAGGATGATGTTGGCCCATTGAATGAATTAGAGAGGAGCTTCTCCTTTTCAATATTTTGGAGTAGTTTCAGTGGGAATAGTACCAGCTCTTCTTTATACATCTGGTAGAATTTGGCTGTAAATCCTTCTGGTCCTCAGTTTTTTCTGGTTGGTAGGCTTTTTATTAGTGATTCAATTTTGGAAATTGTTATTGGTATGTTCAGGGATTCAATTTCTTCCTGGCTCAATCTTGGAAAGATGTATGTTTCCAGAAAATTTTCCATTTCTAGGTTTTCTAGTTTGTGTGCATAGAGGACATGCTCATAGTCATCTCTTTAGATTTTTTGTGTGTTTCTGTGGGGTCAATGGTAATTTTCCTTTAGTCATTTCTTTTTATTTCTTGTTTTTATTTTTCAAAAATTTTGTGGGTACATAGTTAGTGTATAAATTTTTGAGGTACATGAGATGGTGGGATACAGGCATACAATGTGAAATAAGCACATCAGGTAGAATAGGGTATCCATCCCCTCCAGCATTTATCCTTTGAGTTACAAGCAATCCAATTACATTTTTAAGTCATTTAAAATTATACAATTAAGTTATTATTTACTGTAGTCACTCTATTGTGCTATAAAATAGTAGGTGTCATTCACTCTTTCTATTTCTTTGTACCCATTAATCATCCCCACCTCCCACACAATGCCCATTACCCTTCCCAACCTCTGGTAACCATTCTTCCAGTATGTCCATGACTACAAGTGTTTTGTCTTTTAGATCTCACAAATAAGTGAGAACATGCAATGTTTGTCTTTCTGTGTGAAATGTTGCTTATTTCACTAAACATAATGATCTTCAGTTCCATCTTGTTGCAAATGACTGGATCTCATTCTTTTAAATAGCCAGATAGTACTCCATCTTGTATATATGTAATTTCTTTATCTATTCATCTGTTGATGGACACTTAGGTTGCTTCCAAATCTTAGTTATTGTAAACAGTCCTACAACAATGTCATTTCTGATTGTGTCATTTGAATCTTCTGTATTTTTTTCTTTATTAGTCCAGCTAATTATCTGCTTATCTTATTACTTCTTTCAAATAAGAAAGTAAGAATTTGTTAATCTTTTGTATGGTATTTTTATCTCCATTTCCTTTCAATTTTGGTTATTGTCTTCTGCTAGCTTTGAGGTTGCTTTGCTCTTGTATCTCTGGTTTTTCTAGGGGACTTAGGTTGTTAATTTGAGATCTTTCTAATTTTTGTTATGAGGGTGTAGTGCTACAAACTTCCTTCTTAAAACTGCATTAGCTGTGTCCCAGAAAACCTAGTATGTTGTATCTTTGTTCTCATTAGTCCCAAAAACTGTCTTGATTTCTACCTTAATTTTATTATGTACCCAAAAGTCATTCAGGAGCAGATTGTTTAATTTCCATGTAGTTGTATGGTTTGAGCAATTTTTTTAGTACTGATTTCTATTTTTGTTGTGCTGTGGTTTGACAGTGTGGTTGGTATAATTTTGATTTTTCAGAATTTGCTGAGAATTGTTTTATGGTCAATCATGTGTACATGCCATGTGCAAATGAAAAGAATGTATATTCTGCTGTTTTTGGATGGAGAGTTTTGTAGATGCCTATTAGATTCATTTGGTCAAATGTCAAGTTCAGGTCCAGAATATCTTTGCTAGTTTTCTGCCTTGATGATCTAATACTATCAGTGGAATGTTGAAGTCTCCAACTATTCTCATATGGTTATATAAGGCTCTTTATAGGCCTCTAACAACTTGCTTTATGAATCTGAGTACTCCTGTGTTGAGTGATCACATATTTAGGAAAGTTAGGTCTTGTTGAATTGAGCCCTTTACCATTTTACCATTATGTAATGATTTTCTTTGTTTCTTTTGATTTTTGTTGGTTTAAAATATGTTTTGCATAAAATTAGAATAGCAACCTCTGCTTTTTTTCTGTTTTCTGTTTACTTGGTAGATTTTTTCCATCCCTTTACTTTGAGCCTATGAGCATTGCATGTGAGATGGGTCTCTTGAAGGCACCATACCATTGGGTCTTGCTTCTTTATTCAGTTTGCCACTTGTGTCTTTTAATTGGGAAATTTAGCCTATTTACATTCAAGGTTAGTATTGCTATGTGTGGATTTGGTCCTGTCATTGCATTGTTAGCTGATTATTATGCAGACTTATTTGTGTGGTTGCTTTATAGTTTCACCGGTCTGTGTGCTTAATGTGTTTTTGTAGTGGCCAGTATTGGTCTTTTCTTTCTATATTTAGCACTCCTTCAATACCTCTTGTAAGGTAGGTCTGGTGGTAATAAGTTCTCTTAGCATTTGTTTGTCTGAGAAAGGATTGTATTTCTTTTTTTTTTGTAAAGCTTAGTTTGGCTAGATATGAAATTATTGATTGGAAATTCTTTTCTTTATGAATACTGAATATAGGCTCCCAATCTTCTCTGGCTCATAGGATTTCTTCTTAGATATTTACTGTTAGCCTGAATGGATTCCCTTTGTAGGTGACCTGCATCTTCTCTCTAGCTGCCTAAGAAAAAATTTTTAGAAGAATTTAGTGTAGTTTAATTATATGGTGTTTATAAAGTCTACAGTAGTGTACAGTAATGTCCTAGGTCTTCACGTTTACTCACTACAAACTCACTGACTCACCCAGAGGAACTTCCAGTTCTGAGAGCTCCATGTCTAACCATTAACTTCCTTTTTATATATTTTTATATATTTTATACTTTTTATATATTTTATATACTTAACTTTTTATAGAGATATGTATTGCTATGCTGCCCCAGCTAGTCTTGAACTCCTGATCTCAAGTGATCCTCCCTCCTTGGCCTCCCAAAGTGTTGGAATTACAGGCATGAACCACTGTCCCCAGCACCAGAATGTATTTGTATTGATGAGTGATATAATGTTCTGTAAAAGTATGGTATAAAAGATAAAATATAATACATCTGTATAGGGCACTGAATGTTTTCTTTGTTTATATCCTTATTCTATCTACTTTTTTCTATTTTGAATTTTTTCATTTTTACTTGCTACACCTTTTTGTTAAAAACTTAAACATAAGCACACATTAGCCTCTGCCTACACAAGGTCAGGATCACCGATATCACTGTCTTCCATTTCCACACATTGTCTCACTGGAAGGTCTTCTGGGACAGTAAGACACGTGGATCTGTCATCTCTCATAACAATGCCTTCTTCTGAAATACTCCTGAATGACCTGCTTGGGGCTATTTCACAGATAATGTTTTTTAATACGTAGAAGGAGTATGCTCTAAAATAAGGACAAAATATATGATATAGTAAATATATAAAGCCAATTACCTAGTCACGTATTATCATTGTCAAGTATTTTGCACTACACATAATTGTATGTGTAATACTCTTATATGACTTGCAGTATAGCAGGTTCTTTACACCAAGATCACCATAAGCAGGTGGGTAATGCTACATGCTATAATTAAGTCGACTAAGGCATCACTAGGCAAGATTTATGGAAACACAAATGTATCTGCTGTCTGTCATTGATGGAAATGTTATTCGGCTTATGACTATAGTTTATTTATGATATGATATTATGTGCAAACATAGAGTGTTTTACTTCTTTAATTACGACCTTTAAACAAACTACATTTTTCTATCTAATCTTAATATTATTGGTAGGTCTTCGAGTAATATTTTCACCACAAGTAAGAAGATTGAGAATTCTTACCTTTATTCCTCTTCAGAGGTTATTCAATATGTACACTATTAAGTAGGATGCTACCTGAGTTTATGTTGTTGTTGTTGTTTAAAAAGAGAGAGAATTTTTGTTTTTTAAAAGATAATTTATACACATAATTGTAAATATACCTATCTCTAGCAAGTAAGTACAATTTCAAAATCAGTGGAAGCTCATTTTACTAGAACTACAGAAAGAAAAAAACCTGTTTTTACAGCAATGAAAGCACAAAGGGAACATTTAGAAGAAATAAAATTTGTAAGATGTGAACCTATGAAATGACTGCTTTAATCTTCTTTATAATAATCATTGAATGATTTTACTTTTTTCTCCTAGGTCTTATGGGCAATATTTTGGTTACAATTTTACATTTCATATTTTTTTAAAGTCAAAAAGGCCCGAAATAGCATTGCAACATTAGTAATTGGCCAAGTAAATTATACATTGATTTATATTACATTTTGTGTAATATAGATGAAATTACTGCCTTTTCTAGTTTGAATTAGCTAATTTTTACCCCCATTTTTTTCTTCAGCAATACTTTCTGTTTTTCTTTTCAACACTCCATCAGCACAATAGTTATGCTTGCATCATTCTTTTCAGTTACTTTTTACTACAGAAATTATAGTTATACGTGACTTGAAAAAGTTCTCCATCAGAGTACACATCAGTAACTCCCAACTGCAAATGTCTGGAACCAAGCTAATCAAGATTAATGCATTCACTTAACGTATGGTTACAATGTTATTAAAATGCAAATGATTGGTTTCTGCTAATTGTTCAACATCAGAAACAATTAATCAGAGGACTTTTTTCAATTCTAATAGCCTTTGTAGAGTTTACCTCAAGAGATTAACATAAAAGACAAATATGTAAATTTGTCTCACAAACCTCAGGAGAGACAATCAACTTGAAAGAAAAGTGGAATAATGATTATATATTTATAGTAACAGGAAGAATCCTTTTAGTACTATAATTTGCTCATGAATTGTTTTGCACCCAATTTAACTAGACTTCATATAATTACATTTACTGGAATAGCTATTCAAATATAATGGGATTTGGAACTTTATTTTAAGATGGTCTATCTAGTTGAGTAAATAAAATGATCCACTGTAGAGGAGCAAATAATGTATATCATAACAGTATAAATATCAAGAAAGTTTTAAATTGCAAATTAATAAGACAATTCGACATGTATTTATTGAGCAATTATTATGTGCTAAAACTATTTCAGGTATTTGGACTATATCACAAAACAAATACCCTTGATTTCATACAGTTTATATTTGTTGATGGCTGTTGGGAAACCCTGGCTCTTGTCTTCTTAATTTAAAATAATTTAAACAGGAGATATACAGCAAAAGAGATACGGCATAGAGCATATTATTGCACAAGAGAAAGAATATTTTTAAAATTAGGCACAAAATAGACAGTAAACCCTGAGAGAGGATTGAGGGAGGACTGCTCATGAGGATGAGACTGCAAAGACTGGCCCTAGAGAGACTCCCTTTATGGGAGTCTTATATGATTATTCATAAGGGGGTGGGAAGAGGTGTTATTAGTAGGCATGTTCTGGGTGATCTTCTGGGTGAACATGCACAGTAGCTGTACAGGTTTGTTCATACATCACACACCTCATTTGCATATTAAATCTCCACCCAGGCATGTGTTTTTTACTATCATAATGAGCAAAGGGTCAGTCAGAGGACAGGTAAAATAAAAATGCACATGCTTTCTATGTAGAATTTTCCTACTGAAGATAGGTTTGCTCGAATGAACTCGATTACAATGAGAATGCTGGGGCTTATCGTGTTGGTGGTGAGGTCATCCAGGTTGCCACATCCTAAGGACATGGCTACTTCTTTGACTATGTTTCCTGCTTCATATTAATAGGGAGAAACAATTATAAAGGTAATAAATAATTTATATAAAATTTAAAATCATAATGTCACGTGTATTAATCATTTTACAATTTTCTGTATTTTATTATACTTTGCTATCTTGGGGCCTTAGAGACCAGGAGAGGGACTCTCTCTTCTTCCCAGGTTATCTAGTTTTGAGAGATAGCAAACAACTTGACCAGGAGTGAGTGGTTTTTATATGCAAACTAACCGATTCAGACCCCATATTTTGAACCACTTTCTCTATCTGGTTCTTACTCTTCAGAAGACAATATTCCTCTGCCATAATTGTCCCAGGTCCTGATAACAGATTACTAGAGACAGTCCCTATATCCCAGAGCCTGCTGAAATTATTCAAACCAGCCAATCTTAAACCTGCTTGCCATGCCTTTCCCATGAAAACCACAATAAAGACTCCAACCCATGCCTTTCTCTTGTTCTTATTGCCTCCTGACTAACCCCGGTACCTCTTGTCACTCTGAGTAATGTGGTGTGCATCCTTCTCTTGGGATCTGCACTAGAGTGTCTTTTCCATGCCAGTTGTCTCCTGATATCTTGGCCTCATCATACTTGAATAAAAACAAAATCCCAGGTACATTTTAAAACATCATGGAATAAGATAAATCTAGAGCAATGTCAGGAGAATCAGGAATGTGTAAAGTGGTAGAATTTTATTATGTTGGGTTGTATTGACCTATTTGAGAAGATGATTTTTTAACTTTTTAACAAAAACTTTTTTAAGAAGTTAAATGCATCATCCATGTGGCTATTTGGAGGAAGGGAGTTCCAGCCAGAAGAGACAGCAGTGTAAGACACCTAAGGTAATACCTTATCTGACATGTTCCAGAAAGAGCAAATGGGCCAGGATAACTGGAGTGGAGTAAAACATGTGGCAAGCGGCAGCAGATAAGTTGGAGGTGAAAGAAGGCAGATCATGTAAGATTTTATAGTCCTTTTATTGACCTTGACTTTCACTATGGGTAAATTGGGGAGATATTATAAGTTTAATATTAAAGGACTTTCTGCCTCTATTAATGAATAGACTAAGATGGGGAGGATGGGGCAAGCATAGAAGCAGATAATCCAGTTAAGGAGTCATTAAATTAACTCAGGTGATAGATGATGGTAGCGCTTGTCAGAATAGAAACAGGGAGGCAGAGGTGATTTAAAATACATTAAACAATTTGAAGTGAAAGCCAAAGTGTTTCATTCATTCATTCATTCATTCATTCACTCAATTGTCATTTATTGAATTATTCTCCGGGTGTGTTTTGTTTCTCTGGTAAGAAGAGGTAAGATATAGTGAGATGTGCAAGAGATTTCTTGGAAGAAATTCTTGTGAACAATGAAAGGAAGAGGGAATGAGGATAAACCAGGGGAGCCTCAGACCAGAATGCAGGTCTGAAACCTGTGCCAGGACAAAGGGAAAGAGGATTACAGAGGAAGAGCCACGAACTACAGTACAGCTCTGAAAAAGTCTTTGTTGGACGGTTGCCTCCAATGGAACCAGAGTGAAAATTGCCAGAGGTGTAGTGTGCAATCTCTCCTAGATTACAAAGTCTCAAGTATTGGAAAAATAATACAATCAGATCCAAACTCCCAATCTTTTCTTCTCTAGCCTAAATTCCCAGTTTATTTAACTATTTACTAAAAATGGCATCTTAATTCCAATTAATCTCTTCATGAAACAACACAATATGTATGAGGTCCATATTGAAAATTGTTGTTCCTTAGTAAACTCTATGCTGTAGATGTATTCAGACCATTAAGACACGGTAGGGGCCAGGAGCAGTGGCTCACACCTGTAATCCCAGCACTTTGGGAGGCCAAGGTGGGTGGATTTATGAGGTCAGGAGTTCAAGACCAGCCTGGCCAATACGGTGAAACCCTGTCTCTACTAAAAATACAAAAATTAGCTGGTCATGGTGGCAGGTGCCTGTAATCCCAGCTACTTGGGAGGCTGAGCAGGAGAATCGTTTGAACCTGGGAGACAGAGGTTGCAGTGAGCCGAGATCACACCATTGCACTCCAGCCTGTGTGACAAGGTGAAAGTCCGTTTCAAAAGAAAAAAGACACCGTGGAACTGCTATATGTTTGTGTAGGAGACTATTTATCTGTTGTCATAGCTGAAGTTTGGTTTTTGGGAGAAAAGATTTTGTGAAAGTTGGAAGAGATGTATAACTCTGCGTATATATTTTGGCTTCACATAATTCAAACACAATGGTACCTAGTATGTTTAGATTTTGTACCTCTTCATCTGTATTAAAATAACTCAAGTTGTACACATTGGTATCTAAATAAAATAAAAATGACTGAGGATTTTATGAGTGACAGGCAGTTAAAATTAGGGATCACAGAATAACTAGAAATACGTCTTCATATGTAAATCAATAACTTGTGAGTTGTCCTAGTGGAAGACATAAAAACCCAAGACATATAATTAAGAATGTACACATTATATTGAACTGCTTTGCCATTTCTTTACCAGTTGAGTTTGTGAAATGATGTGAGGCCATTCTGAATTTTTATTAATAAATAATATTGATTAAAGCATGCTCAACTTATGCCTTGTTTGTTATGCTAAGAAAAGACGAATGTCTGTGTGTTTTGGGCAAATTTTAATGTTTAAAGTTAATCAATATAATCTCAAAATCAAATATATTTTATCTGTAAACTGTAACACTACACATATATTATAATTATCAAAATAATGGATATTTATTAACTCTTCTAATTTCAAAGATATATACTTTTAAAATCTATACCCTGAATACATCTGAATTTGTATTTGAAAAATTTCTGTTATTGCTATCTATCTGATCATATGGGTTCCTTTTTTAAAGCTGTACTATTCTTTCAAGTCACAAGTCTTTGAGATTTTTTTCATCTGCATCAAAAACAGATGCTATCAAATGACTTAGAGATCAAAGTAAATGGTCGTGAATAGGATACAGACAGAAAGAGAATTCCTTCTAATAAAGTAGTATAATTCCCGTGGGAATATCTGTTCTGAAAATAATTTTGGCAGTATCTAATAGATGCACTACAGAATAAAATAATATGCTACTTCAGAAAAGACAATATTAAAATAAAGATGACAGCATTTACTCCATAGGCATACACGAATGGGTCGTACTCCTAAACCACTATGTATATATTCAAAAGGAAACTTTTTATATTATAGAGTAAAAGACATTTTAAAAACATTTTATAATTAAAATAATATATAAAGCAAAATCATTTTCAACACCTCTGTGACCACAATAATGATTTATAGCTTAAAGTTGTTTCCCTAAAACTTCATTTTATTAATACACATACTATTCTTACATTTAAGGAAATCATTTAGATTTTTTGCTTTTATAAAAATTTTTCATAATCACAAGAATATTAACAATTTAATATATTTGGGGTTTATAACAAGATCAAATTATATTAGTTTTATTATGATATGTATGTAGAAAACATTTTATATCTTATTGATGTAGAGCACATTTTAAGACTTTTTGGTCACTTTCAATATTTATTTTAAGCTTGGGCATGGCCAATTACTTAATATATTTTATTTTAAAAACCCAATACCTTTTTATTCTTACCAGGTTTTGCTTAGGAAAGCACTTAAATGTCTTCTTAAGATTATAAAAATAGAACAAATACAAATAAAAATAAAATTTAAAAAGCAATATGCAAGGAATAGCCAAGATAAAACAGAAATAAACAATACTTTTATAAAGTTGATTTTATTATTAAAGCCAAAAATAAAAAAGAAAGTGAGCTAAAATAAGATGTGGCACATACTGAAAATTTAAAATAAAAACAGGAAACATTATGTACTCAGAATATTTAAAAATCAAAGTGAGTTATTATTCTTAAACCATGTAAACATATATGTAAATATATGTTAATTAAATGTAAACTATAAATATAAAACAACACTTAAATGTAAAATATAAATTTGAGTATATAAAATATAAAAGAACTATGCCATGTGTTTTTTCTCATTTTCTCATTATCTTTTACTTTGTCTAAAACTTTAGGGATGATACATCCTCATTATACCTATTTTACAATGAAATAGCTGCATTTTAAAGAGGTTGAGTGTAAAATTCATGTTAACACAGAAAATAAATTGTGAATTCAGAATTTTAAAGTAACTTTGACCATATTCAGTATATGCTGTCAAATGGCTTAAGATCAAAGTACCTGGCCTTGGAATACAGACAGAAAGAGAATTCCAGCTGTTTCTTAATTCTTTGAACTTCTTTTTATTTAATACAATGTTTTATTTTTTCCTTACATTTTAATGAAGACTGACTGACAGCTTAAGTAATAGCATATATGTGTCTATATATTTTTCACATATATCTAAAAGACATTGATTTTTATGATTGAGTTAATATTGTGCTAAAATTTTTGGTGAATGATCCGTGCGTGAATATAGTTCACATCTTTACTTTTAAACTACGCTATAATGGCTTTGAGAACTAAAAAGACCAAATAAAAAACAGGCTTTGATTGTTGGAGTTGGAGCTGGCACAATACTTTCATGGAACAAGTGGGACACTTGAAGTCAGAATACAGTTTTATAATGAAATTGTGCCACACAGTTCTACAATGATAACAAGTGCCATTATAAGCACAGCACACATTCGAATGGTCATAAGTAATGTCTTCATATTCTCTAGAAAAATCTACACAGAAATCAAAATTCTAACCAATTGCTAACTTGTTGGGATGAAATTAAAATGATAGGCTTAAATAAATTAAATGTTAAACATAACCTCACAAAGAGATTAATTCATTGAATTCATATGAAGAATCATCTTAACTTTAAAATCATACTTAACCTTTCTGTGTTTTTTTACTAAGATTCCATGACACATGTTCTGATTGACACATTATTTGTTTAAATATTTCAAAGTAAATTTTATTACAGAGCCATACAAGAATATGTTACAAGAATATTCAAATTCTCCATGGTTATATTTACATTTGCATCTTAATTTTTCTGCTAATCTAGCCTTCTAAACAGATACTCACATATCACAAAAACATAGGTACCTCATTCTGTTCACCTAGACTGTTACCATACAAATTTTAATGTATACATAACTCATTACATTTATTGTATATAACATATTTAGTTTGGACACAATGTTAAAACCAATTCAATTGACTTATTCCATATAGCAAGCATTATTTCTAATGAAGGCTGAACAGCTTCAAGGCTGACAGTAGTTCAAGTAGAGCATAATGGTAAATCTGTAGCCCACAAGTTAAAAATATGCCTTCCCTCTAGCCTGAGTCACATAAATCTACAGCAAAAAGTAATAATTAGTTGTATACATCTAGATATCAGACATTTTCAAATAAAATATAGATTTTTGGAAAGTGTGAACTGTGTAACAACATTCTCATTCTTATCCCTCATTCTCATTTTGGAAACGTGTTGGAACTGAGTATTGGTTACTTCATTTGTATGAATAAGTGCTCTCCAGTTGTCACCCTGTGGATTCCTTTATGAACTTACTCTATTCTATAGGCATTTGGAGTGGTAATCTGTAAAATGAATATAAGCTTTAGAATACTTAAGTTATACAGCATGCTTGATTATAAGCATGCTTCAACAAAAGCAAATTGGTTTTACTAAATAATACTATCTCATTATTTTAAACAAATTGATAAACGTCATTAGCTTTATAGCTTTGTTTAATATTAATATAGCTATTCTTGCTTATTTTAGGAATTAATATTTATTTTTAGCCTATGTATGTCATTGAATTTAAAGTGAGTTTCTTGTAAATACCATATATACTAAAGCCAATTTTTAAAAACCCTTTCTGCTAGTTTTTTCTTTTTGTGTTGCAATTATACCACTTATACTTATGGTAATCATCACAACATTAAGAGTTAAGTATACTGTTTTATCATTTGCTTTCTGTTTTCCTCTGTTTCTCATTTCTCTCTTTCTCTTTTCTTGCTTTTCTGTGGGTTGCTTGAACATTTTTTAAGATTCCTTTTTTTTTCCTTTTAATGTTTTTGAGTTAACCTCTTTGTAGACTTCTTTTAGTAATTCTCTGGCATTAGGACATACATATTTGGCTTATTACAGTCTATTGGTATCAGGATTTGCCATTTCAAATGAAATGTGAAAACCTGACTTCTATTTATGTCCTTTAATCTTACAAACTTTCAAATACAATTACCTTGGGTATCAGATGATGTTACAATTTAGATTTAAATCATTATATATGATTTAGAAAACTCAGAAGGAAGATAATAGTCTATTGTGTGCACTCTCAGTTTTTCTCATTCTATTGTTTGTCATCCCTTCTGATAATGTAACTCTTCTTTTTTTAAACCATTTTTTTTTCTGTTTGAAAAACTTCCTTACCCATTCTTTAAAGGTGGGTTTGGTTACATCAAATTCAATTAGGTTTATTTCATTAATTTTTTTACCTTTCATTTCTGAAGGATAGTTTAAGAGATATAGAATGTGTGGTTGACAGTTCTTTACTTTTAGAACTTGAAAAGTGCTCTACCACTGCTGACTGATCTCCATAATTCCAAAAGAGAAATCTACTGTCCTTCGAGTACCACTTACATTGGTATTTAACTCTAGACAAAATGTTGGGTTTTTTGGTTGTTTTCTATTTTTTCTTTGATTTTTAGTTTTCAGAAGCTTAATTATGGTATTTGTCAATGTGAACTTTAGGGGATTTTTCTCATTTGGGGTCCTTTCAGCTTCTTGAAACTGTGATTTTAGGTATTGTGCCAAATTTGAGACATTTTCAGTGATTATCCCTTCAAATACTCTTCCTGACTGACTTGTTTCCTCTTCTACTTCTGTGACTTGAGTAGTACAAACATTGTATCCTTGTCATTATCCCCTAGGTTTCTGAAATTCCTGAGACTCTGCTTATTCTGGTTTTTGAAAATTTTTGGTTTTGTATTTTTTAGTTCTATAATGTATAAAAATAACAAATTTTTTCCAAGAAGTTTCTAGTTTTTTTCACTTGTTTCAATAGAATCTATAACATCTTGGTGAATCATTTTTATGGTAGTTGCTTTAATGACCTTGTCTGATAATTCTAACCTCTGATTAATCTCAATGTTGGCAGCAGTTGATTGTCTTTTCTAATTCAAGTTCTAGTGTTCCTGGGTTTTGGTATAATGGATGATTTTCAGTTATATTCTGAACATTTTAGCTATAATGTTTACAGTTTTGAATCCTATCTATTAATTTATTTTAAAATCTCAGCAGTCATTCATCCCATTAAGTTTTATCACTCAGGTCATGGCCTATTTCTGTGGGGTGTTGTTACATTTCAGAGTCTCCATTGTATTAGTTTGACCTGGGTAATTTATGTTCTACTACTGGTCCCTGTCCATCCTGGTTGAGAGAGCAGAAGCTTCTCCAGACCAGACCAGCCATTGTTTCTAAGAGGAGTAAGAATCTTTAGCAAGCAAAAATGAGAAGTGCTTTCCTAGCTGTTGCTTTTAGTGGCAGGATACACCCTTGCCTGTGGGAGACAAAGAACTTCTTATGATCTGGACGCTTGCAGAGAGGAGATCGTTCTTGCTTATGCCTTGGATGTACAGTGTCACTGAATGAGAGGAGTCTTACCTGTGACAGGAAAAGAGAATGCTTCGCTGGCTGCTTATTGTCAGCAAAGCATGCAATCAGTCTTCCTTGCTCATTCTGCCAGGCTAGCCTGATGTTATTGTCAGGACATCTGTCCTGTACAGCACAGAAATGAGCTACCTAGACGACGTTTTGTTGCTAGATTACGTGTCAGAGAATGGTAGGCCTACATCACCTTCTTTCACTGGCCACACTAACCTTCAGAAAGTAGAAAATATTTCAAGGTGCCTTGCCTTGATTTTGTCCCTCCAGTATTTGAGTCTCTCACCAATTTTCTGTCCTCTCTTCACTTTTCAGAATTCTCCTTTGGTTATCTCTCGAATTGTTTCTATGGATTATAGGTTTACTTAGAAATGAAGGGCATGGTAAAATGAGTCTGTGTCATCTTGGATGGACGAAATATAGCATTGTTTGTATATCCTTTAAAAATCAACTTTTAACATGTTTGTTTTGTTTTTCACCTGGTTTTTAAAAATACGAACTATAGTCATAATTGATTTATAGAAAACTTAGGTTTAGATATGTTTGACAATATAATTATAATGATGCTGGATACCCATTAGATGTTTTTGGAGTATTATTTCCTATTTTGGTTATTTTGAGTTGTTAAGGAGGTTAATCCATTACATAAATGTGAGAAGCATTACTTGATACATTAGATTCATTAAGACATTGACTTTCTGAAGATATTAAATCATATTACAGTAAGACTTTGCTGACTAGAGAGGCATTTAATCTCTTTAAGGTGACTTGACATTACTTCCCCATTCAACCATGCATATATTTTACAGCTGAGCTCTCAAAAATCAATAATACTTTTCTCATTTCAAGTGTCTTGTGAGTCATATTACTGGAACCATCTCTTATATATAATACAATGTTTAACCTTACTAGCTATGCTATACATACTTTTTGTTATCCATTTTTCATACAGGTTCAAAAAGGTTAAATAAGCTTTTGTGTTTGAAGAGAGATTGATGCACATTTCTTTCATTTTAGTCCTCCTACTTCTTCCTTAATACATTTTCATGAATAAATCTGTATAGAAATTTTTTTAAACTAAAGTTTGTGATTATCCCATCTTTGGAAACATGAAACAGACAATAAATATTAATTCTACTTGTAAATGACTATTACTATGATAAGAAAGTAAGAACAACCATTTTTACTTATAATAGATGTCTACTATTATGTTTTACTTGCTAGTATTCAGTAATCTTCATTTTCTAAGCATGATCACATAAAGGTAAGCAGCATAGAAAGGTTTTTCATCAATTGTATGATATTGTCTCATCTTCAGAGTCAGAGGAGGCTAATGTTAATTCTGGATTGAACAGCAGTTTCAGTGTGAGCTCTTCCTATTTACTTAAATTTAAGCAAAGCTTAGATTAACTGATGTTCTGTATGGCTTCTGCAACACATACTTAGTGAGCTGTCTAATAATAGCTTTCCTTCTGTTACACCTATGTTATTTTCTCCTGTTAGTTCAGTTGAATGCTTACCAAAAATTAGTTGTGTTTGTTCTCAAACCTGGCTATAAAAGTTATACTTTTTGCCATTATGTATTTTATATAAATAGCAAATTCATAATCTATGTATACAAATAGAATACCTTGACAATGTAAAACATTGTTAATACTGGTTATATATTTATAAATTTAGTCAATAAAATTGCTACTAAATTAGACATTTGTAAGGGAATATTAAAATATGGGAGAAAGTAATATAAGTCTATAGGATTATGTTCCAGATTGGCTTCATAGATGGCTTTAAAATGTTTGTTTATACTTTGAGGTATTAACATTGAAACTGGAAATCAGGCTTTGCATTGCTTGTGTAGTTTAAACTTAAAAAATGGAGCACACAAACCTATGAACATTGTCCTAAAAGAAGTAATTTTTAGTTAAAACACAGTATGTATATATTGTGCATTCTTATTAAAAATATCCCATGTAACTATTTTCTTCCATTAATCAAATTCAAAAGAAGACTTTTATTATATTTTATTTTGATTAATTTTCACTGGCATTATTGCTTAATACATAATAAACTTTCTATACATATAAATTTGATTTCTATTAATTCTATAATACTTAATCATCACAGAACAATATTTATCCATTATTTAGATACGCAATGATTCCTTAAATCTTATGTTCTACATTCTAGTAGTGGACTGAAATAGAGAGCACATTCCAGAATGTGGAATTACTGCATCAAAAAGCACATCTATTTTTGAAGTTCTAATACCTATTGCCAGACTAATATTCAGAAAGTATATACCAGTCTACATCAGTATATACACTGACAGCAGTTTATAAAGATAGAGATTTGGAGTTGGCATCTAAAAACTTGGTCAATATGATAGGTCTTCCTCGTGGTTTTCTGATTCGCATCAAGCCCAGGCGTATTATTGAACCTCAAGACAATTAGTCACAACATTTCCTAAACTCTTCTGATATTGACCTAAACCATAAATTTGCTTTTCTCTAGTTCCCATCTCTGTAGCCTTTATGGGTACTGAAATTTATCCCTATCCAGTCAAACTACCTATTTCCCATACCTAGTCTTATATTTATGGTCCACTGTTATGCTGATTGTAGTCTCCAAATCATAAACAAAAATGATATGTAAATAATATTTCAGATTCTAAACTGCTGCCTTCCTCACATTGTAGGTACAAACATATTTAAGCATTAATTGTCACCCATTTTTATACCATGTGTAAACCTACTACATCCTTCATATGCCATAACTTTTTCAAATCTCCAATTTTCCCAACATCAATCTCTGTCAAGTTCGTTTCTTGAAATGTTCCTGGGTCACTACTTCTTCTTTCTCTTTCTTCTTTCCTTCTTCTTCCTGCTGCTTCTTCCTTCTTCTTCTTCTTCTGATGGATTCACACTATGTAGCCCAGTCTGGAATGCAATGGTGCATTCTTGGCTCACTGCAACCTCCATCTCCAGGGTTCGTGCCATTTTCCTGCCTCAGCCTCCCGAGTAGCTGGGATTAAAGGTGCCTGCCACCACGCCCGGCTACCTTTTGTGTTTTCAATAGAGAGAAGGTTTCACCACGTTGGCCATGCTGGTCTCAAATTCCCGACCTCAAGTGATCCACCAGCCTTGGCCTCCCAAAGTGCTGGAATTACAGACGCTGAGTCACTGCGCAGGCCAGATCTCTTTCTTTCTGTTATCTCTCAACAGGAGATCCACTTTTCTCCTAACAAGGCTTAACCATAGATCACTCGTAAAACTTCACAAACATTCACATTTAACAGTTTTCAAGTATGCATATAAACCCATCACGTATAAAACAGATGCTGGAATTAAAGAATCAAAAATTAAAAAAAAAGAGGCTGGTTTCACAGTTATAACAGTTCATGACTTATTAGGTAATAATTTTACTGATTTTTCTCCTACTGATTTTAGTATTTTTAGAGGATCAAAGCCTCACATAAGATAGACAATAGTAGGTGACATTTTCAGAACTGGAAAAGATTACTCTATAATTAGAAATGTGCAGTGGATTTTAAAACATAACAAAGAACGTGTGAAAATGAACTTACAAGAAAAAAATAGATTTCTTTTTCATTTCACCACAGGTCTCAACAGGCCTCTTTTCCCAGCCTCTTAAATTAGCATTGGGGATATATGAAAATATTTCCTTATTCAAAGAATCGTTCCTAATCAGCTGAAGGACAATGTCAGAATCACTGCTCCAGAATATTGGCCAGAGTCTTTCACAGGTACATTCTTTCAGTTTTCAGCCTACAGAGTTTAGCAAACTGCTTCAAATCAGCAATGAAAGAGGTAAGGACAACAACAAAAATAGTATTCATCATAACCTACCTTCATAACCTGAAGTTAAAATGAGTCTCTTATTTACAATTCCCCATGAGCCCACCCTCACTTACCATTTTGGTTTTCCAGTGTTTCAGTCATTTATCCTTAATTATACTCATTTCGTATGAGGATTTTATAAATTCTCAACTTCATACCAATGCTTTTCTGTCTCTTTCCTGTTAACTGTTATGTGCCATGCAATTCGTTCACGTATTTGACACTTGCTCATTTACTCTACAAATATATTTGAATGTTTTCTATGCGGTAGACCCTATGCCAGCTAAAGAGAAAAGAGTGATGATCAATAACAGTATTTCTTGCTCTCTTGCTGCTTCTGTTACAAAGTGTGAATAAAAGCAACAACAGAAGACAAAAATCAAATAGTTAAAGCTACCATGTAGAAAATTAAAACACAGTATAGGCAGAAATTGACTAGGTGGTTGATTTTGATTGTTGTAAAGAACTCTCTCAAGTGGTAATATTTCATCAGAAATATGAAAAAGAAAAAGAATTTGGCCTAAAAATATAAAGGAAAAGAACATCCTTGGGAAAGGAGAAATTTACGTTTACTGAATAGGCCATGCATTTCCCCAAAGCTTGGTTAAGTTAATGAAAACAAAGAAAGCCAGTTTAGCAGAAACATGATGGTTGAAAAAAAGAGTGATGGAAATTAAAAGAATCTAGTTGGTAGGCGTGGGCTGGGTCATGGAGAATCTGAAAACTCAGTGAAGAATCCTGGACTTTTATTGGAGTGTAAAGGGGAACCAACAGAAGGTTTTAATTATGGGAAGGAGTGACATGACATGAATTCTATTTTACATAGAATTTTGACAGCTAGCTAGTGAATTATTTGTAGGGAGGGGAGCCGGCTGGTGTAAAAGGAGTACAAATTAATATTTTGGATGAGATATTGTCTGTTCACAATTGGAATAACATATAAAATACATTTCACGACTTCCAGGATTTTACAATCCATTCAGGGTGTTTCACTATCTCTCTACGATAACTACCTATGCAAACCTTTTTGGTTTAAAAGAGCCATTTCTACCTCCATGCCTTCCTGGTTCCACTCCCTACACTGTTACTTCTCTCTGCACCTGCTTTGCAAGTCAGTTCAAGGGGTCAATCTCCTGTCTTAAGTTTCCATAGCATTTTATGTCCACCACTCACATAAAACTAAGCACAATTTTCTTTAAAGAGTATCTCATTAAAATACTAATTATAAATATTCTTAAGAAAAAAATCAGAAACACTCTTGTCTTTCCACAGACTCACAAAAATGCCTTGCAGATAATCCTGCTTTACTAATGAATGTTCAGCAAATGAAGGGCATGGTTATAGTGGCAAGATATGCAATATAAGATGGCAGTTAAAAGTTGAGTGTGTAGTAGGAGGAAGAGTCCATGACCTGCAGAAGAGCACCATCTCCTCTTGGGGCCAAAAGACAAGGCATTCTATTACTTGGTATATCTTGCCTGAAGTTAGAGAGACTCCAACAGTTGGAGAAGGCTGGTTTGATAATGTTGGCAAATGTTTTACCATGGCCGTCCCTAGTGATCTCTTCTTTCCTCTCTGACTTCCGTCTCATTGCTCACTCCACCCCAGTCGCGTTTGCTTCTTTCCTATTCCTTAAACATGTCAAGCATTTTCCATATCTTTGCACTGACTGCTCTCTGATGCTTTTACCAAGAAGTGCACTTATCTGTTCTCCCACCTTATTCAGTTTGCTGCACAAAAGTCATCTCATCAGAAAGATCATCCTTGCTTAATTGTATGAAATACCTCTTACTCTATCCATAATCCCTCATCTTGTTTTTTCCATCCTAGAACTTGACATATTTAATTTTTGATTGTCTATATGTTTCTATTACCATGTAAGTTTTATGATATCGATGGCTTTGCCTTGTCTCTTCAACCTATACAACACCTATTTTTTGTACATACAATACTCCTAATATTTGCTGAATGAGTGACTAAGTGGATGGATACATAAAGGTGACCTCTGTGTAACACTCCAAAGATTTAATGAGAGTTTGGGACAAAGAAAGGATGAAAGGAAATTCTAGACAAAATTGTAAGCATCTTTACAAGCATAGCCAGGGCACTCTAGAGTGTTCATTGTGTATAAATGAGGCACTGGGGGGATTACAAGAGATAAGAATGTATTGGAATTAGATAAATAATGTGCTAATATGCTTTGGTTTCAAGCTGAAAATAATTCATTAAAATTCATTAAATTGTTTGGTGTATTGAAGTGACATCAGGTTTGTATTTCGGAAAGAACCATCTGCATCATTGTGGAAACCAGAAACCTGAATTAAAATTGATCAAATTCAGAGGTAATTGGCTCACTTTCATTGTTCACTACAGTACAAGTGTATGGAGCCACCTTTTTCTGTTCCATTTCCACAGATGGCATTCTGTTCTCATAAACCACTTTTTAAAGAAAGAATGACAAAGGCCCTATCACTCATTAGAATAGTGTCAGCTGCCTGGTCAATAGACAATATACTCCAGAGAAACAACTGTAGAAGTGCACATTCAAGAAATGATCTGATATATTCTTATACAAATTGTGTTTTCCTAAATATTGAAAAATGGCTGTCACCAAATGTGATATAATTACTTTAGATTAATGTTTCCCAGAAAAATTATTTTTTCTTGGATGTTTTTATTTAAAATAAATTGATATGCTTGCAGTATATTTTTCACAGTAGTTTCATTAACTTTTGTTACAAAGCTCTCCGACATGACAAAATTTGCTCTATTTTTAGATGAAATTAACTTGAATATTTATGTGCAGAGGGAACTTAAGGTTGACTTTGAAATTTATTAATTTTATTATATTAATTTAAGGTTTACTTAGAAGTGTATATTAAACTTATTAAAATTTAACAAATATGTAACATCTAATAATTTCATAGCAAAATAATTGTTCCAAAATTCTTATATCACATGGAAAATAATCCATATAATTTTGATAAATGTCATTTGTTATTATATAAATCTGAATTATATTTAAAATAATAGAGAAAAGCTAATCAACTTGAGGAAGAAAATAATCAGTGAGAAGTGATTTGAAATGTCATGGTTATCCACCTTTATCAAGAACTATAAAAATTACTTATAAATCTCTGTGATTTTCTTTTGTAAAACATAGGAAGTTATAAAATAAACTCCCTTTCTACATTACAGCCTTTCAGATGTTGAAATAATGGTCATTCTTTTTCAAAATTATCTCTATAATTCCTTCAACATAATTTGCGTGAAGTCATTTTCAAATTAGTGTCATCCCAAATGCCATATTGATAATTCTTAACACATCACATTAAGAACTGAGAAATACCCGGCACAAGTCTGACAAATGGGCAGCCTTCTCTGAATTAATTTTGAATGATTTTTAGCAGCCATAAAATAATTAGAAATTGTAGTCAATTCAACCCTCTAAGTGTTTTTTACATAGATTTGCCAGATAATATACAGAATGCCCAGTTGAATTTGAGTTTTATAAAAACAATAATCTTTATATGAGCATGTCCCAGATATTGCATGGCATATTCTTATACTAAAAGTCTTATTTTTTATCTAAAAATCAAATTTAATTTGACATTCTGTATTTTTATTTCTTAAATCTGAAAACCCTATTTCACATGATTTACATTAAGCAAGTTCTCGCCAATCTTGTATTTACCAGGATATATTAATAACCTAAGTGCTAAAGTTTTACTTTTTTTCTCTTATATTACAACATGTTCTTTATTAGTAGACTACAATTTCCTGGAGGACTGAAACTGTGTTTTACTCCTTTGTATATTCATCAAACTACCACACACAGTATCTTAGTAATAACAGTTAACACTCCAATAAATATTTGCTCATTAAAATGAAATAAAAACAATACAAGTTTAAATCATTCATATATTGACTATACATTATATTTTCAAATACAATGAATCTTATGGAGTTCTAGAGAAGGGTTGCTTTGAGTGGCTGCCAGCTTTAAGTAGTGTGGTAGGTTTTAGAAAAACTGTTGAAGGCAGTTTCAAGTTTCAGTAAGAATAGGAAATGATTATACTAGAGGCAATCAGGAAAAACAGACAAGTGGATTGTTATTAATGAATAGCAGTTTGCTTATGTACTGATAAGGGCACTAGACCAGCACTCATACTGTTTGTGTTTTTATTTTGTTTCTAGTACTCACTGCACAATGACGTAGAATATTTCATGTACTCTACGTGGTCCTTAGACTTGTCCTTTAAAAATAAGAGGAGCCAATAAGATGATCACTCAGGTCCCTTTAATTTCTGCTTTGAATATTTTCAGCTATGAATAGAAACCACTACACTTGGCAAGACTGACTTGAAAAAACATGACTCATATGATTTGTCTAGATGAAAGAGTTGAGAGCAGCTTTGAGGCTCTGAGCAAGTAGCTGGGAGGAATTCTAAGAATGAGAGATTGGCAAAAATAGGGGCTGTGTATTTTATGAAGAAATAAAAAATATACTTTGCATTAGTAAACATGGATTCTTTTCTGTTCTTTTAGTACTGAACTCTTACAATCTGGTAGCCAAATGTGGTTACTGAGCGTTTGAAATGTGGCACCTCTGAATTAAAATGTGACATTGAGTGCAAAATACACATCAGATTTCAGAGGCAGTATCAATAAATGAATGTAAAACATTTTATTAGTAATTTTAATATAAAGTTCTTGCTGAAGCCATAACCTTTGGATATATTATTTAGTACACTATGTTACCAAATTTATTTAATTGGTTTCCTTTTACCATTTTTTAGTTTTGATATTAGAATATTTTAAATTACTTACATAATTTTCATTGTATTTCAAACTAGATACACTGTTTTAGTAGTGTTAAAATTAATTCTGAAAATTATAGCTGTAATGAAAATTCTATTTTTACTTATTTTAACACTTAGGAAGAATTTTTATTTCCTATTTTGTGGTTGTTTTGTTTGTTTAGTTTTCTTTTAAAGAAGCACAGCAGAAACAAATATGAAAACTAACTATATAATAATAAATTTATTTCCAGAAAATAGTTCTCATATTTATGAATAAATATTAATAATAATATTTGAAATTTTTTTAATACAGTAATTCACTGGAAATATATTAACCTAAATAAAAACTGAGAAAAATAGATGTTAGCTATTTTAACTCTTCATAATTTGCATTTTGTATTTGTTCCTCTGACCAAAACATTTATATAATGCAGTTTATCATGCATTATATATATATTATACATAAATTATCATGCTAAACTAAAATGAACATTGATTCATGTTTTCTTTATAATGTGGTTGACACAGTGGTACTGAAAAATCAAGTATGAATTCTACTGATGAAAGCATTTCTTTTAGTTAACGTAAGTTTCCTCACTAATCTTTTTAACATTCCCAGGGAAAAATGAGAGCAATGATTATTTACTAACTGGCATGTATTAATTATTTCATTTTCTACACACTAAATTCCTACATGAATCTCATAATAAAATCACCAGCTTCCATTTTGTAATTGTAGACAGATTTTGTGACCACAGAGCTAGGTACAAGTAACTTTTATACATAGAGGATCAAAATTAAATCCATCTCGTCTCACCTTCCAGTTTGCTTCAATCATTGAGAAAATTAATAAGTCACTTATTATTTTCCAAATCCATCTACTGTACTGTTTATCTCATTTGGCCCCAAACCCAGGGGTAATAGCTGTACTATCAAAAAAGGAGTTAATCTTTATCTATGCTTGGTGTTGACTTAATTGTTTCCTTTTATGTATTTATTAGTATGATCCTCCCAACACTTCCTATCAGGTACACATTTTTATCTTCATGCTATAGAAAAGAAAGCAGGGTACAAAAAGTTTTAGTGCCTTCTCTTTTATTTTAAAGTCAGAATTCACAGAAGTAAATTTGAACATTGGAATTTGGCTGAAATTCCATGATCTTAATCACTTCGTTACACTGATCCTTGGAAATACAAATATTACTTGGTATGTCCCTACAATTGTTCTAATGGCTCAAATATCCATGAATATTTTATAATTATTAATAATTAAAACTAGTTATTATTTGAAATGCTTGGTAATTATTAGTAAATGCTAATTAACTTCTATATAGTTTAAATCAGATAGATCGTTCTTACTCATTCTACAGATATTTCATTCAATGACAAATATACAGAGAATATTTTCGTTTGTTGAATGATGTGCAGGCCAAATCACATCAGCACTTGTTACTATACCAGTAATAAGCTTGGATATTTTTAGCTAATTAGAAGAACATTTATCACACAGTGATTGTTTTGCAGTATACTACCAGTTATTGTCATTTTTCAGTGTATCATATGACATTATTTAAGTGATTTCTTATTGTAATTTGAATACATAGGCCTACAATGTATTAAATATTATGTCCTTTCCTCCATTACCTTTTCCCTTTCCTTTACATGTTAACATAATTAGAAGTTATTTTATAGCTCTGTCAGAATTGTTAAAATATTTAGAGCTTTAAAATATTAATCAGAAACCATTACATATTCATTTAAAGACTTTCTGTCTAAGTGACATGAAGGGAAATGAAAAATGAAATATCTCCCATAAAGCAATTGAAAGAAAATAAAATTGTCTATAAAATATCCATTATATGAAATGAATCCCCGTGGTCTTCCGGACTTGAACGCACCACACTTCTTCATGATGAACATTATTTTGTCTTTTTAAGTTAAAATTGTATAGTTTTTAAGTACAGAGTTTTCACTTAGTATAAAATTTATCTTTATAATTAATCAACTTCAAGCAGTAAATTTATGATGCATTGGAAACTGTACTCTCATGTCAAAACTGTGTATGGATAAACCCTGCTATAAAGATTATTCATGTATATTGGTATGGTTATTTGGCTTTAATTCCCAATTCAAGTATATTATTTCATTAGAGAAAATTTATGTCTCTATAATTTCTTTCTTGGTAATCATATTCAACTATCATAGTTGTTATCATGCCCTAACATTCATTAATAACTACTTTCATTTCATATGAAGAATGGATAATCTTAATATGTATTCCTTCCTTTGCATAAGGGCTTGCCATTTGTGATATTTTTATTTCAAAACAAATGCTGGAAGGGAAAAGAGCAAATAATTTGATTGCCAGTTTGTCTAAATTTCTACATATCTGTCAGCATTCCATCTTTACAAATAAGCTCTCCTAGGTAGAAGGATATTGCTCTAGTTGGAATGTTAAGGCCCTCACAAAATTCTTGTGTTAAAATCCTTATCCCTGAGATGATGGTCTTAAGATGTAGGACTTTGGGAACTTACTATTTTATGAGGGAAACACTGCCTTATAAAAAAAGTCCTTCTACCACACAAGGATGTAACCAGAAGACACTGTGTATGAGTGACAGGCCCTCGTCAAACACCAAATCTGTCAGTACCTTAACCTTGGACATTGCAGCCTCCAGAACTGAGAGAAATAAATGTTTGTTTATAAGCTCTCTAGTTTATGATACTTTGTTATAGCAGCCTGGACGGACTAACACAGAACCATACTTACAAAATGGTAAAAGGATAAATAATTTACTCAAGTTCAACAATTGCAAGTGGATACATAATGACTTAAATGTAGAAATAACTGTCTTTGATTTTTTCTATTTACCACACTACATTTTGGCAATCCAGCCTATCTCCACTAAGGCCATGAAACTGGGGGCTTGGATGATCATTGTCTCACAATAGAGTTTAGGCTCTTTCTCTTCCCATCTGTGCCCCTTGAGAAGAAGAATGAATGTCTGTCAAGACCAAGACCAAATGTAAAAGTGAAGCATGAATTGAGAGAGAGAGTGGAAATGTCGGTATAATGAATTTGTATTTATCAGTCACTATAAACATTAGACTTGGATACATCCAAATCAATTCCCGTCTCTCCCTTTTATCAGTTTCTGAACTCTTTCCACCACACATACCCTTCAGAATGGTCTCTATATTGGCTTCTCTGGACACTCTCTTCAAGGGATAGCTATTCTATTTGTTTGTTTTTAACTTTCTCCCAGCCTTATTGGAATATAATTGACATACAGTAATCTGCATGTGTAAAGTGTACAATGTGATAAATGCGTACTAGAGTGGATCAGTCAACACTATCAAGGTATCAAATACATCAGTTTTCCTCACAAGTTTCCTCAAGTTCCTACAGTCATAATCTCTTCCTTTTACACTTGCATCCCCTTTCCTCTCCCAAGAAACTTCTGATCTGCTTTCTGTCAATTAATTGCTTTATTATATTTTATTTTACTTTTTTTTTTGTAGCCTTTGTATGACTACACCCTGGAGTAAGTCATTGCAACTTACATTCTTTCTACTTTCTCTTTGTCCTGAATTTTTAAAAAGTTGTCCCTTTCATTTGTTTAACAGCATCTTCTGAAAAATCTCCTGTTTATTTTAATGTCTTTATGTTTTTAAGTAAAGAGGATTTATTAGATCCAAAGTGAGCGAGGAAAAACATGCCCTCTTTCAGCTTGTTCTTGGAATTTCTCTCTGAGGGCTTGCTATTGATGGCTTCCCTGCCTCACACACAGATGCAGGGGTCCCGATGCTTGACTCGGCCCATGTGTATTCTCTTCCTCTCATGACCTAGCTCTTAGACAGTGAGAATAGGTGGTAACCATAACAAAGACTACATTTCATTTATGTCTTGCTGCTAAGCCTCTTCCTTTCTCTGGTTCACTTCCTGTTATTTGTAGGGACAGTGCTTCCTGGGATGCAAAGTAGCTTTATCAGTCTTCCCTTATTCATTGTCTACACATCTGAGTTGTGACTCACTCATTAGTCATCAATGCACTTTTTAACGTTTATAAATTTTATGGTTAGACGAAACCAGTCTGAAGTTGTAAGAAGGTAACTGTCATTCAGTCCTCAGGTGGTACATTTTGTATGTTTGATATATCTTCTCCCCACTCTGGACATTTTAGAAGTACCATGCACTGTGTCAAGTATCACTGGTCAAATAACATTTGAAAGATGAAATCTTAAAAACAACATTGGATACTATTATTTTGGGTGGATGTGGGCAATTTGATAGTTCCCTCACTCTTTTTAGTGCTAAAAGGAATGTGTTGGAAAGTGGTTTCCATAAGCCACAGATGGTTGATTCAAATATCCACTTCAGTTATTACTGTTTATACTACATATGCACTCACTACACTTGGTGAGTTTCACCACACATAATCACAAGAATTGAGTATCTTATATAAATATAAATAATATATCATATATATGTATAATAAGCACAAGTTTAATTTAAAATGCATCCTACCAAGAATCTAATGATTAATAACTTTCAAATGTTTTCTTGATGGCAGAAAATATTTCAATTACTTCAAATAAAACACAATAATTTACTTACATATTTAAACATATTTTAATTTTTATGACATTACAAAGGATGGCGAAAGTACTCTTGTATAGCCTAAATATAACCTAAATTTCCCAAAGAGTAATTCGTTCTATTACATGCCCTAAAAAGAGGGGTGTACTCACACAAGATTTTAGATCTCTTTGAGCATGAAACTCATTTGAATTAGTAAAGGAACAATTGTTCTTCTCTGTGGCTATATGTATTGCCTAATTAGACAATGAATAATAATATGTCATAGCAAAGAGAGTGATATTTGTTTAACAAGAAATCATTAACATGTCTGTTCCAATTGGATTCAGGAAAGTCTATGGAGTTGAATTTGTTTGATTATCTATCAACTATGTCAATTCACTTTAATTCACATATCAACTGAAAAAAAAGCCACACATTATCACCTAAAAATATATAATTACCAAAAACAATAGGTAAGACAAAAATTTACAAAATAATTATATTTTGTTCACACCTCATTCCTATGGCAATAGTTAGCCAGGTAGTCATTTATAAAAAGAGGCTTTGATTAAAAATTTTAGTATATTTAAAGTCTAGATTAATGATTAGTTATTACAACTCTTAGCTATTTTCTCTGATTAAGATCAGCGATTACTTATCAAATTGTTATTAGTAGAATATGCAATCATTTATTTTTACTACAAAACTTGAACATTTACTTTAAATTATTTTTAAGAATTGATGGTGGATATAAATGCCATTATGATTTTACTTCTTTTTCCAATATTTACTTTTTCACCCAATTAAACCCAACAAGAAGATCACACAAGTCTTATGTAGGGGTTACGGGGAAAAAGTGTTTTTTAGTAAGCCTACAACTTTCTTCTCATCCTCAAAAACTTGATACCTTACCCGGCCTCTTCCTCCATGTTAATAGTCTGCAATCATCAGGCCGCTCTCTTTCCTCAAGGCCCCTTTCTTAAGTTTCCCACATTTATGTGCCCTGTCTGCTACAACATTTGCTCAGTATATTTCAGGATTTTTACCACTAGTCAACTAATAGATTCTTTCTCTGTCTCCTTTATATTTATATTTGTATTTTGCTTTTTTTTTTTTTTTTTAGGTTGATAAAGGCATTTATTTATTTAGAGGCAGGATTTCACTCACTGTATCCTGGACCTTCTGAGCTCATGCAATTCTCCCACCCCAGCCTCCCAAGTAGCTAGAACTACAGGCAGGCACCATCATGTCCAGCTAATTTTTAAGGTTTTATATAGACAGGTTCTTGCTATACTGCCCAGGCTGGTCTCAAACTCCCACCTCAAGTGATCCTTCTGCCTCAGCCTCTAAAATTTCTGGGATTACAGGTGTGAGACACCATGCCAAGCTAAGGTATTTACCTTTAAAGAACTCCAGGGTTAGTAGTGATCTGACCTAAAATCCAAAACCATCTTCAAATGTTGTATAAGTGACAAAAGTATTGTATAAGTGACAAAATTATGATGTTGCTGAGATAGCATAAGTTGTACAAGCAAAGAAAAATTTTATTGTGGCCAATATGCTCTGTTGGAAAATATAGACTATCATTTAATTCTGCCAATCATCCAATGCCATCAATTATAAATAATTGATTGATGCCAGTCAATTATTTAAAAAATTAAAATAATCAGTTCATCTAATTTTCAAAACAGATAATTAAACAAAAGTTTTTAAAATTGAACCTCAAATATAATGCGGATAATTTTCAAAAAGTAACATGGTTTCAAGTATGTCAAAAATGTGATTTCTTTTTTTTTTTTTTGCATTCTTACATAACAATTATTATTAGAAACTTGTCCATATCAATACATAGATAGCTGCCATGTTCTTTAGCCACCTGCTCCCTCCGCCCCCTTTTTTTTTTTTTTTTTTTATTATTATACTTTGAGTTCTAGGGTACATGTGCATAACGTGCAGGTTTGTTACATATGTATACTTGTGCCATGTTGGTGTGCTGCAGCCATCAACTCATCAGCACCCATCAACTCGTCATTTACATCAGTTATAACTCCCATTTTCTCACAGTTCTTCATTTCTCAAACTATCGCTGCCAACATTAAAGGTTTTCTGTGTTAACTCGATTTTAGCATCTTTTTCTTTCTCTTTCCATTTTTCTTCTTTTTTATTTTTTTCCTAGGTCTTCAAAATCTGCATCTAATGAACGGTGTAACGTGGGAGTTTCAGGGACTACAACCAAAACCATCAATACATATTTTGGAGCCAGAAATTGCCAGTGGAATTGAAAAATTCATTGAAAACATATGACTACTCCATATATGCAAACATTAGAATAGGTGAGTATTTCTGAACAGAATAAACAGAAAAAAAAAAAAGTGTGATAATAGCCTCTATAAGTGGTTTTGCATTTTCCATTTTACAAAGTTCTTTCATGTGCTTGTTGTTGTTCATTGCTCTTTTTTACAAAGGCTATTATTGCAATTTAAGGACCACTTTAGTGTTTTATCTGGTAGCATCATCATTCAGAAGTCTTCCTTAAATCTAAGTACATGACAAAGCCTTCCTATATAACATAAATTGAGGTGAATGAAATATCTGGCTTTATTAATTTTATTTCCAGTGTTCGAGACACTCAGTTAAGTTCATGTAAGAGTTAAAATAATATTACCATTATGAAAGTATTCATTGGCATCACAACTCAGGAAATATAGACACAAATCAATATTGTTCAGATAATCACATACGCATTCAGCAAAATCAAATTTACAAATTGAGAAGTTTGGGTGAAAACACCTCCAATTCTTGTGAACATAGTTCTCATGAATTTTACAATCCACTTGAATGAAGGCAATGCATACACAGATAAGTACAACGTAACAGACACTGTGGAAGTCCCTGCAATGGAGGCATCAACAAAGTAAGATGAGAGTGAAGATGATACAGAAATGGACTTTTTTTCCTTAGTAGATCAACTATATTTTCTGAGTCAGCAAACAAAACAGATCCAAACAGAACAAGGTATGCCACGTGGCACATTAAACTCACTGCTTAGCGAAGGTTAAGAGCAATAAACAGGAACAGTTCACAGGGAGAAAGAATGACTGAAGAAAAGGAGGGTTAATGAAAGGAGTGTTTCAGAAGAACTATGATGTCCTTATACTGTTTAAACTGAAAATATTAAAAACAACAAGAACAAATGTAATTGTTTATAGAGTTTCTATCAAGCATGATGTTACATTACATTGTTGTATGCCACGATCATGTATTAATTCATTTTAAAATGTTGAAAACAGAAAAACTACATAAAAATTAAAAAAATAAACTATATTTTAAATGTATTTATAAACTCTAGTAAGTTTGATAGCTTCAATGAACTTATAAAATAAGAAAGATGGAAAAGAAAGAAATTTGATACTTTTATATAAATGGCTTCCGCATATTTCTAAGAACTGTGTAGATGATGTAAAAATCAAGCGTCATTTACATTTAATATATTCTTGTCATTTCTCTGTAAACTTCAGAGTTGGTCAGAGGGTCCACCATATGGTTGGGTATTCAGGTAATCCTTGATTACCTGAATCTTTATAACATTATCTTTTATTTTAATTTCAGTAGCTTTATGAGGAAAAGCAGTTTTTGGTGACATGGATGAATTGAACAGTTGTGAAGTCTGAAATTTTAGTGTACCTATCACCTGAGCAGTGTACATAGTACCCAATATGCAGTTTCTTAGCCCTCACCTCACTTCCCAACTCCATCCCATATAACATTTTCTTAATGCTATTTTCTCCACTACTTGCCTCTAAAATCCCAAAGTTACCTGCCTCTTCCAACATGTTTCTACATGCTATTTCACCTACTAAATTAAAAAATGAAATGTTAAACTAGAAATGTTATTCTAAACAATATATAATGTTTATTTTGACTATATCTATTTTATATTTATTTTTGCAGGAAATATTGAAACAATTTAAATACAATGGGTTTTGTTTGAATCAGGAAGTCCTTTTTCAGAATTATTCTTCAATATATGTTTAGATTATAGAACTTTTTAAAATTTGGCTCACTTATTCTTAATAAAAAAGAGGATTAGCTTCAACAAAATTTTAAAAACTTTTTCTTTCAAGGTACGTTCAAAGAATTCGTTTCTCTTATGAAAGAAAGTGATTGCATTTTTTTTAGTTTTTTTATTGTATAAATTTAAAATGTGCAACATGACGTTTTGATATAGATATCCACAGTGAAGTAATTACTTCAAACAAATTATCTCTTTCTCTCACATAGTTGCCTTTCTTCTGTGTGTATGTGGTAAGAGTATCTTAAAGTTGTAGTTATATAGAATAAAAGTAATTTTTACATACAGAAATGTATGGAGGAAAAACATATACATATACTGACAATCCCCAATTTTTAATTGTTAATATTATGTCATATTAAATTGCATTAGTTTTTAAGTTATCTAATTTTATCAATAAACATGCATTTATATTCTCCTGTTTTTGACTACATGTTTTTCCCTTCTAAAGTTAAAGTATTGAAACATAATCTCTAATGTGATAGTACTAGGAGATGGGTCTTGGGAGATGATTGGGTCATGAGGGTGAAGCCCTGATGAATAGGATTAAGCTCCTGGGATAAGAAGAGATATGAGAGCACTTGCCTCCTCTCTGTCTCTACTCTTTGCCACGTGAGGATACAATGAGAAGATGGCCATCTGGGAAGCAGACCCTCACCAGACACCAGATCTACCAGAAACTTGATCTTGGAGGTCCTAGTTTCCAGCACTGTGAGAAATAAATGTTTGTTGTTTCACAATTTGGTCTATGGTAATGTGGTATAGCAGTCCAAACTGACCAAGACACCTGTCCTATTTCCCTTCCTCCCTTGGACCAATTTCAACTGCTATCAAGTACTAATATTTTATTCCATATTTACCTAATAGCCATATAAAGCATACGAGGTTCTTTTAATGTCCATATGTTATACAGTATTCACTGTTTCCTAACTTTATGTTTTCAAGATCTACCTATGCTGATATGTTTTGTGCTCTTAGGATGTGTTTCTATTTAAATACTAAAAAAAAAAAAAAAAAAATAGGTAAACTAGGCATCCAATTCATGTTTCACCATCAGTACTACACCACATTTCATCTTGGAAATAACATATAACAATATAACAAGCATTTAATTGCTAATATTATACATACAACAAGGAGAAAACGCCTTTTCTATTCATTTTAAGGCTTTCCTAAAATATAATGCAGGGATTTTCTTTCCTCACGTCTTACCCAAGTGTCTGTTGACCATCGTTGCGATTTGAATGTTTGTCCCTTCCAAAACCAGTGTTGAAAATCAGTTGCCATTGTGATGGTGTTGGGAAGTGGGGCCTTTAAGATGTGCTTAGGTCATGAGGGCTTGACCCTCATGAATGAACTAACATCTTTATAGTGGGAGTGGATTCCTTATCTCAGGAGTGGGTTTACCCTCCCCTGCCCTCTCACACCTTCTCTTTGTCCTTCTGCCATGAGATGCCTTCTGCCAAGTTATGATGCAGCAAGAAGGTACTCGCCACATGCTAGCTCATTGATCTTGGGTTTCCCATTCTCCAGAACGTTGAGCTAACAATGCACTGTTCATTGTAAGTTACCCAGTCTTTGGTATTCTGTTATAGCAGCACCAAATGGTCTAAGACAACTACCTTCTTTATAATTTCCCCCCTTGGTGATGCACAGTACAGAATATTTTTTAATCAGAGTACCGAATTTGCAAAGAAATAATACGAAATGTCCGTCTTACATCCTAAACATGAAGATTTCATATAATCTTTTAAATTTTTTTTTCCAATATTCTGAAGCAGGTAAAATACTCGTTTTTATTGTGAATGATCACACAATTAATAGCATATAACCCCATCAGAAAATGCTCATAAGATCCACAGGCAACGCAAGGATCAAGCAAAGCTTTACTGAGGAAGTGATATTAGAAATTTAAATCTATATTATCATAGAGTCAGATTCTTACAAAGGTCAGATGGATCATGTAAATGAATGGCTGACCCAGTGATGCTTAAGGGAACTTAGAGTGCTGGAAATTAAGATCTAAAACATAACAGAGACTCTCATCAGCTTTGGATTTTTAAAATGTCATGAGTATTAGGGCCCTATTTTGCCAGGTATTTGAATTTTTCAAGACAAATTTGACATATTAATGTGTATATGATATACTGTAAATTACATGTTGGGAGTTAATTCAAACTACACCAAACTGCAAGGCAATAGAGTACATCTCTAGGTCAAGTAAAGCCTGTTGGTTTGGGTCTTCTCTTGTGAGGAAAGATTGAAAATGAACTCAACAACGATGTCCCAGGAGATTATTTCAGGCCAAAAAATATGCAATTGCATAGATATGAAAAATTATACAAAACATTAGAGTTACTGAAAGATTAGAAAAGACAGAATAATGTCAAGAAAATACAAAATGCAATTGGAGGGCAGTTGTGGTGGCTCACACCTGTAATCCCAGCACTTTTGAAGGCCGGGGCAGGTAGATTGCTTGAGCCCAGGAGTTCAAAACCAGCCTCAGCAACCTGTGAAACCCCATTTGCACTAAAAATACAAAATTTAGGTGGGCACAATGGTGCACATCTATAATTCCAGCTACTTGGGAGGCCAAGGCACGAGAATCCCTTGAACCCAGGAGGCAGAGGTTCCAGTGAGCCAAGATCACACCACTGCACTTCAGACTGGATGACAGAGTGAGACTTGGTCTCAAAAAAAAAAAAAAACAGTTGGAGAGAAAAGAGTCAAATCATTCAAGTTACTTTAGGCTACAATGAGAAATGTTTCAAATTAATCATAAACATTGCATCTTAAAAAATCTTTATGATATATTCATGATAATTTATATTTACCTCAGTTGACATTTAGGGGTGAAAACAATATATAATATAAATATAAATACTTTTAAGTGTATTCACCCAAAATAAATCAAAACTTGTATTTATCCAATAAAGTAAGTTACTATAAATTGGTATATAATTAACTAAGTATAATTCAGAAGATATAAAACATAGATATAATTTATAAACGTTTAAGTTTAGATTATATCAGTGTCTAGAAAATGTTTGAAATTATTATTTTTATCTTCCTCACAAACAATCATCACTAGCAACAAATGCATAACACATGTGGGACAAATTAAAATTTAAAATAACATGTTTTAAATCATTGATTTTCAATTCATAGTGAAGTATTTACTTTTTATACCACTTTTCAATTATTACTTATAATTTTTCAAAATTAGTCCATATGAAATTAGCAGATTGACAATTTTCAAAGGGAGGATATATTTGTTGTTCTCATTTGAAAACTCAGCACTTAAGACAATACAAAGACTTTGAACAATTTCATTCCCAACTTCCAATGCATCAGTATACTTAAAAACACTCACTATGTCCTTACAGTAATCACTGTTGAAATGATACCACTACTTGAATATATTTCTTGATTTCTTTAATATATATTAATTATTCTCATTTCTTCTTTACAATCAGTTGATTATTACTCTGCTCAAAGAGCCAGTCTTTGGTTTTACTTATAAATTCTAGTGGTTATTTATGTTTTGAGTTTGTTATAGCAGATTACTTCCAACCTTCGTCTTTGTTGATCCCTGCTTTGTTTATATTGTTTACTATCATCATATATTACTTATTTTAATTTCTTAATTCTTTTAGTGTCTAGCTTAATAACAAAAGTATGCTTTCACAAATAAAATTTTCTCAATAGTATAATTTTTTCCTTTGAGTACAGCTTTGAACATTTTAGGTCTTGTGAAATTGTTATTGTTGTTAATAGATAAATTATTTGTTTTTAATTACAGTTTGGTGTACTTTTGGGTCCAAAATTTTTTTTTACGAGCTTGGGACAAATACATAGTTGAATAGGTTTACTTTTTGTTTGTTTTATTGCTTTTCTGGTTTTCATTACTTATTACCTTGTTTAATTGTAAAGTCACATAATGTGGTCTGTGAGACTTATTTTTTAAGCATTGATTAAGGTTGATTTTGTGGGTACATGTAAGATTAATTGTCTTTATTGTTCCATGATAAAAAGTTGTCTTTTTATGTGATTTTAAGTATATTCACGCACACATACACACACATGTACATTTATGTCCCATGAAGATATAGAAAATCGGTCATGAGGATATAGAAAATCAGTCAGACCTTTTCTCTCTTTCTAGAGGTTAAACTCTACTTATTGGATAACTTTGCAGTCAGCTCATAGTTGAGAACCTAAAAGATCACACTTATGCAGTTCTCTAATCTATTATTATATCTGCTTATAAAGTTCTCTAATCTATTTTTTAGCAACCCCCGCTTTACACCACGGTTCAAACAATTCAGTAAAACATTTCAGGTGACAAAAGTTGGGTTGTATATTAGGAACTAGGCATTGCTCTTTTAAGTTTGGACATATATTTGAGTATAAGCAGTGACATTTGCTTCCAATTAGATATTAAATTAAATATCTTCTGAGTCTGTGCTGTTGAAAAAAATTTGCTTTACTGAACTGGGAATTGATGTATTATTTTCCAATCCAGGGCAGTTAAATTAGACCATGTACAATTGTAACTCTACCCTCTGTCTCCAAATCCTATCTCTGATTTAACCCTTGCTAAGGATGCAACTCTATAGATGCTACTACAACAGCAACCTCTACTGCTATGACGGCAACTACAACTACCATTATTACAACACACACACACACAAAAACACACACACAATAGTTTTGGCTTGAAATTGATTGGAATAACTTTTTCTTTTCATTTTGATCATCGCTTTTATGATAAGCAATCTAAAACTATTTTGCTATTTACCTCAATTAGAGAAATTATCTTTTTAAATGCTGTAAATGTAATAGTTTGAGTTATTGCTACCACTTCATTGGCTTTTTAATACCATATAATAATATAATCATGGCAGAAAAACTCGGCAATAATGTATTTGAAGTTATGCAAATAAATTAATAAAGCATTTGTTAAAGCGTGTGTGTGTGTAAATTTCTAGAATTAACGGATTTTGTTATATTGGCAGTAGTATTCAGCTGTCTGTGAAAAAAGGGTATAAATGTGACCATCTATACATGTTCCAAATCTCTAGTCTCTTTTTTTTTTTTTTTTTTTTTTGAGACGGAGTCTCGCTTTGTCGCCTAGGCCGGAGTGCAGGGGCACGATCTCCGCTCACTGTAAGCTCCGCCTCCTGGGTTCATGCAGTTCTCCTGCCTCAGTCTCCCGAGTAGCTGGGACTACAGGTGCACACCACCACGCCGTGCTAATTGTTTGTATTTTTAGTAGAGACGGGGTTTCACCATGTTAGCTAGAATGGTCTTAATTTCCTGACCTCCTCATCCACCCGCCTCGGCCTCCCAAAGTGCTGCAATTACAGGCGTGAGCCACCGTGTCTGGCCTCCAAAGCTCTAGTCTTATTAAAACCTGTATATAAGATTGGCTTTGTAATGTGTCTGTTCTCAATTTTACTTCCATCTTTCTTTAGTCATCTCAATACTTTCCACACTCCTTGAATTTGCCTGTTGTCTTGATTTTGAAACAGGTATGCTAACATTGACGTAGAAAGTCTTACTATATATTTTTGTTCCAGAGATAGAAACCTACTCAAGGCCTCCTACTCTGTGCCATACAGATTTATACTCTCAGAACCCATGTGTAGTTTGCTAAGTCATTCCACAGTGAATTTTTTTCAGCCATAATTGCGGAGGTCTTCATTGAGCAAAAAAGATCACTGCTGTTATTAATCTGTAGTTGTGTTATGTTTTACTTATCCACTCCTCTAAGAGAGATGTTGACACAAATCTTAAGGTGGACTCTTGCATCTGACACTTTAAGAATTATACGGCTGGCCAGGTGCAGTGGCTCACGCCCGTAATCCCAGCACTTTGGGAGGCTGAGGTGGGCGTATCACGAGGTCAGGAGTTCAAGACCAGCCTGGCCAACATAGTGAAACCCCATCTCTACTAAAAATACAAAAAATTAGCTGGGCATAGTGGCAGCACCTGTAATCCCAGCTACTCGGGAGGTTGAGGCAGGAGAATCACTTGAACCCGGGAGGCAGAGGTTGCAGTGAGCCGAGGTCACACCACTGCACTCTAGCCCTGGCGACAGAGTAAGACTCCGTCTAAATAAATAAATAAATAAATAAATAAATGAAAGAATTATATGGCTAAGGTCTGCACTTGAAATGATGCCACTCACAGTACAATTACTATCAGAGATAACGACATAGTTTTTATGGCTCTGTATACACACACAAACACACACACATGCACACACACCTGGGTGTGAATTCTGACTTCTTTTGCTACTTATTGTGTTAGGTGTTAGACATGAAAAAATATAGTTAATTGACCAAGGCCATAGAGTCTGTAAGTGGTAGAACCAAGTTTCACACCCAATTATGGTGGTCCCCAAGTCTTTGCTCTTTGTCTGAAAACACACTGATTTACTCTAATTTTATGTTGTTTACTTTCCTTCTGCTGAATCCATCTAATAGTTTCCAAATGGCATTATAGTAAACTCCAAAATATTTAACAAAACCCACAAGGCACCATATGTTTCTTTCTGGATCTAGTTCCCTGGTCTCATTGCATAAATTCCTCTCCATCACTTTCTCTGCTCAGCCACAATGGATTGCATTATGTTTTTTAAGTGTTCCACATTTTTGCCTGTGTCAGAAGATTTGCACGTGCAGTTTCTTTGAGAATTCTTCATCTCTCAGCAGGGTTTTCTGTCCTAGTTCAACCTTTTAAACTCTTACCTTATGATAATTCATCTTTCAGGTCTCAGTGAAACTTGCCAGGAGGCATTGTTTGTTCCTGTCCTGGCTGTGGGCTCACCACTTTTACATGCTTGTGTGGTAAATGATTCACCTTCATTTAATATTGTGGATATATGCCTAGCACTCAGGTGAGTCTTAGTACATTTCTTTAATTCTAAGAGAAACACTTCTTTTACATTTCAGATAAATGGAATTAGACTACTATTTACAACTGGTGTGAACCTATATAGAGGGAGTTGGTTTAATAATAGTGGTGGCAATTATTTTCCTAAAACGCGATTATCAAGTAGTCCTATCTCATATTTTGAGAGATTTTAGAGTTAAAAAAAAAAAAAAAAAAAAAACCTGCAGTGATATTTTGCAAAGAGCACTAAGCAGTCTTCATATATCTTATGAGCTTGTTATTAGCACTATAGCCACTCAGTAAATGAAAAAACTGTAGCCAGGGTGGATGGTGCTAAATACATAACTCGGTAGGAGAATGAACAAATCCATCAAGTCCTTTATGCGACTGAACCACCCCTCTGTGACTATTAGCTTGTGCTTGCATATGTCACATAATTCTTGTCGCAGTGCCTTTTACCTCCTCAAATGTCAGTGTCCCTGGTCTTGATGGGGTTTTTATTTGCTAGTCTGACCCTCTTATGCTTAGCTCTTGGAAGCCATCTTTCAAGTCGGCCTGTGGAAGCCTTCTGCTGCCCTCTGCTGGCAGAAAATAATGGTTAGAATTAGTTGAGATTCCAGTACTATCTCAGGACTGTTAGGAGACAAAACAAAACAAAGCAAGGAGATACCACTCAACCAGTCACAACACTGAAAATACTGTGTCGGATCAGGAAAGAAAGCACTGTATATGTCATATGATTTATTAATTCTCTGTTGCTTCTCTTTCTTTGAACAAATACATTTGTACTCTGCACCGACTGAGAGGACAATTAGCATATACAAGAAACAAGAAATGGACGCCATTTAAAGAGTGGAGAATGAACAGCCTGTCTTTCACTTTTGCATACGCTGTCTCTCTGAAATAAAGCTTCTGAACAACGTACTAAAAGTAAAGGCATTCCAGGAACATTTTACTCTACGTTTGAATCTGTGCCACAATCTTTGGGTTTAATATACTCTGTCAGAAATTACACATAATTCAGTAAATCTACTCAACAGAGTAATAAGTAAACGTAGCCAGTGTTTCCATGAGATGGTGGAGTTCCTGTTCTGCTGACTGAACGTATCCTGTTTTGCCCCCCATATGTTCTTCATTGCCAACCACATCGACTGTGTTCCTGAAATATGCCCTGTAATCTACAATGGTCATTCTGTCCCCAAGCTGATGTGAAAAATAATACGTGGACTATGCTGGTCATAGTGTCCCTCTTCTGCCAGTCTTCTTTCCATATACAATATTGGGTGGTGGCACACAATTGTTTTTTAATTCTTTTCGATTTGCCGAGATTTTCTAAATATTCTATAGCAAAGACGATTACATTTGTGGTCAGAAGAAAATATAAATTCCATAACAAAACACGTTTATTCTAAAAATAAACAAAATTAATTAACTGAAACCCATGTGAAGCTGGAAATGTGGACACCGGCTCTGCCAGGTATGTCCTCACTATGACACCAATGAAAGCCTCGGGATTTTTTTTTTTTTCCAGTTTTTAAATGGGGATGATTTAGTATCTCGAACCTTGTGAGAATGAGGGGAGGCCATGTCTACCTTCCTTATGTTTGTAAAATTTAGCTTCAAGGTTGCATACAGATAAATGTCCACTTTTTGATTAATAGTTCTAGGAATTATGAAAAATGCACAGGGTTGTATAACCACCACCAGAATAAAGATACAGAGCAGTTTCATTGCCCTCTGGAATTTTTTATTATTATCCATTTATACTCATCTCCCAAACCCAGCATTAACCTCTGGCAACAATCGATCTGTTTTTGTCCCATATAGCTGTTCCTTTTCCAGAATGCCATATGAATAAACTTATAAAGTATGAGTCTAGCATTTTTTATTTAGAATGATGCATTGGAAATTCATACATGTAGTTGTACACATAAATTTTTACTTTCTTTTTATTACCAAGCAGCATTTCAGTGTACGAATGTGCCATGTATTGTATACCCATTTCCAAGGTTGTTTTCAGTTGTTGATGATTATGAACAACATTGCTATAAATAACTATTGCAGGCTTTGTGTGAACATAAGTTTCTATTTCCTTTGTCTAAATACCTAGGAGTAGGATGAGTTGTTCATGTAAATGCACTTTTAAGTCTGTAATTGATTGTGAAAGCCTTTATCAAAGTGTGTAGTAGCATTTTGTGTTTTCATAAGAAATATGAATTTTGATTGCTCTGTATCGTTACCAGTACTTATTATTATCACACATAAAAGTACATTGTTCCTTCTGGGTGTGGTGGATCACACCTGTAATCCCAGCACTTTGGGAGGCCGAGGCAGGTGGATCACCTGAGGTCAGGGGTTCGAGGCCAGCCTGGCCAACATGGTGAAACCCCATCTCTACTAAAAAATACAAAAATTAGCCAGGCTTGGTGACATGTGCCTATAATACTAGCTACTTGGGGGCTGAGGCAGGAGAATCACTTGAACTTGGGAGGTAGAAGTTGCAGTGACTCCAGATTGTGCCTCTGCACTCCAGCCTGCGCAACAGACTGAGACTTTGTTTCAAAAACAACAACAAAAACAGCAGAAACAAAAAATACATTGTTCTGGCTGCTCTAGTAGGTGTATAGTGACATCACATTGCAGTTTTGATTAGTATTTTTCTAGTTACCAATGATGATACAATTTTCATGTGCTTATTTGCCATCTTTGTCTTGTCTTAGGTATAGTGTGTATTTAAATTTTTTGTCCAATATTTATGGATTGTTTGGTTTCTAACTGTTGAGTTTTGATTTTTTATATATATTTGGATACGCGTACTTGTCTTTTTATACCCTTACAGTTGTTTTCGCATAGCGAAAGTTCTTAGTAATCATGGAAGTCCATTTAATAATGTGGTCTGTGGGATTGTGCTTTGGGTATCTTACCTAAGACAACTTTGCCAAAGAAATCTCACAAGACTTTTTACCAACTTTTTCTTCTAAAAGTTTTACACTTTTACATTCTACATGGTGCTTTATAATGCATTTCTCTTTTTCGCTTTTAATTTTTTGTGGGTACAGAGTAGGTATATATATATTTATGGGGCATATGAGATGCTTTGATACAATCATGCAGCCTGAAATAAACACATCGTGGGGAACAGGGTATCCATCCCCTCAAACATTTATCCTTTGAGTTACAAACAATCCAGTTACACTCTTTACGTTATTTTAAAATGTTATTAGGTTGATGCAAAAGTAAGTGTGTTTTTGCCGTTACTTGCAACACCAAAAGCACAATTATTTTAGCATCAACATAATATTATTGGCTATAGTGACCCTGTTGTGCTATCAAATAGTAGATCTTATCTATTCTTCCTAATTTTTGTATCCATTAACCATCCCTACCTCCCCCACCCCAGATCCCCACTACCCTTCCTATCCTCTGGTAACCGTCCTTCGACTCTCTCTGTCCATTATTTCAATTGTGTTGATTTTTGGACCCCAGAAATAAGTAAGAACATGTAATGCTTGTCTTTCTGTGCCTGGCTTATCTCACTTAGCATAATGATGTCCCGTTCCATCCATGTTGCTGCAAGTAACTGGATCTCATTCTTTTTCATGGCTGAATAGCACAAAATTGTATATATGTACCACATTTAATTTATCTCTTCATTTGCTGATGGATACTTAGATTGCTTCCAAATCTTAGCTATTTTGAACAGTGGTGCAACAAACAGTGCAGTTATCCCTTCGATATGCTGATTTTCTTTCTTTTGGGGATATACCCAGAAGTGGGATGGCTGGATCATATGCTAGCTCAGTTTCTAGCTTTCTGAGGAAGCTCCAAACTGTTCTCCGCAGTGACTGTACTAATTAACATGCCTACCAAGAGTGTACAAGGATTCCCTTTTCTCCATATTCTCACCAGCATTTTTTATTGCCTGTTTTTTTGGATGTAAGCCATTTTAACTGGTTTGAGATAATGTCTCCTTGTAGCTTTGACTTGCATTTCTTTGATGATTGTGATGCATTTTCAAGATTAATAATCACATAATTTGTGAAGTGTACATCAACATTCATATTTTTGATATACAGATCTATAAATATCGCAGTCCATTTTTGAATGCAGTAGTCTATTCATTGAATTTCCTATTCACATTTGTCAAAAATTAACTGATCATTTTTGTTTGGCTCTATTTCCAGGCTCCCTATTCTGTCATATTTACCTGTGATTTTTAATTGTAGCATTATTGTAGGTTTTCAAATCAAAGAATGTGAGTCCTAAAAATGTGCCCTTCCTTTATTCTGAGGATTGTATTCCCTTTGCTTTTCCATATAAATTTTAGAAACAACTCACCAATATCTGCAAAATATCCTACTGAGATTTGATTAGGGTTGTGTATAGAATTGTGCATAGACCATATAGACAATAGTGTGCTGTCTGTATCTCTTTTGTTTAATCGATAGTTCTAGAACTTGCGAGATGCATAAGTAGCCTTTACAATTCAAATTGAAGTTAGTATGCTCTGCTCTTTGTGCCACCTGTGCACTTGTTATTTAGGGGTTAATATTGGATTTGGACAGTTGCTATCAGGGATCAGCATTTTTTTCGGTAAAGGACCATATAATATCTTAGGTTTTGTGAATCACATATGGTCCATGTTGCATATTAATTGTCTGTTTCAAAGCTTGCTGGATTGCTTCTTTTACAGCCTTTTTAAAAATGTAGAAAACATTATTAGTTTATGAGCTGTACACGTCTGTCCATGGGCTCGATAATTTTGTGGGATTTCGTATTTTAAACATGGTTCATAGAAAACTTAGTTCTCAAGCCTTTGCAATGCTTCTTTGAGGCTGCTGTGTGAATGGCAAGTTCAAGAGTAAGTCTGAGGTTCTTATAGGTTCACTAAAATTGCAGGATCAAAGAATCAAGTTTTCCTCTCACCAGTTTTTCCTTGACAACTTCCAGCAGCCAAGTGCCACTTACTTTTATTTCTTTAGTCCAAAACAAGATTCTCTGAGTCTTAATTCCCTTAAGTCCACTTTGTTGCAAATTTCCAGAGCAATGTAGCTTTAAGCAAAGTAGCAAGAGAAACGAGGGAGAAAAATAACAGGACTCTTCCCACACTTTTTGGACAATATAGACTCTTCTACCTGGTCCTTCTGGACAGAGATGCAGTTGTTCTGTATCAGGTGTTAGCTGTCTGCAGCAAGACTTCAGCAGTGCAGTTTAATAAATGATGCTGTCCTTGAAGTGGGACAGGGAGAAAAAAAAACATTTTAGCCTAAACTCTCCAGCTTATCGATTAAATTGCAGTTTTTGTTGTGCACATATACTTCAAAGTTCCTTAAGTTTAGCCATACTCAGGAGATACATGACGGGAAAAAAAAAAATGGGAAATTCACTAGTATGCAGGTCTTTCTTCAGTTTTCACTTTTTGTCCCAGTCTGCTTGCTATTGAGAGGTGGCAACATGCTAGCAGCCCTCGCTCTCAGCACCTCCTCGGCCTCAGCGCCCTCTCTCGCAGTGCTTGAGGAGCCCTTCAGCCCACCATGGTACTGTGTAAGCCCCTCTCTGGGCTGGCTGGGGCTGCAGCTGCCTCTGCCTCCCTCTGCTCACGGGGAGGTGTGGAGAGAGAGGAGTGGAGGGAGAGGCGTGGAGGGAGAGGCACAGGCAGAACTCGTGGGCCAGCGCCAGTTCTGGTGGAGGCGGGCGCAGCCTCGGCGGGCCCTGCACTCTCAACGACCAGCCGGCGCCACCCGCCCAGGGCAGTGAGGAGCTTAGCATCCAGGCCAGCAGCTGCTTAGGTTGTGCCAGGTTCCCCAGCAGTGCCAGTCCACCAGCCGTGTACTCAAATTCTCTGCGGCCTCAGCTACGTCCCCGGGGGGTGGAGCTTGGGACCTACAGCCCGCCATGCCCGAATCCCCCCTACTCCCCTGCGTAGACTGAGCCTCCCCGATGGGCGCTGCCCCCTGCTCCATGGTGCCTGGTCCCATCAGCCGCCCAAGGGCTGAGAAATGTTGGTCCACAGCGCAGGACTGGCAGGCAGCTCCACCCACTGCCCTCGTGCACGGTCCACTGGGCGAAGCCAGCTGGGCTCTTGGGCCTAGTGGGGACTTGGAGAACTTTTATATCTAGCTAGAGGATTGTAAATGCACCAATCAGCACCCTGTCAAAACGGTCCAATCAGCGCTCTATAAAACTGACCAATCAGCTCTCTAAAATGGACCAATCAACTCTCTGTAAAATGGACCAATCAGCAGGATGTGGGTGGGGCCAGATAAGGGAATAAAAGCAGGGTGCCGGCCCCTGAAGTAGCTACCGGGTTGGCTCCCCTGGTTTGGTGTTTGCAGTGAAGCTTGCAGCTGCTATCTGTTTACATATATAATGCACTTACAAGCTGTATCATTCACCGTGGAGTCGTGCAGTTTCGCTCGTGGAGCCACCAAAACCATGAACCCACAGGGAAGAATGAACAATGTGCCTCCGCCTTTAAGAGCTGTGACAGTCACTGCGAAAGTGTGTAGTTGCACTCCTGAGGCCAGCGAGACCACGAACACACCAGAAGGAAGAAATGGACATGCCATCTTTAAGAACTGTAACATTAACTGCGAGGGTCTGTGGCTTCATTCTTGAAGTCAGTGAGACGAAGAACCCACAAATTCTGGACACTCTATTAAATTACCTTCCCAGAATCCAGGTTTTTTGTTGCAAAGAGTAGGACTAATCGGCTGAAGTGAGCTTGCTCCATCGTTGCTGACGGTAGAACTCTGTGTACATTTTTGAGATTTTTTTTTTAGATGTTTCATAAGTGACCGAATCAGAGTTTTGTATACTTACATTTTGAGGATTCTTTCATTTAGAAATAACGAAGACTGGCATGAGAGAACTGAAATGACTAAATATCTCGGGAACCATGTATTTTTATCAGGTTATATATATCCGTATATATGATTTACAACTCCAACATGGACTTAATATGAAGGCTTTTATTTAAAAATTTATGAAAAATATATGTAGACGAGAGAAAATTGCCAAAAGTTCTGGCACTCTTTGGAGCCATAAATCATAACTCTGAAGAAATGGAAAATAATTTAAAACTGAGTTTTTCCACATCTAGGAAAAAAATGATCTTCGGCTCATACGCATTTAACACACACACACATTCTTACCCGTTTAATTCCAGAACCTAACAAAACTGGAAGCCTATCATGAAAAACGATGACACCCAAAAATATGGTATTGTAGTTTCAATAGTTTTTGCATTGTCACCCTTTCTAAGAAATGGGACCACAGTACACACATTCATCAATAGAAGAAATTTTTTCTGGTATCAAACTGAACGGAGCATGAATAAATGTAACTGTCAGGTATCAGGAAGTCTGTGGAATGTTAACTCATAAAACTGTCAACATGAGCAACACCTTATGGAAACATATATCTCAACATTTTACAGCACACAATTTCTACAATATTTAACAGATAACAGAGGATTTCTATAATCTTGGTGGTTGACATTTTTCAAACGTTTGTGTATAGAATCACGGTTTTAAATATATCTTCATTACATGTAATGGGATAATCACATAGTTCATTAATATAGACAAGGAGGAACAGTTCAACAATCAACATATACACATACAACATAAATATACAATATAAATCATACACAGTGATACAAGGCCCTTGTACATGTAAAGGAAAATGGGCACTCATGGTGCATATGAAATGATAATTACACAAGGAAAAATAGTACAGGTGCATTTATTTATGTAGTCACACAAAAAAACTTTGGCCTATGGGTTAAATAACATGAAGAGAAATAGAAATTTACACAGTTCCAGAGTAGCCTTCCTGAGAATTCACACATCTCTTGCAGTCTAAAAATGAGTTGCTTTTAGTAGAAAACTGATGTCTTCCTCCATATTTTGGAATATTCTTTGGTCACTTAATGCTTTGAAGTTACTATGTTCGTTTTATAATTAGAGAAAAAAATCTGGAATGAGAAGTGGGTACAACAAAATTCAAACTGTCTAATTTTAATATGGTTCTTTAAATAACAATGAAATGCAAACTTATTCTATTAATTTCTCTATAAAATAAAATTGTCTTTCTTGGGGTAAACTATGAAAAACTGACAACATTCTTCAAATTACAAATGAAAGAAAGGAATTCATTTATTAACTAAATATTTATTGAGCTTGTATTATTTCTTCTAGTAAAAAGTCAGTCATTGTCATCTTAAAATGGTTTGTTGCCTTTATGAAAATATAAATATGCAATAATTTCTTAATGGCCAGACTAATTGTCTATGTTATAAAGTGAGATTACGTAGAAAACAGACTTAATGCACTTAACCTGTATCTCTGCATGAAGTGATTGGAAGGAACAAGAATGATGTTGTCATTTGCTATTGGCAAAGTGTTATGAATAAGAAATAGGCGCAGATAGGAGCTGACTGGGTTTTAAACAATAATCAAATGGAATACATAGAAACTTCAATGTTCAAAGGCATGGTAACTGAAAAGGAGTCTTGCTGGGCCCCAATTACAAACACTGTCTAAAATGGTTTTGAGTAATAATACCCAGTGTATCAGACCATTCTCATGCTGCTGATAAAGACATACCTGAGACTGGGTAATTTATAAAGGAAAAGAGGTCGAATGAATACACAGTTCCACATAGCTGGGGAGGCATCACAATCATGGCAGAAGGCAAAGGAGAAGCAAAGGAATGTCTTACATGGCGGCAGGCAATAGAATGTATGCAAGGGAACTGCTCTTTAGAAAACCATCACATCTCAAGAGACTTATTCACTATCACAAGAACACCATGAGAAAGACCCACCCCCGTGATTCAATCACCTGCCACCAGGTTCCTCCCACGACTCATGGAAATTATGGGAGCTACAATTCAAGATGAGATTTGGGTGGGGACACAGCCAAACCATAGCAACCAGTAAAACATTTCAGTTGAAGAAAATGTTTCAACTATAGGACTAAGTGAGATGAGTCTCAAAGTTGCTGCGGTTATTTGTGAAAAAGAAAGATACGTGGATGATAGTGACTTTGTGAATAGGAAAAAAAAGTTTGGAGATAGAAACAGGCAGAAGGAATTGTACAGAAGCAGACCCTAGAAGCTTACTGACACTTTTCGCCGATTATATATACCAAAGAATCATAAAACTAGGACTAAATTAACCTTGGGCAATTCAAGGAGAAAAACAACACTTGGGCCTACACTTGCATGTAGAAAAAACAGGCTGAAAAACTGTAGATCTGTAGAAAAATTGTAGGACCCCAAAGAAGGGCTGTTACCAAATATTCACTTTACGTGTAGCCAGAGGGGATAATGGTTGTAAAATGACTTCCAGGGAACAAGATCAGGGTCTGATCAAGAACTTCTCTGCTTAAAGAAAGGAACCTTACCAAAGTGGCCAACATCTTTTTAAGGGGAGTTTTAATTGCAAAAATCCTGGTTCTGATCCACATTTTATAAGGTTTGTGTGTGAGCGTTTTTGTCTTTTTATTTCACCATTTTATCAGATTTTAGGGAAATAAAGAGCTTGCTTGAAGAACTTCAAGTCCAGATATACTGAGGAATTGTCTCATTTGTTTAACTTTTCTGTTCAACCTGGACCAATCACTCTCTCAAAGTGCTCATGACAGCAAATGATAGACATGTTGTTAAAAAAAAACAAAGAGGAACTTTGCAAGGATTGCCATCAACTTAGATAACCTGATGATTTAATATTCTTGGATGACTTTGGGAGCCATGTTCTGAAGAAAACAGAATCTCTGTTGGTCTGCGTTTCTGAGTAAACAAGTGAGGCAGATCCATCTTGATAATTATCATGTCCATTAACCATCTGGGTTTCATGTACCATTAAACTGAGCCATAGAGATTTGAAGGATAGAGCAATGAAAATAACCATAATTGATAAACATGCTTCCGTATTTTGTGTACTACAATTTTTTTCTTTTTCTTTTTCTTTTTTTTTTAAACAATCGATTAACTATTTTTAAGTGGGGCAAAGCATTTGTCTGAGGAAAACCTCATGAGTATTTGAAATATGTTGCTATCTGGAATAATTAAAGAGAGACTTAGAAGACTTGGCATTACAAGGATAAAAGAAAAATGAAATATGCAAATAATTCTTATTTTCCTTTAAATAAATAATGTCTAAATATTATATCTTGAACTCTGATCTACTATGATTTCTTTCTTTTTTTTTTTTTTGTCTCGCTGTTGCCCAGGCTGGAATGCAGTGGCATGATCTCGGCTCACTGCAACTTCTGCCACCCAGGTTAAAGCAGTTCTGCTGCCTCAGCCTCCCGAGTAGCTGGGACTACAGGCGCATGCCACCACGCCCAGCTAATTTTTGTATTTTTAGTAGAGATGGGGTTTCACTGTGTTGGCCAGGATGGTCTCAATCTCTTGACCTCATGATCCACCTGCCTCGGCCTCCCAAGATATCTTTTATAAAACAGAAAGAATAATATAAAAATAAAACTCAATTATGTTTTTATTGCACTAATTAGAGTTTTGTGCGATAGTAACGTTACATATGTATATTTAAATCAACTGAAAATCAGGACATGTTCTACACTAGTGGAATAATATTTCAGATAAATTAGTTTCTTCATTAATTGTAACATCATCAGTCACAAAATTATTATTTTAGAAAAATACTTTATTTTTCCAATTTTTAGTGAATAATGAATTTGATGTATACAAATCTTAAACACTTGTGTATTAGTTTCCCAGAGCTGCTATTACAAAGTTGTACACTATACACCAGATACCTCAACCACCTTCCCTCAGTCGCCCACAGTAGCCGAGACATGAACTACGGCTGAGCTATCTGCTATCTCCAGGCTAACGGCGCTTTGATATTCAAGGACCACAGACTAGGAGGCATAAAATGACAGAAATTTATATTCTCACAATTCTGAAGGCTGTAAGTCCAATGTCAAAGTGTTTGCAGGGCCACACTGTCTGTGAAACCTATAAAGGAGACTCCTTTCTAGCTGTCTAATTTCTGGTGGTTGCTGGCAAACGGTTGGCATTTTTTGCCTTGCAGTTGCAGCACCTCAATCACTACTGCTTCATCACGCGTATTCTCTTCTTGCCTGTCACTCAGTCCTTATAAAAGGATGCAAGTCACATTGGGTTCATGGCCTACCCTACCCCACTATGGCCTCATCTCCCCTTAACTAATTACATCTTCAATGACTCTATTTCCAAATAAGCTCACATTCTAAAATACTGGGAAATAGGACTTCAATATACCTTTTGGAGGCAAAATTTAACCCATAAAAACTTGCTACATTTTAAAATTAATAGATCTACAGAAGAAACAGCATAATGACTTGGTATGAGTTATGTTAGCTTACGATGTTATTTCTCTGTCCGTTTTGATAATGACCGGAAGCCAAGTTGACAAATCCATTGTGTAAGTTTAGAATACAAGTCTCAGAAAGTATTGTTTTATATCTCAACTGAAATGTTCTTTCCCTATGACATCACCCCGCCAAAATTCAATATGAACCATAGTACTGGAAAATCTAAAACTTAAAAGTGACAACATTCACATTTTAAGCAATATCACATTGTCACCACTGAAACTCTATAAGCAGATAAATAGGACTGATAGGAGGAGAGATTTAATAATTAGTGTATTTACACCCATAGACTCGGATGACTTTAAATTGTTAATAAGTAAACAGAGAGTGAGACCTCTACTACAATATGCCAATTCTCTTATGTTCTGTTTATATGAACTTATTACACGTATAAATATATTATAACTCATAGCTCTTTTTTTATGAGTAAATGCAGTTAAACAATAGGCCAATTCTACCAAACAGCATGGTTCAATAGCATAATAGTAATAATATGGTAATATAATAATATAATATTAATAGCTACCATTAAATTATTATATTAATGACATAATGGTAATTTTAGTTGTTTGCATGAACAGATATAAATATATGTACTAATTTTATTTTCTATTCTCTATTACTTGTTTTACTAAAAAACAGTTTTTCTGAGAAAAAAAAAAAAACAATGAATCATCTATCTAACCATCCAGTATCTATTTATTTTGCAAAGAAAGGAATAAATGTCTTAGGGTAATTGTGGATGGAAATTCTTAAGGTAGCTTGCTAAACAGAATGGCATAGTTTTTAATTTTTATTTTTTTAAAATTTCAGTTCAACATAGGTGTAATATTTAGTTCCAGTCTTGAAATAGCTCAAGACCACTATTTTTATTCCAGTATGTTTCCACTGTGTTGTAAATGAAGAAGAGCTCATCTGTCCTTTCAAATAGTACCTCAGAAATCATAGAAACCACCTGTTTATATCACCTTGTCTTTGCTTCCTCTTCATAAACCTTTCCAACAGAGTGAAGGTACATTTTAGTTTTATTAGGCCATAAAACTTGGTGCAATACGTTTCATCCTTTTACGAATTGTCTTGAGAACATTTTAATTGTGTTTCATTGTGCCTTGGTGTCAGATATGTTCTTTTATGAGCTACTCTTCAAACCTCACTCATTACTCTTCTCAGTTTCTCTGCTAATGAGCAATATTGTATTTCATAAGATCTTTTGTCAGTTCTAAAGCTGTAAACTTCTCTGTGAGAGTATTTGTGCTTATGTGTCTTTGTGTTTTAACTGCGTATTTTCAATCTTGCGCTTCTAATTTTCCTCACTCAGTTACAAACATCCATAAAATACCTTCTCATATTCTACTCTGACACGTTTCTTGTTTATTTTCCCACGACTAAAAAACTACTGTATAGCCATTTTGAAAAAGTTATTTTCCATGAAAATAATCAATATTAATTTACACAAATTAAAGAAAATGTTATAATTATGTGATGGTTAACATCATAGAATTTGTGTTATTCCTGATGGAAAGCAAATCCCAATACAGCTCCATGCAGTCCACTGATAGCTGGATATTACATGGAAGTAGTGTTATTAGGAAAGAGTATAATTGTGCTTGGGAAAGAAACTGAGGACAGACAATAGCTGAAACTCTGAAAGGCAGCACTTTGATAGAAAAGAGTCATCTTTGCTTATGCAGAACATGAAAATTTAGCAACAGTAAAAAACTAAAGTTATGCTATTTTTGTGGCCATTTTTGTCATTGATACTCTTTTTGTTCCGTTTTCTTCTACATTAAGCTTGTAGAGGTTTATGAAGTTTTTTTTCCCCCTGCCTTTTGCCTACAAAATTGATTCTATGGAGAGGAATCTGAGACTTCAGGAAGGGGACCCTTTTGGAAGGGAAGCACTGACTGAAGAAGATGTTCCCATTGTCCTCCAGAAGAGACGAAGAACTCTGGAAATAGTGAGTAGCAGTCCTGAGCAACATAGGAACTTTCCCATCCCCAGGATGGAAATATGCATGATCAACTTTTGTTAGAGTTACCTGGAGAGGAAGGAAATGGTTGGGTCCTGCTCCAGATAGCAATTGTATAGCAATTGCCTATTGACCCTGATGTCTGAAACTGAGGCTTCAGTGTGGCAACAAAAGCCAGGAGGACTGATAAGAGAGAAAATGGAAGCAAGGGAAAGAATGTAATTAAGAACATAGTTTATCTCTGATTTCAATGGAAATTAAGAAAAAAATAAAATAAAAATTAGGATTTGCTCTGTTTACTTTATGTATGATCTGCATGTACACCTATATCTATATTTCTGCCTTTCTATATCTAAATTTATATTTATAAATTCTATCTGATTTTGTGTATGTGCGTGTGTGTTTACTTTATTCCGGATATAATCTTTTTCTACTTCTTCTTTTTTTTTTTTTCACACAGAGTCTTTCTCTGTCACCCAGGCTGGAGGGCAGTGGCATGATCTCGGCTCATTGCAACTCCTGCCTCCGCCTCCTGGGTTCAAGCAATTCTCCTGCCTCAGCCTTCCAAGTAGCTGAAATTACAGGCACATGCCACCATGCCCAACTAATTTTTGTATTTTCAGTAGAGACGGGGTTTCACCATGTTGGCCAGGCTGGTCTCGAACTCCTGACATCAAGCAATCCACCCGCCTTGACCTCCCAAAGAATGGGATTCCTGATATAGCCTTAAAAATATGGGCAGACAGTGCAGAGCAATGACAGCATGATGGAAAAGGCATGATCACATGCAACTGATCACAGGGAGAACTTGATGACAGTTGCATAGACAAAATTAATCTACTTTGTTGGCAAATCTTGTTTTCCTTTCAGTAGATGTAATAATCAATTAAGTGTTTAATCTTTTTTCTTTAAGATCTATGGAGAATATCAAGTTGTTTAATATAGTTGTTGCTTTTTTTCTACTTACTCATTAACAAGAATTCTATTAAATGCAGAAAGGCTTTTCTGAAGAAAGGATTTAAATTATACAAAAATGTATTTCAGTTTTCTCGAAAATACCACACCAAAGTGATGTTTTCCTAGAGGAAAATAAAACCTGAGGTTTCACCTTTACTTTTAAAGTATTTTCTTAGTAACATTTTTGTGAATATGCTGCTAACTACACTTATGGCTATAACATCACAACTCTCATTTTTTCAAGGAAATTGTTTACTCACTAGCAATATGTATATTTATTTTATTTTAGGTTTCTTAACTATTTGCAGTTTAAGTAGAAGGCCACAGGATATATGAAGTTGCCTTTATATTTTTCATTCTGTTTTTAAAAATGCTTCTTAAGAATATGTTTTATAAGGCTATTTTGCTTTATACACATGGTCTTTTCCTCCAAATGTTGGAGATCTAATTGCTGCTTTTGAGCACAGAGGTTCAAAGAGGTGGGTGGTTATTACTGTTGCACCTTCTCCCATTGTGACAAACCCCTCCTCCTCCAGCTGAAGTGACTTTCAGCGTCATTAAAATGCCAGCATCTTTCCTTCTTGCTTCGTTTTTCTCTTTTTTCCTCTTTTAGAAGCTAGGCATTAAGGACTAAGACTTACAAAAACAAATGCATATATGAAGAAAGTTAGAAAGTGATCATGCATGACCAGGGAAAGTTACAGGCTCAGAAAAGACTGAGAGTACTTTAAATTTACACTTCAGCCTGATGCTTGGCACAGAGTCTACGAAAACAAAAAGATAAATAAATGCAAACAAAAACGATGAATCCAGGGGTAGCATGAAAATTTGATTTCCAGACTTAGCACATGATTTGATTAAAATTTCCAGTTATTAACAAAAAAGTATTAAAAAATTGGAAACTTCAGCCCAAAGAAAAATTAAATAAATCAACAGAAACTGTCTCTGACAAAGATCTGACTGCAGAACTACTAAACAGTACTTTAAAATAGCTCTCTTAAAGATGATCCAAGAACTAAAGATGTAGAGAAAGTCAAGAAAATGCAGTATGAACAACAGAAAAATATCAATAAACAGAAAACCTAAAAAAAAGAAATTTTGGAGCTGAAAAGTACAATAACTAAAATAAAAATATACAAGAGCAATTCAAAGGCAAATCTGAATAGGCAGAAAAAAAGTCTAATTTACTTGTGGGATGCCATCAAGCTGACCAACATATTCACTGCGGGAATCACAGAAGAGAGGGAGAGAAGGCAGATAAAATATTTGAAGATGTAATGGCTGAGAACTTTTTTAATGTGATGAATGACATGATTATAAACATCCACAAAGCTCAGCAGAGTCCAAGTAAGAAGAACCAAAAGAGATTCACACTGAGAAACATTATAATCAAATTTTTGAAAGATAAAGACAGACTCTTGAAAGCAACAGAGAAAAGTGACTCATCATATACAATAAAATTATCAGCAGATTTCTCATCAGAAACTTGAAGCCAGAAGGCAGTGAGTCAATATATTCAAACGGCTAAGAGAAAAAACAACAAAATAAAACAAAACAAAAAATATAACTAAGAATCCTACATCCAGCAAAAATGCCTTTCAAAAGGAAGGGAGAAATTAACACATTTCCAGATAAACAAAAGCTGAGGTTAATCATCACTAGACCTACCTTGCAAGAAATGCGTAATGAAATCCTGCAGGGTGGAAAAAAGAACACTACAGAGTAATTCAAAGGAATATGGAGAAATAGTTATCTCAATAAAGGTAAATCTATGGGCGATTATAACAGCGAACATAATTGTAACAATAGTTTATACCTCTACTTTTCGTTTTCTACATGATTTAAGAGGTTAACTCTTTTAAACAAAACAATTATTAGTCTAAGTGCTAATAGAAATGTAACTTTTGGTTCGTAACTCCCATTTTGTTTTCCACATAATTTAGAAACTAAAGCATTTTTTTAAAGGTATTAGTTTATCTTGGGGGGCACATAATATATAAAGGTATAATCTTATGATGTCAAATACTAAGCAGGCTGGACACGGTGACTCACATTTTTAGTCCCAGGACTTTTGGAGGCCAAGGTGGGAAGATGCTTGAGCTCAGGAGTTTGAGACTAGCCTAGGCAACATAGTGAGACTCTGTCTTTACAAAAAAAAAATTTTAAATTTAAGAAATTACCAATATATGGTGGTAGATGCCGTAGTTCTAGCTACTCAAGAGGCTGAAGTAGTTGTATTGCTTGAGCCTGAGAGGTTGAAGCTGCAATGAGCCGTTATCGCACCACTGCCCTCCAGCCTGGGCTACAGAGCAAAACCCTGTCTTAAAACAAAAAACAAACAAATAAACAAACAAAAACAACTCTGAGGTGTGGGGATAGAGCTGTAAAGGAAGCAGAGGTTGTGTACGTTTTAAAGTTAAGCTGGCGTAAATTCAAATAAGAGTATGACAACTTGAGAATTGTATATAGAATTGTCACAGTAACCACAAATGCTTAGAAGATATGCAAAAGGAAACAAGAAAGAAATTGAAACATTTCACTACCAAAAAATCAAGTAAACACAAAAGAGGACAGTAATGCAAAAAAAAAAAAAAAAAAGTTACAAAATAGCATTAGTATGTGCCTTCTTATCAGTAATTGCCATGTCAATTGATTAAACACTCCAATCAAAAGACAAATTGGCATAATGGATTAAAAGCTACCTGGACTGACTATATACTATCTACAAGAGACTCAATTTTGAGCCAAAGACGTAAATAGATTGAAGATGAAAAGAGAAAAAAGATGATATTTCAGGAAAATAAATCCCAAAAGACAGCAGGAGTGGCTGTACTATAACAAGAATTATAAATTTTAAATAAAAAAATTATATGTGGGAAAAGAAGGAAATCATACATTATTAAAAGTTTCAATGCACCAACAAGATACAACAATTATAAACATGCACCTAATAACAGAGCATCAAAATATTCGAAACCAGAACTGACAGAATTGAGATGAAAAACAGATAGTTCTATGATAATAGATGGAACTTGAATGACCCCCCCAATAATATATAGACAAACCATACGGAACATAAGTAAGGAAATGGAGGACTTAACACCATATACCCACTAAATCTAACAGACATACAGAGCCCTCCACCCTGCAGCAGTAGCATAGATAATCTTCTCAAACACACAGAAGACATTTTTCAGGATAGAAATGAAATTAGGCCACACATTAAATCTCAATACATTTCGAAGGTAGATATCACACAAAATATCTTCTCTGACCAAAATGTGATGAAGTTACAAATCAGTAACAGAGATAAAATGAAAATTTACAAAATTGTGGAAATTAACAACACAACCTTAACCAATGTAAATCACCAGGAAAATTAGAAAATATAAAATGACAGAAAACAAAAAATAGAATAGAACATATGAAACAGCAAAAGCAGTGCTTAAGGGAGAAACCTATAGGTACAGAAACTTATATGAAAAAGAGCAAGAAACACCAGGCGAGGTGGCTAACGCCTGTAATCCTAGCACTTTGGGAGACTGAGGCAGAGGTTGCGGTGAGCTGAGATTGCACCACTGCACTCCAGCCTGGGCGACAGAGCAGGACTCCATCTCAAAAAAGAAAAAAAAAAAAAAAAAAAGAAACTAGAAAAAGAAAAATGTATCTAAATGTATTTAAAACCAGAAGGAAGAAAATAATTAAGATTAAAGTAGAGATAAATAAAATAAAGAGTATAAAACAATAGAGAAAAATCAATGAAATCAAAAGTTGGCTCTTTAAAAAAATCAACAAAACTGACAAAACTTTAGTTATGTGGACTAAGAAAAAAGGAAGAAGACTCAAATTAATAAAATCAGAAATGAAAGTGAAGACATTACTTCCATTTTCACAAAAATAAAAATGATGATAAGAGCATACTATGAACAATAGTATGCCAACAATTTTTGACAAAGATGTCAAGATCATCCAATGGAAAAAGGATAGTCTTTTCAACAAAAGATGCTGGACTAACTGGATATCTACATGCAAAGTAGTAAATTTGAATGTTTACCTAACACCATATGCAATAATTAATTTAAAATAGATCAAAGACCTAAATGTAAGATCTAAAACTCTAAAAATCTAGGGGAAAAAAGCAGAAGCTCATAATATTGGAGTTGTCAATGATTTCTTGAAAACCACAGGCACAGGCAACATAAGAAAAATATAAGTTTTACTTTATGAAAATTAAATTTTGTGTATCAGAAGATAATATCAATATAAAAAGGCAACTCACAGGATGGGAGAAAATATTCACAAATCATATCTTTCATAATTGATTAATATGCCAAAAAGTGTATGGAATCCCTACAACTCAACAGCAGAAAAAGAACTGTTTAAAAATAAACAAAAAACTTGAAAAGACATTTCTTCCAAGAGGATATACAAATGGCCAGTAAGCACAAGAGAAGATGCTTAACATCACTAATTAGTAGGGAAATTTATGTCAAAATTTACAATGAGATAGCACCTCAAACCCATTAGAATAGTTAGTATTTTTAAAAAAGAAAACGAAAAAAACTGGAAAAAATATCCCAGAATATAACAAGCATTGGTGAGGATAGAAGAAATTGGAACCAGAAAAAAAAAAAAAAAATACAAGCTTTGGCGAGGATATAAGAAACTGGAACACTTGTGCATTGCTGGTGGGAATGTAACATGGTGCAGCTTCTATGGAAAGAAGTATACTGATTTCTCAAAAATTTCAAAATTAAATTACTATGATTACTGTATGATTCAACAATTCCACTTTTGAGTATATACCCAAAAGAATTGAAAGCAGAGTCTCAAAGAGATATCTGTACACCTATCTTCCTAGCACTATTATTCACTATACACAAAATGTGAAAGCAACCCAACCATTCGACAGAGGATAAATAGAAAAGCAAAATGTGGTATATACATGAAATGGACTACTAGTCAACCTTAAAAAGAAAAGAATGCTCTAATATGCTACAGCATGGATGAAGTTCAAGGACATTGTGCTAAGAGAAATAAGCCAGTCACAAAAAAGACAAATACTGTATGATTCTTTTATGAGGTACCTTGATTATTCAAAATCATGTAATCAGGAAGTAGCATGGTGATTGCCACTTGGGGGTGGGAAAAATGGGAATTGTTTAATGGGCACTGAGTTTCAGTTTTCCAAGGTGAAAAGGGTTATGGAGATGTATGGTGGTGACGATTGCATAACATTATGAATGTATTTAATACCCCAGAATGGTGTACTTAAAAGTGGTTAAGATAGCAAATTTTATGTTATGTACATTTACCACAATAAAAATAGTATAAAAACAATTTCATTTTAAAACGTATTTTAGACCTTGCCGGGCATGGTGGCTCATGCCTGTAATCCCAGCACCTTGGGAGGCCGAGGCGGGTGGATTACTTGAGATCAAGATTTCAAGACCAGCCTGGCCAACATGGTGAAACCCCATCTCTACTGAAAATACAATAATTAGCTGGATGTGGTGGTGTAATCCTGTAATCCCAGTTACTATATATTATATATACTATAATTATATATTATATAATATATGCTGTATATAATATATATTATATAGCACATATAAAGTATAATTATATATACTATATATTTTTATATAATATATACTATATAATACATACAGTATTATATATAAAACGTATATTATATATTATATACTATATAATATTATTATATTATATAATATATACTATTTATATATACTATAATTATATATTATATAATATATGCTATATATAATATATATTATATAGCATATATAAAGTATAATTATATATACTATATATTATACATAATATAGTATATATTATATATAAAACATATAGTATAATATATTATATATTATATACAATATATTATATTATATAGTATATACAATTTAATATTATATTGTATTATATAGTATATATAATATACTATATATATACACTAGATCTCTTCCAAGATTTGGCAATTAAGTGTATCACTTGGGATAAATATATTTATGGTACTATACCTTTGCTGTTAAAACAAAATCAAAGTTTATGACACTTCCTTAAATGTTTAACTATATAATATTTCTCTTCATATTATTTAACAACATTAAAAATTCACTTTAAATTCACTGGGTTGCATAATTTACGCATGTAGAGAACTTCTTTTAATCATCATTTATTGTACACATACCATAGACAGACACTAATCCTGGTATGGAGAATACTGACAGGAATAAACCCAATTTCCTACTATAATGGAACTTACATTCTAAGGGGAAAAACAGTGGTGATAATTGTTAAACACATGTGTAATATGTCAGCTAAATATATTACAATATATCTACATTAAACAGAATATATACAATACAGCCATTGTAGTGTAGCAGTTGAATACATTACTCAGGTGTTGGTGGTGAGACTGGTAAAACTTACTTGTCCTGCCAGTCATGTAAAAGTATAGCATATTTAGTTACACACAGTACATAATACTTGATAATAAATATAAACAGCATATTACTGGTTTACATATTTACTATACTATACATTTTATCGTTAGTTTGGAGTGTGCTCCTTCTAGTTATATATATTTTTAAAAAGATAACTATAAAAATGCTCCAGGAAGGTCCTTCAGCAGGTCTTCCAGAAGAAGGCGTTATTATCACAGGAGATGACAGCTCCACGAGTGTTACTGCCCTTGAAGATCTTCCAATGGGACAAGATGTGGAAGCGATATTAAGATCACATTAATTCAACAGTGATATTAATAATCCTGTTCCTGTGTAGGCTCGGGCTGTGTTTTTGTCTTCATTTTTAACAAAAAACTGTAACGAGTTAAAAATAAAAACTAAAAAATTTTAACAATGGAAAAAAACTAATAGAATAATGATGGAAAAAATAATTTTGTACAGCTTTACAGTGTGTTTGTTTTAAGCTACATATTGTTTCAAAAGAGCCAAAAAATTAGAAAATTTAAGAGTTTATAAAGTCCAAAAGTTAGCCAGTTAATTTATTATTTAAGTAATAGAATTTTTTTAAAAAAAGATTTAGTGTGTCCCACTTACACAGTGTTGATAAAGTCTACAGTAGTGTACAGTTAATGTGCCAGGGCTTCACCTTCACTCACCACTCACTCACTGACTCACTCGAAGCAACATCCAGTCCTGCAAGCTCCATTCATGGTAAGTGTCCTGTAGTGGTGTATTTTTTTAAATCTTTTATAATGTACTTTTACTGTGTCTTTCTATGTTTAGATGTGTTTAGATACACAAACACCATTATGTTACAATTGCCTAAAGTACAACAACATGTCGTGCAGGTTTGTAGCCTAGAAGCAATTGGCCATACCATAGAGCCTAGGTATGTGGTAGGCTACGCCTAGGTTTATGTGAGTGCACTCTGTGATGTTCACACAACAATGAAATCACCAAATGATGCATTTCTCATAATGCAGCCCCATCATTAAGTGATGCATGCCTGTATATTGAACATGTGTGAGGAGCAGAAAGAGGCTATCTGGAAAGAATAAGGAATATGGAGAGTGTCAGGCAAATAAGGTGAGAAGGTACAGAGAGGTGAATGATGAGGACAATATGATTTAGATGAAGGATTTTGACTCTTATTTGGAATGATGTGTAAACTCCTTAGCCATTAATGTTTTTGACCAGAAGAACTGTCCAACGACGATGATGAGAATAGACCAAGAAGCGCCAAAGGAGAAAACAGGGAATCAGTTGAGGTTAACTGTCATAGTCAAAATATGAGATCAGAGGATTTAGACTGGAGTTGTGGTGGTGGTAGAGAACATAAGAAGCAGCCCGTCAGCTTTTGTAACCAAATTGAAGATATAGCCAATGGAATTTTTTGGTGCCTTGAGTGTGTGGTGTAAGAGAGTTAGAGGAGCCAGGATAACAACTTTGCATTTTACTTAAGAAACTCAAGAATGGTTGCCCACATCATAGATGAAGAATAGTCAATGGTTTCATGTCTCTTAAAAAATTCAAGGAGAAAATTGTTATTGTACATAAATTCAACTACTCAAAATGATAAAATCTGATTATATTCCATATTGGAAAACTTTTAACCAGAAGAAACTTCAGCTGCATTTTTTAAAGGATCAGTTTAAATGACTCATGAGGAAAATAGACTATTAGTATCTTTTTACTTGATATTCTACAGGAAAAATAAATGCATTGGGAATTCAGGCACATGTGCAACAATATTGCTTAAACTGCTCTAAAATTATTTTGCCAATCAAACAAAATTACTCAACAATTTATAGTCACTGATGGGTAGTTAAATCAGAACAGATGCATCATTCTGGAAACATAATCTACATTGCCTCTTATCCAAAGGATGTACATAATAATTGATAGACCAAATTTGCATAATGAGAAGATCAAGATGTATAAGAAGAAATAATTATTTTTGATGATGTTGGTAACTTCTATTTAATTATAAGTCATTTAGTTTAGTAATATATATCCATGTTTCTAAGAACATAATGTCTAAAATGAAATGCACCCCAAATGAATTTAAATTTGTTATAAAGCATTACATCGATTGTTTAAAGATAGTTCAAAGTAGCATAACCACAAAGAATGTGATAGGTGACTTAAAACTATTAACATTATTGTTAGCCTTTAAAATTGGATGTTTCTTATTGAATCATACATTCAATGCCTGACAGTATTGAAACATTTAACTTGTTTTATAAATAGAAATACAAATTACAAAGGACGTCACAAATAGTAGTAAAACGTATGAGTTACTTAACAGGAGTGTTTTTCTTAAAGAATTACAATAGGAAATGTTTATGCATACATACATACATTGTAATTTTAGCACATGATTTTTTTTAAGTCCAGTGTCTTGAAAGATGGAATATCACAATACTTTGGTTTGTAACAATAATTGTTTTTCATCCTTTTTGTAAAAGCAGAATGTCAGAAAGTAATCATTCATTTATGGTTTCTTATAGTGTATAGAATTATTATCTAATATTGATTATTGACATGAAACTGTGTTTTCTGCAAGGTTTAGAGTAGACAAACATGAAACACTTGATCTGGGAACCACATCAAAAAAAAAAAAAGAATTTACTTTAGCATACGACATGTAGAAAGTGGGATTTATATATAATATATACATATGTATACACATATATAAATATATACACATATATGTGTGTGTATATATACAAAATTAGATATATATACAATACTACATTTATAATACCATATTTTCAGTATTGCTAATTCTGGTCTTATGAAAATGAGACAAGGCATAAAAAATTATTTTTAAAAATTCTAGTGGTTTTCTTTAAATATTTATGCTGCATTCAATAGATATTTTTAAAGCACCTTATTTTAACCACATTTTTCACTGAATATTTGATAACAAAAGAAACAAATAAAAAAATTGCTACTGGCAATGTGGGTTCAGGCAAAAATGTAAGTTTTAGGTTTAGGTTTATAACGGAGAGAAAGAAAACCTTTTCTCTGCCATATTGGACTTCAGTGTTTACAAATGTCATTGGTTGTTATTATTTTAAAGAAAGGCTAAAACTGGTCATCAATCAAAAATGTTTTGAAGGCTTATGCTTTCCTATGCTAAAACTTTTACCGAATATACTAAGTAGCCACAAAATCAACATATGTGAAGTAAATAAATGCAGATGAAATCACTGATGGATACAGATACAGGAAATATATTGAGTGAGAAGACTGATAAAACTCCAAAGATTTTAGCAAATTATATTCTGCTGATATTGAGAAAATGTATCCCATGAAGTTGTGGTGGAGGCAAAAGACCACTTTTTTCTTTCCGCAGATTCAGAATTCATGTTGAATTAAATACCTAAAAAAAAATGTAAATTCCTATGGAAGACAAATAAAAGCTAGTAAATATAATGTCTAATATTTATTAGTCAAGATAATACTGTGTTTCAAATATTCCGTCATTTCATTTGATTCTAATTTACTGATCCTATCAATTTCTGTTAAAAGAGTGATGAAATTCTAACTAATTGTGACTAATAATTAAGGGCTTTTTTCAGTTCTGTTTTGATTTCATGTTTTTAGGTATATACACATTTACAATTATTCTTTATTATGAATTGATTCTTTTAGAGTTGTAAAATAGCATTTGTATCTCTGATAATATTTCCTGTCTTGAATCCTATTTTCTCTTTTATTAATGTTGCTACTTCAGCTTTCTTCTGATTAGTGTTTATGCAATATTAATTTCTATTGTTTTACTTTGAACCAGCCTATATTCTTTATATTTAAAGCATACTTCTTTTTGACAGCTTAGAGTTAGTCTAGATGTTTTCTCATCTATTCTGACAAGCAAAATTGAGTGTTTAGAGTATTTAAATTTCATATAATTTTCAAAAGTATAGAATTTAAATCTACCACCTTAACATTTGTTTTCTATTTGGCACATTTGTTCTTTGTTTCTTTCTTCCTTTTTCTACTCTCCTTTGGATTAGGAGTATTCATTATTACTTTATTTTTTCCTTACTAGATTACTAGCTACATTTGTTTAAATTTTTAGTGGTTGCACTTTGCAATATGCATTTTAAAATAGCATATTCTACTTTCAAATAATAGTAAACCTCTTCATATAACACAAACATTCAACAGTTCTTTTTTGCACCTTTATTTAAGCATAACTGATATGTCAAAAAACTGTACATATTGAATATATACAATTTAATAAATTTGGATATGTGTATACCCTTGTGATACCATCATTAAAATCAAGGTAGTAAATGTATCCATCATCTCTCAAAGTTTCCTGTGCCCCATTCACTTTTTGTTTGTTTGTTTGTTTGTAGTCAGAAACATGAGGTCCACCCTCTACAAATATTAAAATGCACAATAGCATATTGTTAACTAGAGAAATAATGTTGTATGGCAAATCTCTAGAGTTTATCTTGTATAACTGTAACTTTATACTCATTAAATAGTAGCTCCCCCTTTCCCTTCCCTAATCCCCTGGCAAACACCATCATATTTTCTGCTTCTATGTATTGGCTATTTAGATGTCTCATGTAAGTGGATTCATGTAGAATTTGTTCTTTCTGTCACTGACACTTCGCTTAGCAGGTCTCTCAGGTCCATCCGTGTTGTCACAAATGGCAAGATTCCCTTATTTTTTAGACTGAATAATATTTCGTTGTTACATATATATGTAACATGTGTATATATCTCCATATATACATTATATATCTCCATATATGTATTATGTACATATAAACATATTTATTATATATACATTATATATCTCCATATATACATATATGTAACATATGTGTATATATCTCCATATATACATTATATACCTGTATATCAATCCATTTATTATCAATAAACATTTGGGTTGTCTCCACATATTGGCTATTTTAAATAATGCTGCAAGGAACATGAGAGTGCAATACTTTTTCATTGGTATTGTTTTTTCCCACAAAACCTGGCGTTACCGCAAAAGTGGCAGCGGGGGAGTTCCCACAAGGAAGCGCCCCAAACTGTCCCAAGATTTGTACAAGGAAGTGCCCCAAACTTTTAAAAGAAAGAAGTACTGAATGCTAGAATGCTAGGGTAATCCGTCACAAGTATTTATTAGGGGAACTTACAGAGAGCTATAGCAACCCTCAAGATGGACAGTGAGAGAATGGAGTATTCTACTTATGTATGCCCACAGTGAGTAGGGTAGGGTACAGAGTTTTTAGGAGGGTTTAAGGAATTTGGATGAGGGTTAGGGCCAGTTTCCTTCAGTGTACCTTTATCAATGCCTGGGGATGTGCAAGGTCTGGGTTTGGGTTTAAGCCTGCTGGGAAAAACCTGCAGCCGAGTCACAGATAGAAAGTGGGAGGAGCTGGCTGGGCGCGGTGGCTCATGCCTGTAATCCCAGCACTTTGGGAGGCTGAGGCGGGTAGATCACAAGGTCAGGAGATCGAGACCATCCTGGCTAACACAGTGAAACCTCGTCTCTACTAAAATATACAAAAAAATTAGCCAGGCGTGGTGGCGTGTGCCCGTAGCCCCAGCTACTCGGGAGGCTGAGGCAGGAGAATGGCATGAACCCGCGAGGTGGAGCCTGCAGTGAGCTGAGATCTCACCACTGCACTCCAGCCTGGGCAACAGAGCGAGACTCCATCTCAAAAAAAAAAAAAAAAAAGGAAAAAAGAAAAGAAAAGGAAGTTGAGGGAGCTGAGGAATCCTCAGCATTGGCAATGATTTCTTGTATTTGACACCAAAATGACAGGCAACAAAAGTAGAAAAGTATAACTAAATCAAACTAAAAACTTACACACAGCAAATTAAAAAAGACAATCAACAGGGTGAAAAGATAACATGTGGAATGGGAGAAAGCATTTGCAAATCATGTGTCTGATGAATTAATTTTCAAAATACACAAAGAATCCTTACAACTCAAGAGCAATTATGAAACCCAATTAAAAAATGGGCAAATGACTTGAGTAGATACTTTTCCAAAGAAGACACACAAAGGGCAGACAGGTATATGAAAAATTCTCAACATCACTAATCATCTGGGAAATGCAATGAAAACCACAGAGGAGCCAAGCATGGTGGCCCATGCCTGTAATTCCAGAGACATGGGAGGCGGGAGAATCTCGTGAACACAGGAGTTCAATGCTTTAGTGAGTTATGATTACACTACTGCACTCCAGCCTAAATGACAGAGTGAAACTTCACCACCCTCACAAAAAGAAACACAAATAAACAAAGAAAACATGAAAATGTTGTATCACTTCACCTCTATTAAGATGGTTATTATAAAAACTACATAAAAACAAGTATTGGTGAAGCTGTGGAGAAATTGAAGTCCTTGTCCACTTTTGGTGGATGATAGGGTTTGTCTGTGTCCCCACTGAAAATCTCATCTTGAATTGTGTTTCCCATAATCCCATAATCCCCACATGTCAAGGGCAGGACCAGGTAGTGGTAACTGGATAATGGGGACAGTTTTTCCCATGCTGGTCTCGTGATAATGGGTCAGTCTCACGAGATCTGATGGTTTTATAAGCATCTGGCATTTCCCCTGATGGCACTTATTCCATCCTGCCACTCTGTGAAGAAGGTGTCTGCCTCTCCTTTGCCTTCCACCATGATTGTAAGTTTCCTGAGGCCACCCCAGCAATGCAGAACTGTGAGCCAATTAAACCTCTTTCCTTTCTACACTACGCAGGCTTGGGTATTTCTTCATAGCAGTGTGACAGCGGACTAACATGGTGGAAATGTAAAACGGTACAGCCAATATGGGAAAACCTAAAAATAGAACTATCATATGATCCAGTAATCCCACTTCTGGGTGTTTATTCAGAAGAATTCAAATCAGGATCTCCATAAGACATAGCAGTGTTGTTTAAAAAACCCATTATGCATTGTTATTATTGTTTTAAACATTCTTTTAAATAAATTCGAACATGAGAAAGCAATAGTCTTCACTATTAAGCCGTATATTTCCCTTTTTAGAGGTGCTTATCTCCGTTTGTAGATCCAATTTTCCCTTTGACATATATTATTCTACAGCAGAGACTTCCATTAACATTTCCTCTGCTATTGGTATGGTGGGAAATAATTAAGCTAATTACATTTAAAATGTCTTTGATGCACTTTATGTTTTTAAAAAGTACTATAATTGGATATAGGAATTTAGGTTGATGGGTATTTCAGTGCTTTAAACAGGCCATTCCAATGTCCATCAGATCCCATTATTTTGGATAAGAAATTAGTTGTAGCTCTGATCATTATTCTATAAACTTTTTCTAGGATTGCTATTTTTCTCTTTATCAGTGTTTTTCAGAAATTTAATTATGAAGTGCATTTGTATAATTTCATACTTCCCCTGCCCCAGCTCCATGGTTTGTTAAGCTTTTTGGATCTGCAGCCTGTTATATTTCATCAGTTTTGGAAATCTACAAACACTTTTTTTTTTCAAATAGATCTCCCAACTTCCTTTTTCTTATGGTACTCTAATTACATCATTTTAGATGGCTTGTTTTTTTAACTTACAAGTTACAAAGGACACCTTATTTTTCAGCCATTTAATATTATTATTCCAAGCTTCACATTTTATATTTTCTATTGGAATGTTTTGAAGTTAATTGATCTTTCTCTTTGTATTGTCTACTATGCTGTATCAATCAGCTGTCTGTTTCTATACCTAAATACCTGAGACTGGGTAAAGAAAAGAGATTGATTTAGCTCATCATTCTAGTGAATGGAAAGTCCAAACGCATAGCACTGGCATCTGCTGAGCTTCTGGTGAGGATCACATGCTGCATCAGAGCATGGTCAAGAAGCAGAAAGGCAAGTGGGCATGTGCAAAGAGAGACCAAAGATGAGCAGTACTTTAAAACAAATAGCTTTCATAAAAACTAATCTATTCCAGTGATAACTAGTCCAGTCTCAAGGGAGGAAGAACCCACTTAGTACTGCAGGAATGACACCAAGCCACCCAAGAGGGTAGATACCCCATAACCCAGATGCCTCTCATTAGGCCTCACCTCTTAAAAGTTCCAGCTCCCAACATTGCTGCACTGGAAATTAAGATTCCAACCTCAGTTTTGTCAGGAACGCTCAAACCACAGCATATGCTAATAAATATATCTGGTGAATTTTTTTTGTGTGATATTATAATTGTCAGGTCTATAATTTCCACTTGGTTAATTTGTATATCTTTGGTTTCTAACCTCATTATGTTAATGTTATCTTTTAAATCCTTAAAGATATTGTAAATCCGTATTTACAATAGATGTTTTAACGTCTTTGCCTGCTGCTTCTCTCTTTTTCCATTCACTAAATATTTCTATTGCTGGACATTGTGAATTACTTGCTATTGAGTGTCTGTATTTTGTTAACTTTCTCTTTAAATGTTTAAATTTTGTTTCAGTGGGCAGTTAATTTACTTGTTTTTAATATTTGTAAGGCTATAGTTTACAGTAGATTTTATTTTCACGCTTATTTGCACCTATGTCTCAGGTGTTGTTCTTCTAGGGCCTCTACTAGATGCTAAAGGTATTTAGAAACATTTCCCATTTTTGGCTTCTGGGAGCTTGAATGTTTCCCAGTCCTATAAGCAAACTGAAAATATTTCATCTTGCAGTTCCTCAATAATTGCTGTTTTTTTTTTTTCTCCAGCCTTATGGTATATTTTTTCTCTGTCTTTAAGTTTTTAAATTCAAAGTATTAAGCAGACATCTGTGCAGATGTCTGCAATGATTTCCCTGCATAGCTTTCTCCTTTTCAGGAATCTGTTGCTCAAATAACAGACGTTCCAGAGTCCCTAAGTTCTGATCTCTTTCTCTAAGCTTGGAGAAATCACTGTGCTTTGTTTGGATGTCTCCCTTACTCCTCCATCCCAGTTTGTGAAAGCTTCTCTAGATACAAAGCCAAACAATTTGGATTGGGTAAATAGTGTCCCCCCAAAAAATATGTCCATCTGTCTTTTTGTCTTCTCAGTCTGCTGAAACAAAATGCCACAGCAGAAGTTTATTTCTCACAGTTTAGAAGACTGGGAAATCTAAGATCAAGAAGCTTGCTGATTTGGTTTCCAGTGAGAAATCTCTTCCTGGCTCGTAGGCAGCTGCCTCTTCCTCTATCCTCAAATGGCAGACAGAGAGAAAGAGATATTGTGATTGAGCTCTCATGTGTCTGTTTTTAAAAGGACACTAATCCTATTGCATCAAGGCCTCACCCTCATGACTTAATTTAACCTAGTTACCTCAAAATGCTCTGTCTCCAAATACAGTCACATATGAATTTGGTGGGCAGGTGAAGGACACAAACGGTCAGTCTATAACAACCTGTAACCTTAAAGTGTGACTTTACTTGAAAATAGGGTATTTCCAGAAGTAATGAGTAAGATTCAGTTTCATTGGGCAGCAGATGGCCCTAAATTCAATATGACCAAAGTTTTCATAAGGTGAAGAGAGGACAAACAGAGATGCGAACATACACACAAAGAAGTTGGAGGCAGAAACTGGAATTAGGCTGCTACAAGCCAAGGAATGCCAAGGACAGCCAACAACCAACAGTAACCACGAATATCTGGGAACACAAGATAGAAAGAGGCAGTGGAGGGTTCTTTATGCTCGTGTGCTTACAGCCTCCAAAACTCTGAGAGAATAATTCACTGTTGTTTTAAGTCACCCAGTTTGTGGTAATCATCTCATTTTTTTTAACATTGACCAGCATGCTGCACAAATATTCAATATCTGAAAAAAAATTGTTTTATATGTTTTGTACAGTTTTGTTTTGGCTTACAGGAAGAGGACAAATCTGATTCAAGTTACTCCATGGTGGCTGGAGACAGAAGTCTCACTGTGCCCAATTTAAATCTGAACGGGATATACGAGTATCTTCTCATCAGCAGTCTACAAGAAGAAATATTTTCTCACACGTCGATCGACATTGTGTATATCACCTTTATCACTAATGAAATATATGAAAAATGTAATCTTACTGTTTTATTTGGCATTTTAAGTATCACCAAAGAACTATATTTTTATATGCTTGTCATTTATGCTTTCTTACTGTGTATCACCTGTTGACATAATTAGTTCATCATTTTCTTCATTATTGTAGTTCTTCCCATTGATCATTAAAATTGTTTAATATTAAGAAAATTTTTATGCTATGTGTATATTTTTCCTGGCATTTTAAAGTTATAAAATAAGCAAAAGTGTTAATTTTATTAAGATTTATTAATCTCATTATTTTTTGCTAATAAGATTTGTGCTTTGATTAGAAAAGCATTCTCTTTTTAATTAATTAATTTATTTATTTTTGAGACAGTCTTGTGCTGTCGTCGCTCAGGATGGAGCGCGGTGGTATGATCTCGGCTCACTGCAACCTCCATCTCCTGAGTTCAAGCCGTTCTTCTGCCTCAGTCTCCTGAATACCTGGGATTACTGGCATGCATGCCACCAGGCCTGTCTAATTTTCTTGTATTTTTAGTAGAGACTGGGTTTCACCATGTTAGCCAGGCTGGTCTTGAACTCCTGAACTCAAGTGTTGTGCCTGCCTTGGCCTCCTGGATTGCTGGGATTACAGGCATGAGCCAACCCACCCTGCCTAGAAAAGCATTCTCATTTAAATGTATCTTTGTGTTTTCTATGTAACCTTTACATTAAATTTTACATTTAAAACTTTGATACTGTTCAAAATTATACGATACGAAAAGCAAAGATGCTTTTCTCTGTTTGTTGATTTCACAATTAAGTAACCAGTTTCCCCAACCTAATTTTTTGAAAAATCTTTTTTTCACCCTCTGATCCCGTATTACACCTCTAACATAACAAATTTCATACATACCTCTTTTACATTAATTCCAGAGGTGTTGAACTGTATACAGGATAGGTTATGATTTCTAAAGTACGCGCTGAAAGAGCACGTCAATATTTGAGAATGTTTTTATCTCCTCTAGATAGATTCATAATATTCATAGTTTAAATAATATAATGTTAATATTCATCACATATGTGGCCAAATTAGCTCTAGAATATAGTAAGAATACACACCTCTATCAGCACTGTGTCGGTTTCTGTTTATCCATAACTTCACCAACACAGGCTGGTTAATCATTAGGCAGCAATTGTCTAGTGTTTTAACTGGCACTGGTTTCATTAACTGGCTTTATTATTGGTGAGGCCATATATTTTATCAGCTTGAAATAAATATTTGATTATTTTGTTTTGAATATTTTAGCCATTTTCTGTATGTCTGTTATCCTTCTCATTGATTTATAGGACATTTATATATTAAGAAATATTAATACATGAACATTTATATATGAGAGTATTAACCTTTTAATTGTTATATATATGGTAATTATGTTGCCATGTAATTTATTAGTGACTTAATTTAGTTTACTATATCATTATTCTGCACGCCTTAATTTTGCATATAGTAGAAATAATCATGCTTTTGCATGCTTGTACAGCAATCTTCTCTTTCCTAGAGTTTGCCCTCGCTATCAGCTCAACCTTAATGGATGCACACAGCAATTATGCAGTATAGAACTAGATGCCCTCAGCACAAATTCAATGTCATAGAGAGCCCAGAATGAGTACAATGTCCACGCAAAATTTCAGGAAAGGTAAATTTACAATGGAATGGAGCCCATGAGGAAACAGCAAACCATGTTCTTTAATTACCAAGGTCTTTTTTCCTTTTAAATGAAGACAGAGAAAGCCATGGTCTACAGACCACCTAGCCCTTGAGAAAGACAGAGACAGATAGAGATAGTTATATTCTGACGTTTAAGTTTCCCTAAGGTCTTTCTCTTATTCCTGTATGTCATTTTTATGTGATTTCTCATTATCTTTTTACTTACTTTGGTCTGTTTTAACTTTTTTTCCTAATTAATTTGCCTATTTTTCAAATGCATTTTTAGCACTGTGTTTCATTTGAACAAAATAAATATTATATGAAATGACCTTCAGATTTTAAAGATATGTTTCAAATAACACTTATTTCCATACACTTTGTCTTATCTAATCCAATTTTCTTTTGTTGCTTAAACTTACAAATCCTCCTCAATATTAATGATGATATCTCTTAGTCACTAACCATATAAATTCATGAATAACATATCTGAAATCTGAACAAATGACGATGATATTTATTTTTTCTTAATGATTATGTTGAGGTATATGCACTTTTGAGAGGGAAGAAAAGTAGAATAGAAGAAAGACAAACAGATCCAGAGTAACTTCATGTGTATATATTTAATATTCATATACTGTATTGTAAAATATAATGTATATATGGAAAGGAATATAGGGTATAAATATATGGATTAAATTAGTTATTCTAAAGTTGCAGTTAGAGATTTTATGTAATTTTAAGTGTTCCCACAACAAAAAATATACATAATGTGAGGTAATGTGTATTTTCGTTAGCTCAATTTAGCCATTCCACACCGCATACATATTTTGAACCATTTGTACACAATAAATATATATATTTTTTAAATTTACATTATCATTTTATTAATTTTTTTAATTTAAAAATTTAGTGGACTGTATGTTTTGTAGCTATAGTCACAGTCATCAAAGTATTTCTAAAGTTTATACTTGAACTGAGTGAATTTAACCAAGCAATTTGGGAACTGAATTTGTGCTCTGTGCTATAGGACTTGGTACTACTACAGGGGGAAGCCATGAACTCTGCACCTCCACTGGGAAAATTTTACATATATATATTTGAAATGTATATAAAGGTGTTGTATAGACTAACTAGTGGTGGCCTGATGAAATGACCTCTGACTAAAATAGAAACAAATATAAATAAGGAATCATACTGAAGTGGGAATAGTCAAAATCACCCTAAACTGGTTTGCAAAGAATTTATTCTATGCTAATAGAATACGAGTTTATTAATGGTAAGAGTTTAATAAACTGGCTCCATTATTTTCTACCCCATACCCAAAGGAGGTGAGACATTGGTGCCACTGTGTGTCATTTATATTGAGCTTCAAAAGAGAAGAAAATTGTCTCTGTGTTCCTGTCTATACATCCATAGGAAAAGGAGAATAATTATTTAAATTATAATATAATTTACATAATCACATAATAATTAGATGTGGAAACTAACCAGGTACTTTCTTGACATACAGCAGTCAAAACTTCGTTGAAGCAGCATTTTGTGACTTAAATACTCTGATTGTTTAGAAAGACAGGGAAGCTGGAAATTGGAATGAGAAAGTGAGGGGTTTATGAGAGATCCCATAAGGTCGTTACAGCGTATTTTCCTCTAACCCACCTTTTTACCTCTCAGCACACTCTGACCCAGCGACTTTCACTCTAAAGCAGGGAAAGGGTTGGAGGATGGAAGTGATGTGCAAATGTTTCCCACAGCTTGTTCCTGTCATTACATTATAAATAAAAGTCTGTCATGAGGACCATTAAGCGGATAACAATGAAGGAAGATGGAGACTTGTGCCACTTAGTTCCTAAGCAACAGAAGCTGATCAGTCATTTCACCTCTGTACCAGATGCAGCTCTGCAGACCAGGCGGTCTGTGCAGAGAATCACACAAGTGAATGGAAAATTGCAGAATCAAAACTGCTTTTGGTTTTAACATTAGTTCCCAAGTATGAATCTGATAGAAATTTCACTGAAGCTTCAGGAAGGTAATATTACCAGGAGATGCTTGACCTATTTATCAGACCTAGCTCTGCCTATTCAAACTCATACAGAATGAAATCTTGTCCCTCCAGCCATTTTCTGCCTGCGGACAAGGGAAGTCATCAGTGCCTTGCCTAAAATGACTTGTTCTGTTTATGTGATGGATTATGTTTATTGATTTTCGTATGTTGAACCAGCCTTGCATCCCAGGGATGAAGATGACTTGATTATAGTGGATAAGCTTTTTAACGTGCCACTGGATTTCTCAACAGTCTCCCAATGTCTTAACTTATTTGAGAATTAACTCAAAAGTCCACAGTCCAAAGTCTCAGCTGAGACAAGGCAAGTCCCTTCTGCCTATGAGCCTGTAAAGTCCCATGCAAGTTAGTTACTTCCTAAATACAATGGGGGTACAGACATTGGTCAAATAAAGCCATTCCAAATGAGAGAAATTGGCCAAAACAAAGGGGATACAGGCCCCATGCAAGTCTGAAATCCAGCAAGGCAGTCAAATCTTAAAGCTGCAAAATGATCTCCTTTGACTCCATGTCTCACATCCTGGTCATGCTGATGCAAGAGGTGGGTTCCCATGATCTTGAGCAGCTCCACCCCTGTGGCTTTGCAGGGAACAGCCTCCCTCCCAGCTGTTTTCACAGGCTGGTGTTGAGTGTCTGTGGCTTTTCCAGGCATGTGGTGCAATCTCTCAGTGTATATACCATTCTGGGGTCTGGAGGACAGTGGCCCTCTTCTCACAGCTCCACTAAGCAATGCCCCAGTAGGGACTCTGTGTGGGACCTCCAACTGCACATATCCCTTCTGCATTGCCCTAGCAGAGGCTCTCCATAAGGGCCCCACCTCTACAGCAAATTTCTGCCTGGACATCCAGGTTTTTCCATACATCCCCTGACATCTAGGTGGAAGATCCCAAACCCAATATTTGACTGGACACTATGTGGAAGCCTCCAAGACTTGAGCCTTGCACCCTCTGAGCCATGGCCTGAACTCTATGTTGGTCTCTTCGAGCCATGGCTGCAGTGGCTGGGACACTGGGCACCAAGCACCTAGGCTCCACACAGCATAGGATCCTGGGCCCAACTCATGAATCCACTTTTTCTGCCTAGGCCTCTGGGCCTGTGATGGGAGGGGCTGCCCAGAAGACTTCTGGCATGCACTGAAGGCATTTTCCCAATTGTCTTGAGGATTAACATTTGGCTCCTCATTACTTACGCATATATTTGCAGCCAGCTTGAAATTCTCCTCAGAAAATGGAATTCTATTTTCTGTCACATTGTCTGGCTGCAAACTTTCTGAACTTTTATGCTCTGCTTCCTTTATAAACTGAATGCCTTTAACAGCACCTGAGTCACCTCTTGAATGCTTTGCTGATTAGAAATTTCTTCTGCCAAATAACCTAAATTATCTCTCTCAAGTTCAAAGTTTCACAAATCTCTAGGGCAGGGGCAAAATGCTGCCAGTCTTGTTGCTAGAGCATAACAAGAGTCCCATCCCCTTTGCTCCAGTTCTCAAAATGTTCCCCATTTCCATCTGAGACCACCTCAGCCTGGACTTTATGGTCCGTATCACTATCAGCATTAGGGCAAAGCCATTCAACAAGTCTTTAGGGAGTTCCAAACTTTCCCACATTTTCTTGTCTTCTGAGCCCTCCAATCTGTTCCAACCTCTGTCTGTTGTCCACTTCCAAAGTCATTTCCACATTTTTGGGTATCTTTTCAGCAGTGTCTCACTCTACTATTACCAATTTACTGTATCAGTTTGTTTTCATGCTGCTGATAAAAACATACCTGAGAATGGGCAATTTAAAAAAGAAAGAGCGTTAATGGACTTAGAGTTCTACGTGGCTGGAGAAGCCTCCCAGTCATGGTGGAAGGCAAGGAGGAGCAAGTCACTTCTTAAATGGATGACAGCAGGCAAAGAGAGAGAATAGGCTTGTGCAGGGAATCTCTGCCTTACAAATCAATCAGATCTTGTGAGACTTATTCACTATCATGAGAAAAACACAAGAGAGACCACTCCCCATGATTCAGTTACCTTTCACCAGGTCCATCCCACATGTGAGAATTCAAGATGAGATTTGGGTGGGGACATAGTAAAACCATATCAGACCTACACATATACATACACAATATTAATATTATATTTTAGAGATTATTAATATTTTTATGTTTTCATTATTTAGGTTTTACAAAATTTCTTTTTTAATGAATTGAATAATTTTTCCCATTTTCTTAAAAGCTAATAAATTACTACTTCATTACCGGTTTTAATGAATTAAAGCCATATAAAAATATATAACTATCACACGTTGTAAATATGCAATAGATATTTATTATGCATATCTATTGTTTTCTTGTTTTGTTTCTACATAGGCAAAAGAAATAAGAAAACAATAAACCCATATAAAAAATCTGCAGCATCTAATAATATTTTTGCTTTTGTGAAGAAAACTAAGACTATTTACATGTACAAATTCTGATGAAAGGACAGTCTTTTTAAAGAATTGAGATTACCTTGATCATCTCACAGTTCCTCTGTCACATATGGTTAACAATATTCTATTCCATTATATTATTCCTTTCTAAGTAAAATCTGAAGAAGCAACATAGAAAATATTTTTAAAAATAGATTTCACTTTTTAGAGCAGTTGTAGGTTCACTGCCATATGAAGCAGAAAGTACACAGACTTCTCAAATTTCCCCTTTCCCTTCCCCTCCAGCCTTTCTCACTATCAACATTCACACCAGAGTGATGCACTTGTTACAAATATAACATAAAAGCAACATCTAGGTTGCTTCTTAAGTTTTGGCAATTATGAATAAAGCTTGTATAAACATCTGTGTTCAAGTTTTTGTGGAAACATAAATGTTCCACCTATTTAGGTAAATATCAAGGAGTGTGATTCCTGGATAATTAGTAAGAACATGTTTACTTTTGTAAGAAACTGCCAAAATGTCTTCAAAAGTGGCTGTAATATTTTGTATTCCCACCAGCAATTATTGTGAGTTTCTGTTACTCCACATCCTTGCGAGCATTTGAAGTTATCAGTGTTTTGAATTTTTGCCATTCTAATAGCTATATAGTAGTATCTCCTTCCTTTAATTTTCAATTATTAAATAACATATAATATGGAGCAATTTTCCTGTACTTATTTGTCATCTGTATATCTTCTTTGGTGAGGTGTCCAGGTCTTTTGCCAATTTTTAAATTGGGTTGTTCATTTTCTTATTGATAGTGCTTTGATTTTTTCAGACAATAGTCCTTTATCAGACATGCATTTTCAAAATATTTTGTTTCACTCTGTGGCTTGTCTTCACATTTTCTTGAGAGTGTCTTTCACAGAGCAGGAGTTTTAATTTTAATGAAGTCTAGCTTATCTAATATTTCTTTCATGGATTGCGCCTTTGTCTACTCTTTTACTCATGGCATTTGTTTTTGCTTACTGTAGCTTTATTGTGCGTCTTGAAGTTGGATAGTATCTGTCTTTCAAATGTATCTCTCTCCTTCACTACTATGCTTTCTATTCTGGTTGGTTTGTTGGTGCATGCAGAGTCAGCCTGTCAGTATCCACAAAATAACTTACTATGATTTTGATTGGGACCGCATTGACTATAGATCAAGTTAGAAATAAGTGTCATTTTGATAATATTGAGTCTTCCAATACATTAACATAAAATACCTCTCCATTTATTTAGTTATTCTTTGATATGTTTACTCACAGTTTTGTAGTTTGCTTCATGTGTATCTTGTATATACATTGTTTGATTTGTAACTGAGTATTTCATTTTTGTGTGTAAATAGCATCGTGTAAATGGTATTTTACCCTCACATTCCACTTGTTCATTTTTAGTATAGTGGAAAGTAATTGGCTTTTGTATATTTGCCTTGTATCCTAAAACCTTGCTGTTGATTGATGTCTTCAGATTTTCTACGTAGTCATGTCACCTGCCAACAAAGACAGTTTTATTTATTTCAAGTCTGTATACCTTTTGTTCTTTTTCTTCCTTTTCTTATTAGATAGCTAATACTTCCAGTAGATATTGAAAAGAAATGGTGAGAAGGGATATCTTTGCCTCTTTCCTGATCTTAGCAGGAAAGCTATGGGTTTCTCACTACTAAGTATAATATTAGTTGTAGGTGTTTTGTAGATGTTTGATATGGTGTTTCTCCACCCAAATCTCATGTCAAATTATAATCCTCAATGTTGGGGGAGACACCCAGTGTGAGGTGATTGGATCATGGGGGCAGGTATCCCCCTTGCTGCTGTCATGATAGTGAGTGAGTTCTCACAAGACCTGGTGGTTTAAAAGCGTGTAGCATTTCCCTCTTCACTTGCTTCCTCCTTCTCCAGCCATGTAAGATGTGCCTTTTTTTCACTTCACCTTCTGATACGATTGTAAGTTTCCTGAGGCTTCCTTGGCCACACTTCCTGTACAGCCTTTAGAACTGTGAGTCAATTAAAACTCTTTCCTTTATAAATTGCCCAATTTTGGGTAGTTCTTCATAGTGATGTGAGAATGGACCAATACAAGTTGAAGAACATTCATCTATATCTATTTCTAGTTTGCTAGGTGTTCCTATTATTCATGAACGTTGAAATCTGTCAGACGTTTTTCTGCATCTATGGATAAGAATTATCAGTTTTTCCTCTGTTTTTTGGTGTGTCCTGTAACAGGTTACATTAACTGATTTTTGAATGTTCAACCACCTTGTGTGCCTGGAATAAATTTCACTTCATCATGGTATGTAATTCCTTTTATACATTGTTGAATTTGATCTTCTAATTTGTTGGACAACTTTTGCATCTATATTTATGAGATATATTGATCTGTAGTTTTCTTATAATGCCTTTGTCTGATTTTGGTATCAGGGAAATGCTGGCCTCATAGAATTAGTAAGCATTCATTTGGCTTCTCTCTTCTGGAATAAATTGTAAAGAATTTGTATAATTTTTATCTTAAGTGTTGATTATAATTCACTAGTGTACCCCTTGGGATGGTACTTCTGGAAGATTGGAAATGGTTGATTAAATTTAGTTAATACTTATAGACTTTTGTAAATTTTCTATTTCTTCTTGTGTGTTTTTGTACGTTGTTTTTTTAAAGAATAGGTGCATTTTGTCTAGATTCTTAAATTTGTGGGCACCTAGTTGTTCATAATATCGTTCTATTATTCTTTCAATATCCATGGAATTTCAATATCCATGGAATCTGTAGTGGTGTATCTTATTTCATGTTTAATATTAGTCTCTTGTGTCTTATCTCTGTTTTTTCACAGTTAGCCTGGCAGGAGGCTTATTGACTTTATTGATCTTTGCAAAGACCAGCTTTTTGTTTTGTTGATTTTCCAACTTTTTGTTTTCTTGCAGAAAATATAGTATCTTCTTTTTGAGCCACTCTTATAATCTCTTTTAATTTTTGATTTCAATTTAATTTTTGATTTCAATTTAATTTTACTGTCTTTGAATTAAATTTGCTATCTTTTTCTAGTTTCCTATGCTGCAAGAATACATTATTGATTTTATTTTTTCTTTAGTATATGCATTCAAAGCTATAGATTTTCCTCTAAACATTGCTTTTGCTACATCACACAAAACTCGTAAAGTTTTATTTTCGTTTTCATTTAGTTCAAAATATTTAAGTCTCTCTTGAGTTTCTGTTTTGATCTATGTGCTATTTAGAAGTGTGTTGTGTGCTTTCTAAGTATTTGGGGATGTTCCAGTTATCTTTCTGTTACTGAGTTATTGTTTAATTCCATTGTGATTTGAGAACATACACTGTATGATTTTTTTCTTTTAAATTTGTTATGGTTTTCTTTATGGCCTAGAATGTGGCCTATCTTGGTGAAAGTTTCATGTAAGTTAGAGAAGAATGTGTATTCCACTGTTATTCAATTAAGTAATCTATAGATTTCAATTATATCAGGTACTGATTTTCTAGCTGATGGCTGTTTCTATTTTTTAGAAAAGGGCATTGAATTCTCCAATAATGAATTCATCTATTTCTCCTTGTAGCTCTACCAGATTTCACCTATTGCATTTTTACTCTCTGTTGTTAGGTACATGCACATGAATGATTGTTATCTTCTAGGAGAATTTACCCTTTTACTATGATATGTCCCTTTTCCTTATTCTGAAATATAATGTCTGAAATTAATAAAATTTCTTCAGTTTTTTAAAATTAATATTAGCATGGTGGATCTTTCTCTATATATTTAATTTATAATGTGTATGTGTCTTTATATTTAAAGATTTCTAGCAGAAAATATATCTTCTTTTTGAGCCACCCTGATAATGTGTTTTTTAATTGGTGCCATTAATATTGGGAAACTTTTAGACATTATTGCTTCCAACATTTCTTCTTTGTTTTTCTCTATTCCCGTTATGCATATGTTACACTTTTCATAGTCAACACACAATTGTTTGGTATTTTTTAAATTTAATTTTATTTTAATTTTAAGTTCAAGGATACATGTGCAGGACATGCAGTTTTCTTACGTAGGTAAATGTGTCATGGTGGTTTGCTGCGCCTATCAACCCATCACCTAGGTATTAAACCCTTCATGCATTAGCTATTTATCTTAATGTTTTCCCTTCCCCTAACACCCACCAACTGGCCCCTGTGTGTGTGTTGTTTCTGTCCTTGTGTCCATGTGTTCTCATTGTTCAGCTCCCACTTGTAAGTGAGAACATGTGGTGTTTGGTTTTCTGTTCCTGTGTTAGTTTGCTGAGGATAATGGCTTCCAGCTTCATCTATGTCCCTGCAAAATACATGAGCTCATTCCTTTTTATGACTGCATAGTATTCCATGGTGTATATGTACCATATTTCATTTATCCAGTCTATCATTAGTGAGTATGTGGGTTGATTCCATGTCTTTGCTATTGTGAATAGAGCTGCAATTAACATACATATGCATGTATCCATGTAACAGAATGATTTCTATTTCTTCAGATATATAGCCAGTAATGGGATTGGTGGGTAAATGGTGTTTCTGGTTCTAGATCTTAGAGGAATCATCACACTGTGTTCCACAATGGTTGAACTAATTTACATTCCCACCAATAGTGTAAAAGTGTTTCTCTTCCCCCACAGCCTCACCAGCAACTGTTGTTTCTTGACTTTTTAATAATCACCATTCTGACTGACATGAAATGGTATCTCATTGTGGTTTTGATGTGCATTTCTCTGATGATCAGTGATGTTCAGTTTTTTTTTTTTTCATATGTTTGTTGGCCAGATAAATGTCTTCTTTTGAGAAGTGTCTGTTCATATCCTTTGCCCATTTTTTGATGGGGTTGTATTTTTCTTGTAAATTTGTTTATGTTCTTTGTAGATTCTGGACATTAGACCTTTGTGTGTGTGTCTTTATGTTTAAAGAGAATTTCTTGCAGAAAATATAGTATCTTCTTTTTGAGCCACTCTTATAATCTCTTTTAATTGGTTCCATTAATTTTTGGAATTTTTCAGACATTGTTGCTTCAAACATTTCTTCTTTGTTTTTCTGTATTCCCATTATATATATTTACATTTTTCATAGTCACCCCACAATTCTTGGGTATTCCATTCTGAATTTTTTAGTATTTTTTCCTTCTCTGTTTTGGAGGTTTCCATTGACACATGCTCAAGTTCACGTTTTCACTCTCAGCAGTGTCTAGTCTACTAACGAACCCATCAAAGGCATTCTTTATTTGTTACACTCTTTTTAATTCTTCTTACTTCTCTTTAATTCTTCCTTAGAATTTCCATCTCTCTGCTTGCACTACCTCTATGTTTTTACATGCTGTCTACTTTTTCTGTTAGACCCTTTAGCACATTAATCCTAGTTATTTAAATTCTCAGTCTGATAATTCCAACATCCCTGTCATATCTGTGTCTGGTTCTAATGTTTGCTCTTTCTCTTCATACTGTGTGTGTGTTTGTGTTTGTGTGTGTGTGTTTACCTTTTATTATGCCTTGTAATTTTTCATTAAAGGTCGAAAATGATATACTAAGTAAAAGAAACTCTGCTGAATAGGCCTTTAGTCATGTGGTGGTAAAGTGTGAGGGCAGGGGAAGCATTCTATAGTCCTATGATTGGGACTCAGGCTTTTAATCAGTCTGTGTCCCTGAGCTGTTACCTTTACAATCACCACTCAATCCTCCACCCAGTCCAACCCTAGTCTTAGGTGAAAAAGGATGTCTGGTAGGGATGGGAGTTGGGTATTTCCTGTCTCCCACATGGCAAGGTAGAGTAGGCTAGCATGGAGTATTTCCCTTCTGCTAAGTTGGTCAAGTTCTGATAAAACCCCAGTATCTTGGGATTTGGTAAAATAGTTTCTTTTGAGGGTAGACTGTGTTAAGAATAGGATACTTCAGACATATTTTGAAATGTCTGCTTTTCCTCTCCCACACAGGAAGCATGAAGAGATTTTTCTCTGATCTTCACTGTGAGAACACGGTAGGGCTCTTGGAGGTAAAGCTTACAAAAATGTCCTCCTCCATGAATGGATCCCCCTGGAGATTTTGACTCTCAGACTTGTCCACAGTGAACTTCTAGAAATTTATCAATTATACTTTAGGTTTTCCTACTCTCGCATTGGTTCCTGTGAAGGTTTCTACTTATAGGATTTGCTCCACAAATTACTATTCCCTTTTTCTGCTTGTCTGTCCTTCCAATATTTGTGGCAGCAGTTTGCCCTATGACTTCAATTCACTGACAGGTTTTTAAAAAGTTGTTGATTTTTTTATTTGTTTAGCCTTTCACTATTTAGGACAGAGAAATGAATGCCAAGCTCTTTACATGCTGAACCAAAAACTGGAAGTCTAATTTTTCTTAATGAATCTCTACAGTGTGTATGTATTTCTTGAAGGACTTTACAATATACAAGTCATTGAGCATGTCTTTAAAATATATGTTTTCTATCACACATTCTTAGAAAATGCATGTTGTCATAGTCCGTTTCGTTCTGCGATAACAAAATACTTCAGACTGAGTAATTCATAAATAAGAAAAGCTTATTTCTTACAGCTATGGAGACTGGAAAGTTCAAGATCAAGGTGCTGTTACACTGTTTTGTTTTGTTTTGTTTGAACAGTCTCTGCTTCTCAGATGCTGCAATGAACACTGCATCCTTCAGAAGAGAGGAATGCTGCTCTCACAAGACAGAGAAGTGGAGAGCAAGAGAGGGTTCAACCGGCCCTTTTATGAGGGCACAAATCCCACCCAGGAGAGTAGAGCCCTCATGGCTTAATCACTTCTTTAAGGATCCTACCTGTCGATACTGTCACAATGGCAATGCACTTCAATGCGACTTTTGAAGGAGACAGTCAAACCATCGCACATGCATAAAATAATTCTCAGTAAAGCACAGCAAAAAATACACCAATATTCTTAAAATTATTGCAGTGTCTTTAAAAACTTACTGTTACAAGTATAACCAGAAGAAAATATTTTAAAAATATGAACCTTAAGATTTAAAACTATAAACTCTTCAAAATTTTGATTCAAGTATTCCCAAACTCCCATGTGCCTAACTTGAGTATAATTGTTCTGATTTTTTTTTTTTTTGAGACGGAGTCTCATTCCATCACCCAGGCTACTGGAGTGCAATGGCGCGATCTCAGCTCACTGCAACCTCCACCTCCTGGGTTCAAACAATTCTCCTGCCTCAGCCTCTTGAGTAACTGGTACTATAGGTGCCCGCCACCACGCCTGCCTAATTTTTTGTATTTTTAGTAGAGATGGGGTTTCACTGTGTTAGCCAGATGGTCTCGATCTCCTGACCTCGTGATCCTCCTGCCTTGGCCTCCCAAAGTGCTGGGATTACAGGCGTGAGCCACCGTGCCTGGCCAGTTGTTCTGATTTTAAAGTACATGAGCTTGAACATCAGCACACAGACACACACACACACAAAGAGATTTTCAAAATTTGTTGGATTTTAAACATGGATTATTTTAATGAAAGTTTGATGTTAGTTTAAAGATACTAAGCAATTTTAACATGATAAATTGAAACTAATTTACATGCCTATTACTTAATTTTAAATGCTGCTATATAATTATATGCTACTAATTTGAAATATCCAGCAAATTAATGCCACCTTCAATGTATCTAATTAAATGATTAGGTAATAGCGCATTCTAAGTGGTAATATGGAAGGAGTATAGCAAATTGGATTAGCATTTGAGAAGAGAACGGTAACAATTATTGATCTGTTCAGCATACTACTTCAACAATGTAACCAGAGTTACATTGAAAAAACAAGTGAGACAATAATTATTATCTTTAGCCTATACGCAAACAATTTAACTCATCAAATCTCTGTTTTACAAAAGGGTGATTTACTGAAGCTATATTAAATGAAGCATCCTCTCTTCCTGTCTCTCATAAACAATGTTGCTTTTTCACAGGTTTTTTTCTTCACTGACTTTTTTTATTCCTTTTCTGCTTTTGAATAGATTGTCTTTTATTCTGTTATGTATACAGTCAGCCCTTCATATTCATGGCTTCTTCATCTGAGAATCCAACCAAACACAATAAAAAATATTAGAAAATATAAAAATGAAAAAGAACAATACTACAATAAACATAATACTAATAAAAACAATACTATGTCACAACTATGTATATAGCATTTACATTGCATTTGGTATTATAAGTAATCCAGAGATTACTTAAAGTAAATGGGAAGATTATGCAGTTTATATGCAAATACGATAGCATTTTATAAAAAGGACTTGAGCATCTGTGAATTTTGGTATCCACAAGAGTTCTGGAACTAATCCCACATGGGTACTGAGGGATGGCTATATCTTTCTCACTACTTAGCATCTGTTTATTCATAATGTCTGTTTCCTTATAAATGTATCTTACCTTGGTCACCCATGGGATTAACTTTAGTATTTGTAGGTTTGGGGTGTTGTTTTTAGTTTTTCCTATTCATTATCTTCTGTTCAGATCCTATTGCAAAACATCATTTTATTCGTGTTTCCCAGTTTACATTTATGAGCCTCAAAATGTAATTCTCCCAACTGAATCTTCGCTTTCTGTTACACTATATATATTATTTTAATGCACAGTTTGTTCTTCAATTACAATTCAAGTTTTGTCTAAACAGCTTTATTCACAGTCATCATGAGATTGACTCCTCATTTAAGAGATTATGTATGCATGGTGGGTTTAGCTAAGGTTTTCACTTTGGAGACAGAGGAGAGTAGAGAGAACAACAGTAGTAATGATGTAACACTGGCAAAGTTTGCTGTTGGACTTAAAATGGGAAATTTATATATAGGATGTGTCAAGGACAAGTCTCAGTTTTCCTTCTTTCCAATTACCCCATAGATAGAAACCCCATTTGCTGGAAACTCAGGCACAAGACCAGATTTGATATGGGAGGTTGAAACAAAAGGTTGTGTTAGAATCATTAAGTATATGACTCTATTAAACATCCAAATTAACCTGCCAAGCAGATGGATATTCAAGTAAGAATTTCAGCTATGTATTTGGTGTCAAGCATATAAAATTATAATACATAATCATAGAAAGAAATATAAAAAGTTCACAAGAATTTAAGAAGTGAAAAAGGAAGCTACAAGGGAAGCCTAAATTTCTATAAATGTCTATAAATTTTGAAACTTATAGAAAAGAAGCATATAGAACAGGAGATAAAGGTTAAATATTCATTGAATTTCCAAGAAAGCCAAAAATTCAAGTAAGTTTTCTGGGATTAAAACTTCTGGCCAGGCATGGTGGCTCATGCCTGTAATCCCAGCACTTTGGAGGCCGAAGCGGGTGAATCACCTGAGGTCAGGGGTTCAAGACCAGCCTGGCCAACATGGTGAAACCCTGTATCTACAAAAAATACAACAAATTAGCAGGGTGTGGTGGCAGGTGTCTGTAACCTCTGCTACTCAGGAGGGTGAGGCAGGAGAATCACTTGAACCCAGGAGGTGGAGGTTGCAGTAAGCAGAGATCACACCGTTGCACTCCAGCCTGGGTGACAAGAGCAAAACTACGTCTCAAAAAAAAAAAAGAAAAAAGAAAAGAAAAAACTTCTGAAATTTAAAATGCAAATTGTTATACAATATTTTTCATTAGAATTGGTAACATGGTGGTCATTGATGACCATTTACTAAGTAGATTTTTGGAGTACAAAGATGAAAATCAGATTATATCATGTTAAAAAGTGAACTAAAAGTGAAAAATAAGTAAACAAAAGTAGAAACAACACAGGAATGCAATAGATCTAAACTTTTTTGCTGAAAAGCGGAGCAGAGATATAGGTTTATATGTGTTATAATGCTTTGGGCTGCTATTAACAGAAAGACCAACTAAAAGAAGCTTAAATATTAAGAAAACTTTAAAAAGCTTAAGTACTAAGGTTGACATTACTATGAAACAATAATCTCAGAAGGAAAGTGTCTGTAAATGGACAAATCAGTGGCTCAACTATTAGAGATTAGTTCTTACACTCTGTGCCCAGTTAATATCTGCATGTAAACTTCTTTTTCTGTCTGCAGAAGGGGTGTGGCTGCTTGAAAGTGTATTGCGGCCTCATAGAGCCAGGTGTCTCCCGATTCTCTTTCAGAGAAGGAGGTAAATTTATCCAGATCTCCTAGGGTAAACTTTCCATTTTGTTCTATTGACTAGACCTGAATTATTTGTCAACTTCTAAATTAATCTGTCAAACGAAAGAGAAGTAGTCTGATTGCCAGATTATTTATTTATTTATTTATTTATTTATTTATTTATTATTTTTCTTTGTAGGGTTGTCTGTTAATTGATAGCACACTGTGATGCCAAAAAAAAAATATGCATACAGTTGATTTTTCTATTAACTCACTCAAGGTTCTGCGGTTATATAGAGGGCAATTCCCTGCCATAATAGAGCATATTTTAAAAAGGTAATACAGATAATAATTTTGAAAATAAAAATAATTTCAGTTTTTAAATTGCCATGGAGAAAAATAAAACATTATTATGTGATAGACAGCTCCTAGGATAGAAGACAGACTCTTCTTTAGTTGGAATTGTTTGAAAGACCTCACTAATGAGGTTGTGGCTCCCCCAACAACCCCAAGAATGAAAATAAAGGAAGATATTGAGTTCCTTCCATAGAAATTTCAGGCCCCCAGCTAGCCTTGAGAAATAAATGATCAAATTGATTAGCAAGAAGATAATAGTAGCTTAAAACAATAGCCAAGGAAATTAAAGTTCACGAGAATGTTTGGTTCCCTCTAATAACTAAGGCTAACATCTTAACAAATATCCTCAAATCTTTTTTTTTTTTTTTTGAAACCTGGATGCATCCACTGGCACATAGACCTTAGACAAGGGAGAACAAAGAACTAAAGTCTAACTGCTGCTCTTTGTTCTAAATTTTCTCCTGAGAGGCCTGGAAGAAGGCACGCCCATGACCCAGGGCTAACATTGTTTTCTGCTAATCCCAAGGTTTTAGACACGGCTTCTTTCCTTAACCAGTCACAAATAAGACAATCTTTGAATCCATCTGTGACCTCTACTCCCTCCCCCTGACATTTGAGATGTTCCACCTTTTAAGGTCTGATCAACGTATAGCCTCCCTGTATTGATTTATGACATTGCCTGTAACTTCTGCCTTTCTGCCCTTGGAAACCGTTACCTGCAAGCCGTCAGGCAGTGTGGGTTTTAAGCATTAGCTGTTTCATTCTTCTTGCTTGGTGCCCTGCAACGAGTGACTCACTTTCTCTCCCTGCCATCTTAATGTCAGTGTTTGCCTCTTCTGCAAAGGGAAAGCAGACCCCAGTTTGGTTCAATAACAGCCATAAAAAAGAAGAAAATCCTGTCATTTGTGGCAACACAAATGAACCTGGAGGACACTATGCTAAGTGAAATAACCCAAATACAGAAAGACAATACTGGGTGATCTCACTTATACATGCAATCTAAAAAAGCCAAACACATAGAAACTGTGAGTAGAACAGGGAATGCCAGAGGCCGGGATGAGGAAAATAGAAAGATGTTGACCAAAGGGTGCAAAGCTTCGTTAAGAAGATTACAAAGCTCTGTAACTGCCCAATGGGTTCACCTTGCCTGCTGCCTAAACAGAGCCCATTCATCAAGACAGGGGAATTGCAATAGAGAAAGAGTACTTCACGCCAGCTGTAATTCAGAGCCAGCTGTGTCAGAGACCGGGGTTTTTATTATTACTCAAATCAGTCTCTGGGTGGGGGAAGCTAGTGAGCTGGGAGTGCTGACTGGTCAGGTCAGAGATGAAATCATTGGGAGTGGAAGCTGTCTTCTTGTGCTGAGTCAGTTTCTGGGTAGGGGCTACAAGATCAGATGAGCCGGTTTATTGATCTGAGTGGTGCCAGTTGATCCATCAAATGCAGCGTCTGCAAAATATCTCAAGCACTGATCTTAGGAGCAGTTTAGGAAAGTCAGAATCTTAAAGCCTCCAGCTGCATGACTTCTAAGCCATAATTTCTCATCCGTGGCTAACTTCTCAGTCCTACAAAGGCATTCTAGTCCCCAGGCGAGAAGGGGGTTTGTTTTGGGAAAGGGCTGTTATCATCCTTGTTTTAAACTATAAACTGAGTTCCTCCAAAGTTAGTTCAGCTTACACCCGGGAATGAACAAGGACAGCTTGGAGATTAGAAGCAAGATGGAGTTGGTTAAGCCAGATCCCTTTCACTGTCTTAGTTACAATTTTGCAAATGGCGGTTTTAATTCTGAGAATTTTATGTACAGCATGGATGATGATGGATCTAATGTGTTAATTAAATTGATTGTGATAATCATTACACAATGTATATGTATGTCAAATAATCACATTGTACACTTTTTGTCAATTTAATTTTTTTTTTTTTTTTGAGACGGAGTCTTGCTCTGTCACCCAGCCTGGAGTGCAGGGGTGGGATCTCAGCTCACTGCAAGCTCCGCCTCCCGGGTTCATGCCATTCTCCTGCCTCAGCCTCCCAAGTAGCTGGGACTACAGGCGCCCGCCACCTTGCCTGGCTAGTTTTTTGTATTTTTTAGTAGAGACGGGGTTTCACTGTGTTAGCCAGGATGGTCTCGATCTCCTGACCTCGTGATCAGCCCGTCTCGGCCTCCCAAAGTGCTGGGATTACAGGCTTGAGCCACCGCGCCCGGCCTAATATTTTTTAATTAAGGTAAAGGTACTAGAAATAGATGTTTTCACAAGTAATCAGTCTAAGTCAAAATATACAAACTGCTGATCAAATGGATGAACCCAACCTAGAGTTGCTTTGATTTGTTTTGGTAAAGCAAATCTACAAGAAATTTGAATTTTAATTATTTTGACTATTATCTTTTGTTTCTGACAGATCCCATAATTCCCTTTTGCCTTAGACCTGTCTTAAGTATATTTTGTCTTATCTGACATATCCTTGAAGTCTTCTGAAGGTAAAATGCAGCCTAAGCATGACCATGGAAATATATGAACAAAGGGTGAAAAAGGTCAAGAAATGAGGTTCCTGGTGTTAGTTTTTGGATCATACAATGGATTCTGACAGAAACAGGTATAAACAGGATGGCATAGTAAATACATAATCCATGAATGATAGCAATAAAGGGAATAAATGATAAAGAATAGGAGGTTTGATCTTCAGGAAGTAACTGGAGTATGTCTATGCTATGTGGTTAGTTCTGATCATTACTCAGAAGGAGCTGGGCAAAGTAGTTTAACAGTTATCACAAATGTCACATTTAATGATAATGTAGCTTAGGATATTGACTGCTTCCCTAGCATACACAATGCAGCTGCGATAAAAGAGGAACTTAATCAATCATAATAACATAAGAGGAAAGGAATAAAGCTCTAATAAAAGTTGGATTGGACATGCCTGTCAAATGACAAACTCTCCTAATTGGATTAAAGAATTCAGTTATACATTTTGTAACAAGAACACATAAACATAAAAGTAAAACAAGGTGGAAAAGGCATGTGGTATTCAAGTATACCTTAGATAAATGCAAATAAATTTGTGACATTAGCAAAAGAAGTATCCAATAAACCGAAGTGAAAAGAGAGTAGCCTTTATAGAAAATACCAAGAGAGTTTTTATTTATCTATTCTCCAAACCTTGAGGAAGATCGATCAATCAGTAATCTTAATGAAGTCAAGATAATAGTGGTGAAATACATAAAGCAAAATTCTCAAATTATAAAGATAAGCTCATAAAACCACAACATAATGGGTGATTTTGATATACTGCTTTCAGAGATGATTGATGAAGGAAATCTAATTGAAAAATGATTTATGAGCTTTAAATGGCATGATCAACTATTTCTGTTAAGTAACATTATCTAGGACATTGAACTTTAGCAGAAGCCTACTTCCGCTGCTTGGAAGAGTTTACAGAAGGAGGAATTTTATTATTCTCTTGGGGGATATAAATTGCTATCACATGTTTGGAAAATAATCTGACAAGAAACATTTACCTTTAAGCTTCTAATTATACTTTAAATACTCTATCTTACAGAAATAAAAATTTATGCATTAATTAAAATACTATTGTAATTTATGCATTAATTAAAATACTATTGTAATCACTATAAAAATGGAAGCTAATGTAAAATCCTGGAGGGATAAGTTTAAAATGTTATTGCATATTAAGTAATTATAACAAACTTTAAAAGAATCTGATAGACTCTCAGTGAGAAAAGATTGACTTGGAAGAATTTCAACATATTTTCAGAAAAAATAAAACACATTTTAGATCAATATCACTACATATTCTAATTGTTTTAAAAACTCACTACAAGTGTTTTTGCAGGCATATTTATGGAAACATAACTTTAAAAATACATACAAAACTCATACATGTTTATCTCTTGGAGTTATAACTGGAGGTGATGAGTAAACGACTTTGTGAATGTGGAGGCTTTAGATGGAATTAAGACGGCAGAGCATAGGGACGTAGTGGCTCATGCCTGTAATTCCAGTACTTTGGGAGGCAGAAGTGGGAGGATTGCTTGAGTTCAGGTATTGGAGACCAGGTTAGCCAACATGGTGAGACCCCCAACTCTACTAAAAATACAAGAATTAGCTAAGCATGGTGGTGCAGGCCTGTAGTGTCAGTCAATCAGGAGGCTGAGGTGGGAGGACTGCCTGAGCCAAGGAGGCAGAGGTTGCAGTGAGCAGTGGTCATGCCACTGCACTCTCAAACCTGGGTTATAGAGTGAAGCTCTGGCCAAAAAAAAAAAAAAAAAAAAAAAGTGATGGCAGATTAACAGGTGCCATCCACCTAAGGCAGTACACAGTAAGTGCTCATAAACTGGTTAAATTATGGACTCCATGCCTGCTTATCAGGGAATCAAGCTACCTTCGAAATTACCTTCAAGTCCAAATCCCAAAGCATTACAGAAAAGACAGACTTTTATTTAAAGAATGAATCTGTAACAACACAAGGAAACAAAAAATAAAACTCTCAGTATAGGAAAATGTATATGGTAACTCCTTTTCCACACTTCATAACGCTACTATCTTTAGAGTTTGCGTAAATATTTGAAAACTTCTCACGACGTATATTTATGCTGAACATATAAAACTTCACAAGGCAAGAGGATTGCTTAAGGCCAGGAATTCCAGACCTGCCTCAGCAACATAGGTAGACCTGGTTCCACAAAAAAATTTTAAAAAACTACCAGACGTCTAGTCTCAGCTACTCAAGAGGCTGAAGCAGGAGGATAAGTTGGGCCTAGATATTTGAGGTTTCAGTGAGCTGTGATGGTACCATTGCACTCCAGCCTGGATGCCAGAGTAAGATTCTGTCCAAGTAAGTAAGAAGCTCAAAGGTAAATATAATATTTATATATATTTAATATATATATTTATTTATAAGTTGCCTCACTTTTCAAAGGGGAGGACACAAAAAACCCCACAAGGAAACAGTACTTTAAAATTTTTATGTTATAAATTTAATTTTAACTTCAAGATAAAAAGAAATCAGAAATATAAATTATTTAATTCCCATAACATGGAAATAGTTTCACATGTGATTTTAACATGAAGAGATGTAAACATACAGAAAGGCTCATTGTCTTGCCCAGGAACACAAATATACTAAATGGAGACGGTTTACCAATTTGTTGGATTCCAAATGTCATATAGTAAAGTAAACAGTAATTAATAAAAAATGTAGTAGTTAAAATAAAACCCCTTGGAGATTTTTTTTAATGACCACAAGGTTTAAAAAAAAAAAACACTGTATTGATATGAATGTCAAGTAAAATAATTCAACTGGTATACAAAGACGAGTGATATATCCTATAGATACAATTTACAGTTCACCTATAGGATATAGAAGCTATGAATTTTTATTTACTTAACAATACAAGCTCAAGGTATAAAAAACCGAATTTGAATAAATACAAAATGATATTAATAAATACAGTACTATGGCAGATGAATTGAGCATATACATCAGAGGACTTAACAATTTTTTTAAAAAAGTAGTAAGATAGGATTTGAAAAACAGATTTAACAAGTTGGCTTTAGAGTACACTTTTAAGAAAAACTACACCTTCCAGGACCAAAGTTTTCGTGTTTCATAATCACTGACCACATGCAATATTTTCAGAGCTATGAAAAAAATAGCATACATGCATACGTATACACATTTATACTTGATATTTAAAAATGTACATTTCTAATAACTATTGTTCTAGTGATAAATTAAAATTATTTAATAAAAATGACAAAAAGATCACTATTTATCAAAATCTGTAAGATTTAGCTCAACTCCCATCCAGGGAAGTCTATAATATTAAATGCAATATTTTTAAAATTATAAAATAAATCATCTAAGCTTTCACATAAAGTACTAAGAGAACAACACATTGGAACAAGGTAAATTTAAAACAAAAGTAGAAAGTTAACAAAAATAAATTCAGAAACTGATATAACTGAAAAAAATTAAAATATTTTTAAATATCCATAAAATAGATAAACCACAATCCTCAAAACGAAGACATATAACTTTGGTCTGATGTTTCTTTTTACCATTACTTACTTTTATAGTATTGTTAACATTCTAACAATTATACATATTTTCATCACTAATTGGCTTCAACAATACAACTCTTACATTGGTGAACTGAGTACTGAATGAGGCTTCTGATTAAAAGTCTCACTGGGAAAAAATCAAGGTTATAAACCGAGCTACTTTTCTTCTGGAGCTTCTAGGAAAGGACCCACTCCTTCCCATTTCCAGCTTCTAGGAACTGTGGACCTCCCTTGGATCATGACTTTTTTCCATCTTCATAGCCAGAAATGGCATCACACTAACCTCTGCTTCTGTCATTTTAGTTTTCTCTCTGACTCCCCTGTTTTCCACTTTCCCTTATACCATATGTGATTACAACAGGTGCACCAAATAACCCAGGATAGTGTTTCCATCTCAATATGCTTATCCTACGTCTGTAAAGTGCTTTTTTCAGTATAATATGTTCATAGGTCCCAAGAACTAGGATGAGGACATTTCAGAAGGGCCCATTATTCTGCCTACCATAAATGATAAAGGGATCAATGAACATTTCACAATATTAAATCTGTATGCAACTACAAACAAAACTTTAAAATACAACAAGTGAAATTTATATAACTAGAAAGAGTAGAAGAAAACAAAATACATTTGGATATTTCAAGATTTCCCACTCATTAATTCATGGAAATTAGAAACATATAAAAGATATAAAATAATGCTACAGCTGTCTTAATCTAAATACTATATATATGAAACACCACACATGAAAATATAGAAAATACGTTCCTTTTATGTACATAATTCATTTACCCAAACAAACAATATTATGAAGTAGAAATCAAAACCCAATATATTTAAAATAATTAAAATGAAAACAAAACTAAACAAGAAGTTGCTATCACAAATATAATTGTAAAATACTGAAAATTGCAGAAAACAACACATTTCCATGTAATCCATGAAAAAGAGAGGATATCATAAGGGAAATTATGAAACATTTTGAAGTGAATTAATATAAAAACATTATATATTGAAATGTGTGGGATGCAGCTAACACAGTATTTCAGTGTTTAGAGTACAATTTATTGCACAAAATATTAGTACTAGAAAAAAAGCCTCAAATCGATGATCTATGCTTCCAACTAGTCGTTTAAAAATAAGTGAATTAAACCCAAAGCAGGCCACAATTAAATGAAAGAGAAAACAACCAAACAAGAGATAATAATAAACCAAAGATGTTTCTTTAAAATAGCAATAAAAGTTTTAAACTTCTAGCAATGTTGATCAGAGAAAGAAAGAAGATATAAAATTCCAGCATTAGAAATGAGAAGATATAATTTCAGACTCTTCCAGTATTAAAAGAGTATAAAAGGAATATTACGAACAATATTATGTCATTAAATTTGATAGCTTTCAATTAATGTGAAAATTCCTTGAAGTATAACAATTACCAAAGCTCAACCAAGAAACATAGAAAATCTTTAAAAGATGATAGCTAATACATAAATTCTGTTTGTCATTAAAAACTTCCCAAAGTGAACACTGTATTCTGCATTAGAGTAAGAGATATAAGGTAAGCTAACATTTAAACACATTCACACATATATACAAAACCAATATATGTACATGTTTATATTTACATATATAGAATATAGACTATATTTATCTGGATGCACACATATATGTGTATATATATGCATATGTATGTATACATATGTGTGTATATATGTGTATATATACATATACATATGTGTATGCATGCACACAGATACATATCAATAGCTTAGTCTACATATTTACATTTCATAGCACTGTCTGTTGGGAAATATAAAAAGAAGTAACACCTCAGGTGAAAAGAGAATACCTAACAAATTCAGGTATTAATTTCTTAATACTTTCTTCATTAAAAGTAACCAAGGGTCCTTGGAGAAATGGTTGATCCTAGACATGGTGAGGGAAAATACAAAGTATATTTTCTTGTGGTTTCAAGAAGTAAAGAAGTGCCTTTTGTTATTTAAATAAAGGAAAGCTGTTAAGAGGGCACAGGAGCCAATCTCAAAGAGATCCCAATGGTCAAAATGATAAACATTTTAGATAAAAATGAAAATTAATAATATTGAATAACAACCTAAATAAATAGCCATAAGTCTATAAGCATATACATAAATGATTGCATAAGTAATTAAATAGGAGAGAAGGAACAGTTTATTCTTATAGAAGAATACCAATTTAAAAATGTGGTTAAATGGTGCTGGGAAAACTGGATGCTTATATGCCAAAGAGGACAACTAGACCCCTATCTTTCACCATATACAAAAATGAAATAAAAATGGGTTCACAACTTAAATCTAAGACTTCAAACTATACAGTTACTACAAGAAAACATTTGGGAAACTCTTCAGGACATTGGTCTGGGCAACAATGTCTTGAGTAATACCCCACAAGCACAGGCAACCAAAGCAAAAAGGAAGAAATGGAATCACATCAAGTTAAAACACCCTTTCTTGGTTGATATTCTCCATCCAGTGGTGCAGATTCAGTGACACAAAAGCATATTTTCTTATATCCAGACCTACTCACATTTATTGTGCCTTGAACGATAAATATATAATATTACAAGTAATGGTTATTACCTTTTAATTATGGTGTTAGCCACTATTCAAAGCATCTTGGAAGATAATGGAAGTGCTGTAATTCTAAATAATTTAAAATAAAAAGATGTGTATATGGAGACTGGGGGATAATGTTGTAAAGTGGAGTAGAAGAGAACAATAAACAGATACATTTCTTCATTTTTCAGTCCGGAAACAAACCATATATTACTTAAATTTAATGAGTTAGTAGAAACAATGTTACACATGATATTTAAGGTCATCGAGATTACTAATAAAACAGCTGAAAATAATAATGTCACTTACAGTCGTTGGCAATGAAGCTTTGTATGTTTCTGAGGAATTCTACTTTGAGGTAAATTTTGTGTCTTTCACAAAAGGGCATTAAGAGACACTGCTGACTGGGTGTGTTGACTCTCACCTGTAATTCTAGCACTCTGGGAGGCCAAGGTAGGTGGATTGCTTGAGTCCAGGAGTTCAAGACCAGCCTAAGCAACACAATGAAATCCCGTCTCTACTACAAAAAAAAAAAAAAAAAAAAAGCCTGTCGTGGCGGTGTGCATCTGTAATCCGACATACTCAGGAGGCTGAGGTGGGAGAATCACCTGAGCCCAGAGATTTGCGGCTGCAATGAGACAAGATCTCGCCACTGCACTCTAGCCTAGGTGACACAACGAGACTCTGTCAAAAAAAAAAAAAAAAGTGCTTAAAGTTGATAATAAGAAAAAGAGGGCTGGGCGCGGTGGCTCACCCCTGTAATCCCAACACTTTGGGAGGCTGAGGCGGGTGGATCACAAGGTCTGGATTTCGAGACCAGGCTGGCCAACATGGCAAAACCCTGTTTCTACTAAAAATATAAAAAATTACATGGGCGTCGTGGCATGCACCTGTAATCCCAGCTACTTGGGAGGCTGAGGCAGGAGAATCACTTGAATCTAGGAGCTGGAGGTTGCAGTGAGCTGAGATCATGCCATTGCACTCCAGCCTGGGCAACAGGAGTGAAACTGTGTCTCAAAACAGCACAAACAAAAAAGAACAAGAGGAGGAAGAGGAAGAGGAAGGAAGAAGAAAGAAGAAGAAGAAGAAGAGGAGGAGGAGGAGGAAGAAGAAGAAGAAGAAGAAGAAGAAGAAGAAGAAGAAGAAGAAGAAGAAGAAGAAGAAGAAGAAGAAGAAGAAGAAGAAGAAGAAGAAGAAGAAGAGAAAGAAAGAAAGAAAGAAAGAAAGAAAGAAAGAAAGAAAGAAAGAAAGAAAGAAAGAAAGAAAGAAAGAAAGAAAGAAAGAAAGAAAGAAAGAAAGAAAGAAAGAAATGTTCATTTATTGAATCATGAGTGAAAAGGTGGGTCTGAGGTACTAAAGAAGTGGACTTTGGTTTTCCATGTTTTGCACTCATATTGTTTGAAATAGTTATGCAAAAACATACAAACAATTCATGAGCAAACAGAGAGCAGTGAAGAGAAAGAGAAATATAATTTGTAGTAAATTAATTATAATTTAACTTACTACCTTCAAAGAGTTTAAATTGTCCTTTCCCTGATGGAAATACTCTTTATTTTCCCAAGAGTTGTTTGCATATCCTGTGTGTGTATCTTGTGGATACAACTCTCTTAAACATCATTAAACCTCTGGCTAGGCAAAGGTTGTCAGTGCATGGATACAAACAGGGATGAGAACATTAAAACTGTATCTTCTTTGCTGGCTTAAGTAACACCATTGCCAGAAATATAATAAAGTATCCAAAGTGACATTTATCGTTTATACAAGAGAATAGAAGTTTCATCTTTAAATCAGGCAAGGTACTGCTGCTCCATATCTTCAGTTAAAATTAATTAAAACAATGCAAAAATGTATGCTATATAATTTTTGCTGTAAGGTTTTTGCTGTAAGGACTTATACATTCTAACAAGTATTCTTTGTTAATAGACTAAATATCCTAAGCTGAGAGTGAAATTATGTGAACCTGTGTGTCTGACAATACTCATTATTTATTCATGTGGGCCAGAATAGGATTTCTGATAGGTATATTTTAATCTTAAATAGTATTGGTTTTTGTCTTAGAATCTTTCTCCTTATCATCATTACAATATCAATTTTTTAACATATATATGCACATTCCTTTGATCATTATATTTTAATAGAAATGTGTAATAGCTTTTGAACTTAGATCAGATTTTCTTTGTCAAATGCAAGCTTGTAACATCTGAAGAAAATTTTTTTATTAGAGAGGAAGGTCTGTTTTAAAAAGAAAGCATTAATAAATTTATTCCTACTTTTCAAGAAGGTCTTTTAGCATGTCTAAACATTACGTTTTGTGTAGGAAAAGCACACTCCACATCAAATAAAGAATTATCAATTGTGTTTTCTGCACGTTCATGTTATAAGGATCAAAAATGGTACTCTAATTGTTGTCTCAAATGCAAGAAAATCTAGTTAAATTTATTTTATGAAAGTGCTAGTCTATTCTTTTCATAAAGATTACAAAACAAATCCCAATCCTGGGATAAGGGAATCAGACACTTTAAACCAGAGCACTCTCAGTTATAACATTAGTGACAATCACACTTCATTTTGCAATAAAATATTCTGCAATGTCTAATAAACTATGCAGAGTTGATTCGGATGAAACAGTCATATTTCATTATTAAGATTTTTCAGGATGCCTTCAGATAAATAGGCCCATATAGGGATACTTGCAGCATATTTTTTATAAATATCCTTAGCATTTGTAACTCGGAGTAGCTGAATATCAGGGGCCTGTTGAGTTATATTTTACAGTGCAGAGATAGCTAAAATTTTCAAATCAGAACTTAGTAATTATATTGTGTATCAAATCCATACTTTCAAAACTGACCAAACTGACTGAGGAAATAGTCAATTTTGTATTGATATAACAGAATGCCACAAACTAGGTAATTTACAAAGAAAAGATATTTATTTCTCATAGTTCTGCAGGCTGGGAAGTTCAATATCAAGGTGCTGGCATCTGGTAAGGGCTTTCTTGCTGCATTATCCCACGGTGGAAGATGTAAGAAAAAGGCAGCATGAGAGAGTGAGAAGGGGCCCAAACTCATTCATTTATGATAAACCCACTTCTACAAAAACAGCATTAGTTCATTCATGAGGTCAGAGCCTTCATGATCTATCACCTCTCAAAGCTCTCACCTCTTAACACTATTTCCTTGGAAATTAAGTTTCCAACACACAAACTTTGGAGGATACATTTAAACCACAGCATAGGTAAAAGGAGAAAAAAAAATGTAAGAGCAACCCCTCCATCCATGGGAGATACACACACACACACACACACACACAGAGAGAGAGAGAGAGAGAAGGAGAGAATGATAATTTAGGAAGCAGTAGAGAGGGATATTTAGTACCTTCAACATTATTTGATTCTTGGAAACACTTGTTCTCTGGCTGTATGCCTTCTAGTCAATGCTGAAGTACTTTGTCAAGTGTATATTATTACTTTCTACATTTTGAGTTTGTTTCTTCATTCCAATTAAATATATTGTATTAAATGTTGGCCTTTTCTATAGAGGTCTCATGTTACTTTCATTCTCATTCTGGCTTAGTTTGTACAGAGATTGTTTTTCTTTTATTAATTTCAGCTATTTCCTAAAAAGTACCCTGAGAAACAGGCTAGGAGTATACATTACAGCAAATGGTACATTGAACTTTGTTGTTTTCCTGAGAATGCTCTTACTAACATAGTTAGCTCCCTCTCCATTAGGAGAATTCACTTGCCTCTGAAAATACCCTAAAATAGTGGCATGGTGGATCATATCTGTAATCTCAGTTATTCTGGATGCTGAAGCAGGAGAATCGCTTGAGCCCAGAAGTTTGAGACTGCAGTGAGCTGTGATCATGCACTCCAGCCTGAGTGACAGAGCTAGATCTCATTCTAAAAAAGAAAAGAAGAAAGAAAGAAAGAAAGAAAGAAGAAGAAAGAAGAAGAAGAAGAAAGAAGAAAGAAGAAGAAAGAAAGAAAGAAGAGAAAAGGAAAGAAAAGTGGAGAAAAACTCGCACCTCTCTTGCGCTGTTTCATTGGAAGTTAATTTTCCAACACAAAAACTTTGCAGAATACAGGCCATACTCTATGAAATGTAGCTTCCAAATACAGAAACATGGCACCAAATTGAAGAAGGATTCTGAGAGCTAGGTCATACTTCTACAGATCTCAGCTAATGTACAGAAACCTCAAATTCTTTAATTATCTGCAAGATTATGGCTGGGCGTTGTGGCTGACACCTGTAATCCAAGTACTTTGGAAGGCCATGGTGGGAGCATCACTTGAGCTCAGGAGCTCAAGACTAGCCAGAGCAACATAATGAAACGTCATCTCTACTAAAACAGAAAAATAAAAAAGACATAAATAAATTAGACGAGGGTGGTGGCACATGCCTGTAGTCCCAGTTACTCGGGAAATGAGAGGATGCTTGAGCCTGGGAGATCAAGGTTTCAGTGAATCGTAATCACATCACTGCTCTCCAGCCTAAGTCATAGAGCAAGATCCTGTATCTCATACACACACACACACACACACACACACACACACACACATCTCATTTATATATATATAATATATATGAGATAAATATACATAATATGTATCTCAGCAGGATTTTACAGAAAAAGAATATCTTCCCTTCCAGTTTCAAAATGTAGTCTTCTTTCAGTATCTATGGGGTCTTGGTACCAGGACTCCCCATGGATACTAAAATCCATGTATACTCAAATCTGTAATATAAAATAGCATAGTATTTGCCTACACCATGCATATCCCATCCTTCTGTATACTTTAAGCAATCTAGAGATTACTTATAATTCTTAATATAATGCCTACATACACATCATTTCATTCATGTAAATTCAAGGTAGTATTCTGCATGCAGCACATTCAAGTTTTCCTTTTTGGAATTTTGTGGATATTTTTCTGAGTATATTTGACCCATGGTTGATTCAATCTATCAATACCGAAACCATGGGTAAGTAAGGTCCACTGTACTGGTGGAAGGTCCACATGGAGGAAATATATTATTTCCAGAGAGTCAATCAGCTCTCTGTCAGCTAAAAAATAAAAATAAAATGATACTAATAAACAATCTTTGGTCTATAGAGATTCAGTAGCAGATCAGCAAACTTCTGGTATGGTGAAGTTTCTAAAGCGGTGTTGCAAAGTGGTAGCTTATTTGATCACTGTTATTAAGCCTTTGTTTTGTTGTCCTCATTTTTTAAAATTTGGTGGAAACTCTAAGTTAAACATAGGTGAAGAAGAAATTTAGAAGAAATGACTCCAGCTCATCACTACCAACAACAGAAAAGCAAAGAAATTCTTCAAAAGTAGTTTTTAGCTCTTTTTGATAGAAATAATTTTAAGCAGAGGCATTATTATCATTGTCTAGGTTTCTTTTTTCTTTTCTTTTCTTTTTTTTTTTTTTTTGAGACAGAGTTTCGCTCTTGTGGCCCCAGGCTGGAGTACAATGGCACAATCTTGGCTCACTGCAGCCTCCGCCTCCTGGATTCAAGCAATTCTCCTGCTTCAACCTCCTGAGTAGCTGGGATTACAGGCGCCCACCACCATGCTCGGCTAATTTTTTGTATTTTTTTTAGTAGAGACGAGGTTTTGCCATGTTGACCAGGCTGGTCTCGAACTCCTACCTCAGGCGATCCGCCTGCTTCGGCCTCCCAAACTGTTGGGATTACAGTTGTGAGCCACCGCGCCTGGCCCATCGTCTATTTTTGATGTCCTTCTTTCCTGTATTTATTGAAATTAAATTTATTTTTCAAAAAGTCCATGGTTTTCTGAATTTTTGAGGCATATGAATGGAAATGCTGAAATTTCATCTGGTGTTTAAAGATATATCTGTTGCTCTATGGAGCAGCAACCAGGAACGACTCACACTCAAGTTAAAAAGTGTTGTGCAGAAATGAAACATCTTCTGTTTCACTTTTCAGAACATTTGGCACGCTATATCATTCAACTGAGATTTCTTTCATTATATTCTCCATATTCTGTGAAGTAAAATTTTTTAAATTTTTTTAAAAAAAATTCTTGTATTCACCTAAATTCAATTCAAATGCAATCTGTCTCATATATTAGATTCAATAATCTCTCCAATACTATTCTCACCCTCTCTCTTACTGCTATTGTTTGAATATTTTACCCATCAAACCTCATATTAAAACTTGATCCCCAGCATTGGAGGTGGGGCCTAATGGGAGTTGTTTGGGTTGGGGGGCTCATGTTTCATGAATGGTTTTGCATGTCATCATAATAATGAGTTCTCTGCCCTATTAGTTCCTCCAATGGTTCCCCAGAGAGCTGGTGGCTAAAAAGGGTCTGGCACTCCCTCCCTCTCTCTCTTGCATTCTCTCTCCATGTGATCTCAGCTGACACTGGCTCTCCTCTTTCTTCCATGTGTGGAAGCAGCCTGAGGCCCTTGGCAACATGCTTCTCGTATAGCCTGCAGAACCATAGGTCAATAAACATCTTTTAAAAGTAGATTTCCCAGTCTCAAGTATCCCTTTATAGCAACACAAAGACATTGGCTATATTAAAATCATATTTTGTATCAAAGTCATTGCTGTTATATTCAGAGTTGCTGAGCATTTCATTGTTGTGAAATTCCTGTCTTAATTATAAAACTAGTCACAGTATTTCCTTTATGCATCCAGGACCACTGTTTCCCTCAGAGAATTCAATGGGTCACGTTAATTATAGTTTTTAAGTTGAAACATCGCCACAATTAACCTACAGCATTTGTAAAACATTGTCATCTAATAAAGAACAATTGAAGCAGTGAGTACAAATGCACTATTAAGCTTCATAAAGGTTTTATAGCAATAACACTGAGGTGAAGTACAAAGACCTACTAAGAAAGGAATTTTTCTGTCTCATTTAAGATTAGTAACATTGATTTTCTCTGCTTACGGAAATAAATCCACATATGTAAATTATCCAAAACTGTAATTCTCATCTCGCTAAACGAGTATCCTATTTTCTCTTAACATTGTAAACAATGTTGAGGAAAAATTAATATCATATCAATAGAGAAATAATTACATAAAAACCTTCTTTCCTTGTGCTATTTCAAAACTCATTGTAGTCTAGTAGGAATTGTTAGTGAGTGTCTTTATCTGAGCTCTTGTTACAAAATGCTATAGACTGGGTGATATAGTTTGGCTGTGTCCCCACCCACAATCTCATCTTGAATTGTAGTCAGAATTGTAATCCACACATTCTGAGGGCAGGACCTCACGGAAGGTGATTAGCTCATGGGGATGGTTCCTCCATACTGTTCTCATGATAGTGAGTGAGTTCTCACAAGATCTAGTGGTTTTATAGGGGGCTTTGCCCCGCTTCGCTTGGCACTTCTTCCTGCCACCATGCGAAGAATGATGTGATTGCTTCGCCTTCCACCATGATTGTAAGTTTCCTGAGGCCTCCCCAGCCCTGCAGAACTGTGAGTCAATTATACTTCTTTCCTTTGTAAGTTACCCAGTCCCAGGTATTTCTTCACAGCAGCATGAGGAGAGACTAATGCACTGGGTTACATAAAAAATAGAAGTTTATTTTTCACAGTTTTGGAGGCTGGGAAGTGAAGGAAGATAAGGTTTCTGGTGAGGTTGTGTTTCTTGGTTCATAGTTGATGGTCTTCTCAATGAGTCCTCATATGGTGGAAGGAGCAAGAGAATGCTCCCCTATTTCTTATTAAAAAATCACTAATCTCACTCATGAGGTTACATTCACCCTTATGATCTAATCACCTCCTGAAACCTTCAACTCCAAATCACATAGAATTAAGTTTGGAGGTATAAATTGGCAGATGGGGGTAGACAAAAACATTCAGACTATGAGAGTGTATTTAATGCACTTTATGCTCTCATCTGCAAACTTAAATAAATACATGAACAAATAAATAAATAAATAGTGATTGTAACCAGGTAGGCAAAATACATTGCACATTTGGATATATTCCTTCAGTATTATAAAACACAACTTGTTAATGTACTTAAATCTTATTGAATGTACTTAAATCTTATTGAATGCTTTTCTATGAGTGCACATTTGTTACCATTATGATAAATATGGTACCACTTTTATGGTATCATATGATAAATATGATCAATGATAAATATTGGTGCCATTACCTATTGCTAAAAATAATGTCTGGCCAGTTCCATGGTCTAGTACAATTTTTGTTTTTGTTTTGTTCATCTTTAAGCACAGTCTTTTTTTAATTATTATTATTATGGTAAAAACACAACATGAGACATACCCCTTTCACAATTTTTATCTGCACAACACAGTATTGTTAACTATGAGAATGACACTGTAGAGCAGACCTCTAGAATTCATTCATCTTGCATAACTAAAACTACATATCTATTGAACCGGAATTCCCAACTACCCATAGTGCCAATCCCCTAGCAACCACCATTCTACTCTTTGTTTCTATGAGTTTGACTATTTCAGATACCTCACATCAGTAAAATAATCTGCTATTTGTCTCAAGTGACCAGATTATTTCATTAGGATAATGTCTTAGGTTTAATCATCTTGTCACATATGGCAGAATTTCCTTCTTTCTAAAGAATGGAAATATTTTATTGTATGTATATATAACATTTTCTCTTAAATTCATCCATGATGGATAGTTGTTTTTTTCCATATCTTGGCTATTGTGAATAATGCTGCAATCAACATGTGAGTGCAGGTATCTCTTTGAGATTCTCATTTCCATTCTTTTGGACATATACCCAGAAATGGCATTGCTGGATCACACAGTAGTTCCATTTTTTTTTTCTTTTGAGGAACCTCAATTCTGTTTTCCATAGTGGCTATTCCATTTTAAATTTCCACCAACAGTGTACAATGCCTCAAATTTCATCTCATCCTTGACAACACTTTTTTTGTTTTATTTTTTATCATATTCACTATAATGCAACATATCCTTGTGGATTTGATTTGCTTTTCTTTCATGACTGGTAATATTGAGCATCTTTTCATATGCCTACTGGCAATTTCTATGTCTTCTTTCGAGAAATGTCTACTCAAGTCCTTTGGCCATTTTTAATTGGGTTATTTTTCATTTGGCTATTGAGTTGTAGAAGTTCCTTATATTTTTGGATATTAAAGTCTTATTAGATATATGACTTGCAAATATTTTCTTCCATTCTCTAGGTGGCCTTTACACTCTGTATATTGTTTCCTTTGGGTGCAGAAGCTTTTCACTTTGATGTAGTTTCACTTATCTAATTTTGCTTTTGTTGCTTCTGCTTTTGATGTCACATACAAAATATCATGGCCAAGACCAATGTCAAAGAGTTTTCTTCTCATGTTTTCTTTCAGGAGTTTTTCAATTTCAAGCTTTACATTTGAGTCTTTAGTCCATTTTTAGTTGATTTTTGTGTGTGGTATAACATTTTTCCCAGCATCATTTTTTAAAGAAACTATTCTTTCTCCATTTTGTCTTCTTGGCAACCTTGTTGAAGAACACTTGGCCATAAATGCGTGTTACCATTTGGGATCTTTTGTGTGCTTTGATATGAATTACAAAATTATTTCTAGTTTTGTAAAAAACAGTTCCATTGGGATTTTGATAGGGATTGCATTGAATCTGTAGATAGCTTTGAATAGAGGATAAATTCTAAGGCTGAGAATAAAGTAGAGTTTCAAAAAAATATGGTAAGTTACAAGTTTTAAGGTGGCTATAGAATGCAATTTCATCCAGGTATCTCGAGGAAAGTGGTTCCCATCAGACAAGGGTAATTCAGCAGAGCAGAGTGAAACTGTGAACCATGGTCAGCTAATTCACAGTCCAGGAATATGCATGTGCAAGTCCAGTCAATATCAATGTCTATCTTGAATTAATAAAAAGGATAGGATTGCAACAATTACATACAATCAGAGGTCTTAAGAAATAACAAACATATTTAATAATTTATAGGATGCAAGCAAACAAGAGGCCCAAGAGAAGAAGACAGTAATCCAGAAGAATCCACACAACTCTCCAGATATTTTCCGCATCAGATACACGTCAATTGCTGAAAATGCAAGACACAGTCCCTAAATGAGTATTACAAAAATCTAATGAGAAGAAGAACTTTAGGTTATGAAACATGTTTATTTTATATCTATATATTTACACAGTTCATGTAAAATTTTGCCAGGAATCATGCCTTATATTAGTTGACACAAAAGTAATTGAGGTTCTGCTGTTACTTTCAATGGCAAAACCCGCAATTACTTTTGCACCAACCTTAATTTATAGGTACCAGGTTCATTTACCATATGCAATTCTAAACTAGGGACACATGACCCAAAGCACCCCTTGCATAATGATTCATTTCTGAGCCCTTAGTTTGTGTATCAGAACTTCTACTATTAACATACATGAAGATAAGACTATGTCATCTGCTTTCTTTGTTTTTTAGTGAGAAAGGAATCACAGTGCAAATTCACTTCTTTCCAACCAATTGCACACCTAAAACAGAAAAGATACATCTATATGTCTATCTATATCTATAGCCATCAACAGCAGAATGTGTAGCTAAACCCTGGTATTTCAATACATTATAAAAGCAGCCAGCCATTGGAAATAAAAAACCTTTGCACACAACCACATAGCTAAGTCTCTAAATTTGAACAAATGAAGGAAGAAAGTTTCAAAATGAAGGAAACAGAACTATATAGAATAGCAAAGAAATGAGTATCACAAAAGCCACAGTTATGGCTACTTCTGAAAAGAAGAGTGTAAAAAAATGATTAGAGACGAGTTCATAGACCCTCCCAGGGAACTGGCCACATTCTATCTCTTGATGGGTGATGCTATAACACATTGTGGTTTAGAGTCATTTTTATCCTGAACATACATGTTTTTGCACTTTCTGTAAGTATGTTCTCACAAGATAACACAGTAAGCAAAATTCCTTCTTAAAAAGGAAAATTGTAAGAGCCAAAAGCCTTCCGGGATGTTTGTTCCCTACTTCCTTCCCCAACAGTATTTCTTGGAGATTAACACTGTTAACAGGTTTGTTGCACTTCCTTCAAAGCATCTTGAAAGTATCACAACTTCATGCTCCTTCTAAGGGAACTATTTTATTTTATTTTTAACTTTTATTTTAAGTTCAGGGATGCATGTACAGGTTTGTTATATAAGTAAACTTGTGTCACGGGGGTTTATTGTACAGATTATTTCATCACCCAGGTATTAAGCCTGATACCCTTTAGTTACATTTCCTGATCCTCTCGCTCCTGTCACTCTCCACCCTCCAACAGGTCCCAGTGTATGTTGTTTAAGGGAACTATATTAAATGATAACAAACACTACATAAATATGTCTTCTACATTTCCAGTTTTTAAAGTATCATTTTGTGCCTCAAATAATAATAGTAGCAAGCAAGCTCATAATGTTAAATGGTACTAGTAGCTATCAACAGTGAGAAAACTACCTCACTTACAAGAAAGGGATATGACATTATTCTTAATCCAGGAACTTGTCTCCTTTTATTCCCCCTGACATGTGCCTTTATTCCTTTTTATCATTTTAACAGACTGAAATTATACATGCAGAGTGAAATTTGTAAGTCCAAGCATATCATTAATTTTGTAAAATAATATATTCAACTATAAGACATATATCTTCCTTGATCAGTAGGCTTATGGCTGTTTAACAATATGAAGTTGATCATATTCACTCACTTTCCCAACAAGCTTTAAAAGGTCAAATTCGAATTACATTGGAAAAAACAGATGGCCCAACACTTCACAGCATTGTGTCTATTTTACTTTCAAAAACACTCATTTGAGGCTACAACCTTTCCCCCTTGAGTGTAAAAAAAAAAATCTGGTGACCAAAAAAAAAAAATTGTCTCACATTTTGTCACATTTCTAATGGACGAAAAAAAGTACTGTTTCAGAAAAAAAAATTTTTCTGAGAAAAAAATGCTCAACATCACTAATCATCAGAAAAATGAAAATAGAAACTACAATGAGACACCACCTCACACCAGTCAGAATGGCTACAACTAAAAAGTCAAAAAACAACACACGCTGGCAAGGCTGCAGAGAACAGGGACACTTGAGACACTGCTGGTGGGAATGTAAATTAGTTCAGTCACTGCAGAAAGCAGTCTGAAGATTTCTCAGAGAACTTAAAACACAACTACCATTCGACCTAGCAATCTCATTATTGGGCATATACCCAAAGGAACAGAAATCATTCTACTAAAAGACACGTGCATGCATATGTTCTTTGTAGCACTATTCACAATAGCAAAGACATGGAATCAACTTAGGTTTCCATCAATGGTGGATTGAATAAAGAAAATGTGTACACACACACACACACACACACACACACACACGCACACACACCATGAAATACTATGCAGCCATAAAAAGAATGAAATTATGCCCTGTGAACCAACACATGGATGCAGCTGGAGGCCATTAGCCTAAGCAAATTAACACAGGAACAGAAAACCAAATGCTGCATATTCGCACTTACAAGTGGGAGCTAAACAATATGTACTCATGGACACGGAGATGGCAACAATAAACACTGGAGATGACTAGAGGGCAGAGGAGGGGTGTACGGATAGAAAAACTAACTAATGAATACTATGCTCAGTACCCGAGGGAGGGATCAGTCATACCCCAAACCTCAGCATCTCGCAATATATCCATGTCACAAACCTGGACGTGTACTCCCAGAACTTAAAGTTGAAAGTGTTAAAAAAAAAAAAAAAAAAAAAAGAAAGAAAGAAAAAGAAAAACTTTTTTTTTCACAGTGTTTTACACCTTTTTTTTTTTTTTTACACAGTGTCTCACACTGTACTTTTTTTCCCACAATGTCTTAGTTATGGCTGCTATACCAAATACTACAGACTGGATGACTTAAAACAAGACTATTTTTCACAGTTCTGGAAAATGTGAAGATCAAGATGCCAGACGATTTGCTTCCTGGCTCTTGTCCTGGTTTGCAGACAGATGCCTTCTTGTACCCTCACATGGCAAAGAAAGAGATTCTCTCTCACCTCTTCTTTTTATGAGGGCATTATTCCCCTTCACGAGGGATCCAGCCTCAGAAACTTATTACCTACTGAAGGCCACATTTTGAAATACCAACACATTTAAAATTAAGGCTTCAATAAATGAATTTTTGGAGGACGCACTCATTCAGCACATAGCACATAATAACCTCTGTTGTGGTTTCAGAAAAGATATGAAAACGTACGGAATTCAAAACATACTGTTAAAAATTAGCTATTACAGGTATTTTTCACAATTAAATATTTTTACTTAAATTGGACTCAATGTTTCATCTGATAGTTTTAAGAGGAAGAAAACAGCATCCTTCTGCAATGCAACATTTTTTCTAGAGTGGTCATTTTTTGATGGGTAGAATTACTTTAAAATAATTTTTGACAAAATTAAAAATAAATTTAATAGCAGATCTCAAGAAGCCCTTTATATTTTTATCTTTCTTTCAGGTTCTAAAAGGGTTTTTTGTTGTAGTTGTTTGTTTGTTTGTTTGTCTGTTTGTTTTTGGGTTTTGTACAGTTGACCATTGAACAACACAGATTTGAAATACTTAAGTCCACTTATAAGAAGATTGTTTTCAACCAAACTGAAAATTGAAAAATACAATCTTGGTAGGATATAAAGCCCACATATACAAAGAACTGACTTTTTATCTCTACAGGATGCCCCACAGTGAGTCCTGTGGAACCTGAGTATGCGCAGATTTTTGTATCTGTGGACATTCCCGGAACCAATCTCCGGCATGAGCGACTGCAATTTTAAAATGACATTTAAAGATAAAACATTGATTTTACATTATGTTTCCTAAGAGCTCAATACTTCTGAGAACAATCCTTAAGGGCAAAATATTTTGACTTCACAGGAAAAACAAAAACAACAAAATATTTGTATATTAGGCCATTCTTGCATTGCTATAAAGAAAAACCCAAAGCTGGATAATTTATAAAGAAAAGAGGTTTAATGGGCTCATGGTTCTGCAGGCTGTACAGGAAACATGGCACTAGCATCTGCTGAGCTTCCGGCGAGGACACAGGAAGCATACAATCAGAGCAGAAGGTAAAGGGAGAGCCCAGACCTCACAAGGCAAGAGTGAGCGCAAGAGAGTGAGCAAGAGGTGCCACACAGTTTCAAATGACCAGAACTCACTATCACAAGGACAGCACCAAGCCACGAGAGACCCACTCCCATGACCCAAATACATCCCACCAGGCCCCACCTCCAACATCAGGGATTACATTTCAACCTGAGATTTAGGGGACAAATATCCAAGCAATAGCAATTGGCAACTTCATATTTAGAAATTACTGTCATTTTTATCATCTAAATCTGTTTCACTTCTTGGAAAACCAGATGTATTTTATATAGGGAGAAAAAATACTATGGGAAGTAGAAATCGGAATAAAGAATGGACTGTAGTTAACGTGAATGTATCAATATTTGTTAACTTTAACATATTTACCATACTCATGGGAATGGTAGTAATAGGATAAACTAGATATGAGGTATGTGGGAAATCTCTGTGCTGTCTCCTCAATTTTCTGTAAATCTAAAACAGTCTATTAAAAAATACCATTGGTGGTGGTTGTACCCCCAAGTCAACCAATAAAGTCATTTAAAAATATGTAATACACATTGGGATTTAGCCATCGTGGTCTTTCTCCATTATAAGCCCTCTTACACCATGCAGAGGCATACTGTACTTGACCTATACGGAAGTGGTTGTTATACAGGATATGGAGAGAACTTAAATAAATTTGTAGGTGGGAATATGCCTTCCAAGAATATTTGGCCTGGAGGCAAGAGGGGAAAATTAAAAGTCTTATCCCCCTAAAAAAACATTGCTATGCACTTCTTAGTGTCATTTTGTGAATTAAATACAGCTTGTCTGATTTAAAAAGAAAATTAACAATTGATGTTGAGTTCTAGACTCATGAAAAGTATAACATCAAAAAATTACTGTAACTATAAACCTGACCATTCTGTTTACTTTGAAGAATACTATGGCTGATAGAAACAAAAAGTGTAACTAGCTAAGTAGATATAGAAAATATTTTATTTTACCTATACTTCTGAATGTCAACTAACAGGTGTTGCGATAGATGGTTTTACAAATATTTGCCTAAAGGTATTTTTGTATATTTTATAGTTCTCTCTTATTTGTAACCAAGTATCTTAGGCTTGTCAGCTCTATGATTTAATTTTTTAAAATATATTAAATTATTAATCCATACATATGTAGAACAGAAAAATATATTAACTCACTTGATATGTGTAGGAACACAACATTACTCTCAGTAAGACAAGAACTTTTTGATTAAAAAAAAAATAGGAAAGTATTGTATAAGTGGGAAAGCTTTAAACAAATAAATTTATAGGAAATTAGAGTTTCCCAAAAGTGGGCATCAAAGAATAGAGTTCCAGGACACTGAATCCGAGGGAATTTAGAGAACTGAGTTTGGGGTAGAGAGAGAACCCAGCAAGGTGATTGCAGGAAATAAACAGCATACCCCCTATGAGAAACCCCCGTGTCAAAGAGCACCAGAGAGAATTCTAAGATACGACTTCCAATTTGGAGTCATGTCCTTTTCTACTCTGTGCAGAACTATGTCTGTGTAATTACGAATCTTCACTAAAACCTGCCATACTCAACAGCTGTGTGTTACGGATATGCTGTTTTAGATATGGGAGGTAAAGAGACAGTGGCTTTACCAGGGGATTGGGACAGCAGCTGCAGCAGCAGAGAACAATTAGAATCCACAAGACAGTAGGCAAACAAGCTGCAGGATGGGTTCTGACAGAAGCAGCTGTTAGGTAAATTGTCTTCCAAGAGTTTCCAGATTGCCTGGAAAATTTACAAGCTGAAATAGGATGCAAAGAACATCAGGAACAGGGAATGTGTTCATCTGACTTCCCAGGCATGGGAGGTCCTGGAAATCGTAATGTGATCATTGAAATAAAGGAAGACCCACGTAATTTGAAACTCACAGGTTAAAAACATAATGTGAAAAATGCAATCTAGGCAACCTTCAATTATACAGACCTCATGGGACAAATAACAGCGTATGATTAAGCATGTAAGCCCACTGTCAAAAACATCACTCACTATGTTTTTGGTTTAGAAGTTTACAGCTTCAAAGCATTTGTTTATTTCTTTACTCATACTTCTTCCTCTCATTTTCTTGAAAGAGAGAAGAAAACTAATATTTATCGTGCTTTATTAAGACATTACAAAGAACTAGGCATTGTTAATCATTCAAAGTGTACTATGTTTTTCCATTTTTTTGTGTAGACATTCATCTCATTAGTTGACTGAAATTTCCATTATTCACATTTTCCCAGTACATCATTTTCCTCCTATATCTTTCAACATAGTCTCAGAAAACTTAGAGTAAATTATGGAAAGGATGATGATCTACATATACTATAATACATAGACAATTCATATGCAATAAGACATCTATACCTATTAAAAGCAAAAGGTATGATATTCAGTTAACATTATTTCATTTTATTTGGGGATGTGGATTTAGAATGCCTACAGCCTAGTATATTATAAAATTCTACATTTGTTTGTTTCATTTTCTCTATTTTGCATGTAGTTCCTCTAAAACATAAACAATGATTCTTAAAGCAATTCAGGCCAAGACTAGATTGGAATTCTTGCCAGCATAAGCACTGTGCACATATATTTAACTACTTTCTTCTTTCAACATTAGCTTAATACATTTCGGCTGCCTTATAAATCACTTCCAGAAACTTATGTCAAATATACATAACTCTACTTCCCACGTAAGGATTTTTGTGTTTAAACAAATATGCTTTATCCACTACAGCAAGGTCAAAAACAATCATGGAAAACAATCAATCAAAGTTACCATAAAAGTTTAAGGTTACCAAATGTGAAAATTCTGTGAAAAAATATAAATTATTGTGCATTTGCTGGAGGCCTGAGATTACAGAAGTCTTCCATTTTAGGCCCACATCTTATTAAATAAGTACACTTTAGCCCATTTAACAATAAAATTTGTGACCTCCTTTGCAATAGGTAAAATCCAATTTCCTTTTCAGTCTATGAAGTATTATACCAAATGTCTCTCTTCCCACTCCATTGCTCTCTTTTATGACTCTGAGTTCATAAAGCAATTCCCTAGCCTGAGAAGAAAATAAACAAGTAAATGACAGCACTTAAGGAGCCCTAGGCACTGCACCTAGGATAATCTGCAATCTAACATTTATCAAGCAATAGTAAGTTACAAACCATTTGAGAAACTTGCTCCTGGTGGGAGTTGAGAGCTAATTTGAATCCACTTTGTCTCATAAAGGAAACATCGTGTTCATAAAACCACAGGAACATTAGAAAAACAGCTGTTTCCTTTCAAACTAGAGCAGCCACATCAGGTGTAAATTTCACCAAGGGCATGGCTTAATCAAGTATTCCATATTATACAAAATACAATCCAGTCTGAAGTTCCAAAACAAACAAAAAATCATTGTTTATATTTTCCTATCACAATAGAACCTGTTACCTGTTCACAAAAAATGCCATTTTTAAGTTACTTACTTTGAAAGTGAAACCTCACTTATCTAATGTTATAAAATTTTAAATATAATTTAAAATTGATTAAGAGAAAATGAAATACATCAGTAAAAATAGCTGACAATAAATTTAAAGCCCCCTCATAAAATTACTATTTTAGAAATTTTAGTTGGGAATTTCTTCACTCTACTTATATAAAAGTTGAAATTAACTAAAAGAAAAGTTGCCCATTTATCTATGTATTTTCAGTATTAATAAAACCATAAATGAATGTATTTTTTTAATTAAAGGTAAAGGAAATAGACTGTCAAATTATACAATTGATTTTATATGTTATTTGTTATGATTCACAAGTAAGAAATTAATGCTTGGGAATGACTGTGTAAACAAACAAAAATTAACTAAATGCTGAAGCAGGTTATTATTTGAGAAATCCATAGTACATTAATAATGGCTGGCTCCGTTGTTAAATATTGAAAATATGTTTGGTGAGATAACTTACTCAGGCCTGATTTTGATAGACCAATAAAAGTGTATAAATTAGGAAGTGCTTGCATACAGCTATTTGGATTAAAAGAAAGAACAAAAAGGCTATCAGGAGAAAGAATAAAAAGAACATTCAAATAGATATTATGTTACAACTAGACCTTGCCATTCTTAAAGATTGTAGCAAAATATATTCATTCTTGACTTTGACCTATCTTAAGTGAGCAACAAATATTGCTACCTTCATTTTCAAAACAGATGTGGAATCCAGTGATTTCTTAGGTCTTCCCTTATCACAACTTTACTGTAAGCCATTGCCCTGTCTCAACAGGATTGCTGCAGTGCTCCTCAGATGAGCTCTCTATTCCTTCCCTTACTTGTTCATATACTACTCTCAACGCAGTCACCCATTTTTTTTTTAAACATAAATCAAATTGCATCATTTCAGAAACTTCCATTATCTCCCCACTTCACTTAGACCGAAGTAAAGTGCTTAGCGTGAGCCACAGGACCCTCCGGAATCTGGTCCACCACTACTTCTCTGATCTCAAAACCTACCTTTTGGCTAATGTAATCCACAATAATGATGGATCTGCGGTCCTGGCAAACATGGTGTGCTTTTCCCTCAGAGAGTTTGCACTTGCTGTTCCCTCTTCCTGGAAGGTTCTTTCCCAAGATATTTATGTGGCTTGCTCTCTAACATCTTTCAGGTTTAAATATCACCTTTTCTACGACGTTCATTCTACCACCTATTTAGGATACAATTCCATCCACTGACACCCAGGAAGTTCTGTTTCATTTTTCTTCGTAGCATTTCACAACACATCAGTGCGCTTCCATGCACTTTCCTGTTAATGAACGTGAATCGCTAGAGGCAGAATTTCAACAAGCCCACCTTGTGACTCACTCTCCTTGGGGGAAGGAAAAGAAAGGGATGCTAATATGACAAGGGGCAGGAAGCCCAGCAGCCCCAGCCGAAGGGCAAGACAGATGCAGCTTCGAAGCCAAGAAGTCTCCAAAAGTGAATAAACCGTATCAAAAATGAGAAACATGCTATTTGCTATTCAACATAGACCTTTGATTGAGCAAACAATATTAGAAGCTCCTCTGGCGGAAATTATGTGGGCAGCTATTCTTAAAGAGAGTAAACGCAAAGCCAGCTTGCCGTAGCATGAAGTCACTCTGTCCCTCGGTACCCTCTGATCCCTCTCCTCTGCATGGATCTCTGCTGCTTTAAAAAGAAAGGAGATGAGGCACGTTAAGGTTAGCCTGAAGCTGCCTCCTTACATACTTTAAGTTCAGACTAAAGGTTTCTTCCTACAAAGAAAACTATAACCTAATAGGATGTGTAAGCAGACTGTAATCTACTCTTGTGCCAATCAGTTTCAGACAATCACAGACTGGCTAACTGTTTAAACTGTATTCAAATAAGGCAAATTCAGAGCTGTAACCAATCCAGCTGTTTTCTGCCCCTCTCTTCCATTTTCTGTATGTCACTTTTCTTTTTCTGTCCATAAATATTATCTGACCACTTGACAGCCCCAGAGTCATGCTGAGACTATTCTGGCTACTGTATTTGTGAATCGTACTTTGCTCAATCAAACTCCATTAAATTTAATTTATCTTACGCTTTCCTTTCAACAATCAGTAGCCAAGATCTCCCTGTCCCTAAAGAACACTGAGAGCCATATGCACCCTCTGGTTATATGTATGGGAACTTTGAAAGGCAGGGATTCCAACTTTTATGTGTCTCTTGGATTCAGGTTATGTATTCACCTTCCTACCAGGTCTCAGGAGAAAAGAGAATGTTAGGAACAGAGCTAGCAAAAGCATTGAGGACTGCAGGACAACACTGTGGTAGTCTGTGAAAGCAGAGATAAAAGGCCAAAGGGGAAAAAATCTGTTTCCTTCCCATTCTTTCTCTCGGGCCTTTGACATCCTTCTTCCTGCACTGCTCAGCATCCTGGCCAGGGGATAATACGTTGCTGCAGAGTCAACTCATGCACGTGTTTAACAATTTGGTCAGTGTTCAAATTTTTCAGGCAAAAGTTCCAAAATTCAATTAACATAATTTTTACTAGTGAAGAGAAGTCAAAATGAAATGGTCTTCTTGATGGGGACCGGGGAACATTAGTATTTTAGTGTATGTCATTGCTGGGGGTGTCATTGTTACAGTGTTACATTTTTACATCGTTGCATTTCCCACCCACAATGGCCGGGCGCGGTGGCTCAAGCCTGTAATCCCAGCACTTTGGGAGGCCGAGACGGGCGGATCACGAGGTCAGGAGATCGAGACCATCCTGGCTAACACGGTGAAACCCCGTCTCTATTAAAAAATATAACAAACTAGCCGGGCGAGGTGGCGGGCGCCTGTAGTCCCAGCTACACGGGAGGCTGAGGCAGGAGAATGGCGTGAACCCGGGACGCGGAGCTTGCAGTGAGCCGAGATCCGGCCACTGCACTCCAGCCTGGGCGACGGAGCAAGACCCCGTCTCAGAAAAAAAAAAAAAAAAAAAAAAAAAAAGAGAGACAATAAATTCTCCCAGTTCAAGGAATGCCACATCTAGGCATGTAGAGAAACCATCTCTGTTTCCTCCGGACTGGTCCAGCAGAAACAACGTAGAATCCACGTAGAAGAAAGAACCTCAGCTCTAGTTAAGAAGTGTTAACTGTTGCCCAAACTCAGAGAAACCATTTCCCAGCTGAGTAGCGCCACCTGCCGGACTCGGCCCCCAAGTGCACAATGTTAGACACAAACAAAAAAGGGCCGCTGGTCACCGGCTTTCCTAACACGGAACTCCTGACTCATAGAGCCCAGTTAGTCACGAGTCAATTCCTATTCAACAACTAACAAAGACAGGGCCCCATGATCCTCTCTGGAAAATGGAAATGCTGTATTCAAGAGCACAGTTGACCTGGTCCTAGCGTCATCTCAGTTTTACATAAAAAATGTCAGTTAACATCTTTGGGGAAACTTGACCCCTCACTCCACTTTCTGAAGCAAAACCTTTAGCTCCATGGGGCCCTCCCTCTACAGCTTCTTTTAGATGACTGGGCCTGGGAACTGATTCAAGCAGAATCAGTTCCCTGGAGGGGACAGAGATTGTCTCTTTACATGCCTAGATGTGGCATTCCCTGAATTGGGAGAATTTATTGTCCCTAATGGATGGGAAACGCAACAATGTAAACAACATAACAATGACACCCCCAGCAATGACACATACAAAAGTACTTTCAATATGCCCACCAAGAAGACCCATTCTTGTTATGCCAACAGCTGCTGGTGTCATGTGGGCAGCAGCAGCAATCCAGACCCAGTAATAACTCTGGAAGGCTGCCTGTGCTGAAAGCCAGTGGGCACAGTGGGGTGAGTAGAAGTCCTTGCCTTAGGCAAGGCTCCTGAGGACCTGGAAGGTTAGATTACTAACACATGGAGCTGTGTTCAATGACACAGCCATCCGGTCTACCACTTGGAAGCCCACAGACTACCAGCTTAAAGATCCCCGTCTTTGAGTTCATGAACCACGGTGAGGACCGAGCAGCCTAGGTCTCTCACCCAGGTGCTCACAGTGAGGCCAGATAAAACCTTTCTCTAACGACACCAGCTGCAGCCAATGTGATCAAGCTTATGCTATCCATTTTGCTACAATTGCTTCCCACATCCGTCATCAAATTGGATGCACCAGCACCTCCTCCTCACAGACTGGGCACAAAGGAAAGGTCTTTTATGTTTCTGAAGCAAAAGCCACCAGTGTCTGGCCAACGTGCGGTTCCTGCAAAAAGTTAGCCCGTTTGTCTTACGGTAAGAGAGGCCATATCGCATGGCCATTGTGTTCACCCATGGCTGCTGAGGACGTCAGATCTGACTACATCAGATCTTTGACACCTTTTTGGGTCTTATCATTGTCCATACTTTCCAGCTAATGATTGTCTGTTCTAATCCTATCATTCAACTCTTGCAGCAATACTGTAGCCCTTAACTAAACTCTTTCATGTTTTCTGCTTTCCAGATCCTAAACCATCTGAAAATGGTGCACAGTTTGTCAAAAAGTCTACTCAACAGTGGAACAATAATCAAGGTATTTGGTGGACATGTCATATGCCCTCCTGTCCATGGGCATTTGATCTTGTTGAGCAATGAAAGAAATGCCTCTGAAATTGACTCAAAATAGTTCTGTTTTCCCTTTCTCACACTCTCCTGGGCCGCACATTTTATAATAAAGCAGTTGGTCACTGAATGTGAATGTTCTTACAAAAAGAACTTCTCTTGGTTGCTTTCTGGGTTCTAATTCCAGTAAAGGATTATCTAGAACATTTTGAAGATTCAGTATTTTGTCCTACCATTCCTGGGCATAATACTTTTGGCTTTCCCCTAACCTCAACCTCAGGCAAACTTGGTAGGTGCACCCTCCAGGTGACAGCTCAGATAAAAGGGGTCTTGGAGGATTGAAACTAAATTCTGAAATGTCAGGATAACTGGAACTAGATCAAATAAACAATGACCACCTGAGTGACTCACTAATCTCTGTAGCCCCCTATAATGTCCCTTGTAAGTCAAGGTAGGGGATTACATGGGTGTCTGCAAATTTTTTTTAAATATCTTATCCCATTATATCTGATTCTTAAGATCTCAATGTGAATAGGGATGACTGTAGAAAAGATGATGTTATAACTGCTGGAATGGAATACACCATTTTTGGAGCTATGGAGGGACAGCCAAAACCCCGGTGTCAGGAGAAGAAACATATTAGTCCCCAAAATGTGCAAAAAACAGGATGCAATTCATGTTCTCCTTGCTAGCTAGATACAGCACCGTATCAGCACCATGCCATGACAAAACAATCCTGTGGTCCACCTTAGCCAGGCAGCAGCCACAGCTGTCAACCTTACCTCCTATCAGACTTGTCATTGCCATCCATGTGATAGGAAAACACAAAAGGACTTTTGGACAGGCTATCAGTACCCTGCCGTGCCTGATGCCTTCTCAGAGGCAGCTCCTGGTTGTGGACTCCCTCATATGTTTTCAAACACATGGACTGACCCAAATTTGTTTGCATCTGTCTCACTGATGCAAAGGCATATGCTTCTCCTACAGCTCACTTGCCCTTGAATTGTGCCATGTATGGCATTCAAGGCTAATTGATGACACTGCCCATGTGACTTGACCAAACCAATGCAACAGGGGTTCAAATAGAGTTTAACAGCAAGTCTCAAACTGGAGTGACCCATGCCTTTTTGGGTTATAGATTTGTATATAGAGCGAGGGGGGCAAGGGCAGTGTTCACTGGGGATGGGAGTTGCTTGTTGGCTCATCTTTTGTCCACTGTAATTATTGATATTGTTGGCAAATATATCAAGATCAGCAGATTACTCTAAACTCTCTCCCTTGGGTCATAATGAGTAGACTGATCTCAGTCTATATCTTGATGATCTGGAGTAGGGCCTACTGTTACCTGTGGAGCTTATAATAGCTGATGGGAATGAGTGAGCAGGAGAAGAGGTATGGATAACTGAGGCTAGTGCTGCTGCTTGTAATCCTGTTGACAGTAGACTTAAACAAATTCAGTGTGAAACAAACTGGTCCCAGACTTTGTGTGCTACTCAGACCTGAGAGGTTGAGGCATTATCATTACTATTCCCATGTTGCTAATACGTAAATGTACTTGTGTGTGTGTGTGTGTGTGTATGTGTGTGTTGTTTTTACTTACATGCTTGTAGGATTCTCTTTTTTTCCTTGAATTTTCAAAATTCACAATATTTATTATATCACTTTAGGATATTTTCTCCTACATTAACAAATATTTTCCTCTCCAAATTCAGGTGTCTAAATTTTCTGTTATAAAATTTGTGTTTTGTTCCAGTCCCAGTTTGTCTGTCCCTTTCTTGTGAAATCTCTTGGTCCACTTTATACACTTATAGTTACCATCATGCACCATGTAATGACAGTTTGGTCAATGACAGACTTCATGTACAACCATGGTCCCATAAGATTATAGTGAAGCTAAAAGTTCCTTTGGCTTAGTAACATGCTAGTCATCATAATGTAGTAGCAGTGCAATGCTTTCTTCACATGTTTGTGGTGATGCCAGTGTAAACAAAATGTATGAGTCCATTTTCATACTGCTATGAAGAAATTCCTGAGACTGGGTAATTGATAAACAAGAAGAGGTTTAATCGACTCACAGTTTCACATGGCTTGGGAGACCTCACAATCATGTTGGAAGGTGAAGGAGGAGCAAAGGCACATCTTACATGGCAGCAGGCAAGGGAGCATGTATAGGGGAACGGCCCTTTATAAACTCATCAGATTTCATGAGACTTATTCACTATCATGATGACAGCAGGAGAAAACCTGCCCCCATGGTTGAATTACCTCCCACAGGGTCCCTCCCAAGGCACATGGGGATTATGGGAACAATTCAAGCTGAGGTTTGAGTGGGGACACACCCAAACCATATCACACACCTACTTCACTGCCAGTTCTGTAAAAGTACAGCACATGCAGTTACATACAGTATGTGATACTTGACCATGATAGTAAATGACTGTGGTACTGGTCTGTGCATTTACTATGCTATACTTTCTAATTGTTATTTTAGAGTGTACTCCTTCTCCTTACATAAAAAATATTAACGATAGAACAGCCTAAGCCATGTCCTTCAGGAGGTATCCAGAAGAAGACTTTGTTTTTGTAAGAGATGACAGCTCCATCCGTGCTATTGCCCCTGACGACTTCTAGTGGGACAAGATGTGGTGATGAAGGATGGTGATATTGATCATCCTAGTCTAGGCTAATGTGCATATTCATGTCTTAGTTTTTAACAGAAAAGTTTAATAAGCAAAAAGAAATCAAATAGAAAAAAGCTTATAGAATAAGAGTACAAAAAATATTGTGCATCTGTACAATGTGTTGGTGTTTTAAGCTGTGTCACTACAAAAAAGAGTCAAAAAGTGTTTAAAAATAAAAATTTTTAAATTTAAAAAGTTACACTAAGCTAAGGCTAACATATTATTGAAGCAAAAATAGTTTTTAAAAAATTTAGTATAGCCCAAGTACAGTGTTTATAAAGTCTATGGTAGTGTAGAGTAATCTAGACCTTCACTTTCATTCATCACCCCGTTGTTGCTGACTCACCGAGACAACTTCCAGTCTTGCAAGCTCCATTTGTCCCAAATGCCCTGTTCAGGTCCATTTAAAAAAATCTCTTATGTCTTATTTTTACTATACCCTTTCTATGTTTAGATAAACAAATACTAACCATTCTGTTACAATTGCCTACAGTGCTCAGTACAGTAACACGTTGTCCATATTTGTAGCCTAGGGGCAACAGATTCCACTATACAGCCTAGATGTGTAGTAGGTTAGATCTAGGTTAAGATCTCAGTATGAATAGGGATGACTGTGGAAAAGATGATGTTATAGCTGCTGGGATGGAACACACCCGTTTTGGAGCTGTGGAGGGAGAGCCAAAACCCTGGTGTCAGGCTTATGCAAGTACATTCTGACATCTGCACAACAACAAAATTGCCTAACAACATATTTCTCAAAATGTATCCCTGTCATTAAGGGACAGATGTCTGAACTTATTCTTATTAATTTTCTATTTTTTCTGTAGTTCTGCACAGAGTAGGAAACTTCGGAGTTTGAACTCAGTGCCTGCCACTAACTTACATTTCTTCAGTATTAACTTGTATTCTTACTACTCTTGACCCAGATTTAAATCTACTGTTGCATTTAGCTTTTACTAACATATATAATATATCTCATAGGTTTTGGGGGATGGTTAAATAATTAATAGATCTAAAAGTATTTTACTGGTAGCTATTATAATTTTCATCATTAATGGTACTTTCAAATTTCTATTTTATATTAGAAATTCTTCCCATGTGTATATCTTTCACCTCAGTAAATGAATTCATACTTCCATTTTTTTCTTGTTTTTGCAATACACATTTACTTGATTTTGATAGGAAAAAAGTAAAGACTTTCAAAGTTCTATTTGTCATCCTTTAAATGACCTTTCTCTGCAGTAAAAATCCTGGCTTCACTTTAATCTACTTTATCTGTATTGTTTTATGATCTGAAATCAATATGTTTCTCTTTTCAGAATAAAAGAAAAACACTTCAAGTGTGGTATTTGTGTATGAATCATATTTGTGGAGTCAAGTGCAATGACTGCAGAATACATGTATTTATCATTTAGATTTCAGATTGGACCCAATCTTTCCAGATAAACCTAAATGACCCACTCAAAAGAGATGTGTGCCCCTAACAAATGCTTTTGTAACACTGTGTTTGCACCCCTGGAACCTTCTTGATAGGCTACTGGAATTGTTTCATTGCTCACATTCTATACTAGGAATTACGCTGGGAGGACAAGAACTGTGTTTTGTGCAATATTCTATCCCTGTGCCCAGCACATGGACTGGGGTTTTGTGAGCCCTCGGTGCACATTGTCAAAATGAATGGAACAGATTTGAATGGAATGACATTTGTTTGATGCAGCAGCTGAGAGGGCTGAGGAGAAAGTCTTAGATAAGGGGAATCTGAGCAGAGAAATTTTACATCATTGTCATCATGTGTTTGGAAAGGGTGTAGAAATGAGACCAGATTTCCCTTGGAAGTTTTGTTTGACCTGACCACTGCACAGGAAGACTGGAACACACTCCACACTCCAGAGTGCATGCTCCTCTCTGCCTTTTAGGTGGACCTCACCTTTAGCCTGCCTTCACTCCCGCAAATAGTGGGTTCTGGAGGTGATGCCATGATCTCATTTATTTAGAACTTCATGGACGTTGTTGTTTTTGGTGTTACTTAACTCTTCCCTATCTTCCGCTATCAAAGTAACCAATACAACAACCCAAATCCAGTCGGGTGTGGTGGCTCACACCTGTAATCCCAGCACTTTGGGAGGCCAAGGCAGGCGGATCACCTGAGGTGCAGATTTCGAGACCAGCCTGACCAACATGGAGAAATCCCATCTCTACTAAAAATACAAAATTAACAGGGCATGGTGGCACATTCCTGTAATCCCAGCTACTCCGCAGGCTGAGGCAGGAGAATGGCTTGAACCTGGGAGGTGGAGGTTGCTGTGAGCCGAGATCGTGCCATTGCACTCCAGCCTGGGAAACGAGTGAAACTCTGTCTCAAAAAACAAACAAACAAACAAAAAACCCAAATCTTCCATATCATACATCTTTTCTCATTATTAATACTTATCAGATACGAATAATTTTTGAATACATGGACTTTAACATTTTCTGATTTATAAAAAGTATAACAATACTCATATTTTAGACACATATCCCTATACTGCTTTTGTTGTTGAAAAATACATTGCATTTGCAAATTCTATTCTTTCTCAGGCTTGCAAACTGGCCAATTCTTTTTTGTGCTCATTTTTCTTGTTCCTTGATAATAGATCCAATAGGAATCAATCCACACTACTGATACCCCACTTTCTACCCTGTCTCTAAAGCTGCAAAGCAATAGGGAGGGGCAATAAAAAATTAATAAATATAATGTGGTTTACACCACCAGCAAAATAGTTCACATTAATCTCTACTGTCTATTCTGTACCAGCGATCTTTTGGTTAATGGTAATATAATAGAACTCAGTGTTCTATATTTATTATTTGCTAAAGCAAATATTTTTCATCATATTTTGTTGTATATTATTTTGACAATCTTTCAATATATGTCAATGTGATGTGCTAAGTAGAACAGGAGCAAATGGATTTACTGATGCTACTATGTTTACTGATTTATATAGTTTGGATATTTGTCCCTGCCCAAGTCTCATGTTGAATTGTGATTCCGATGCTAGAGGTGGGGCCTGGTGGGAGGTGACTGGATCATGAGGGCAGATTCCTCATGGTTTGGTGCTTTCTTTGCAATAGTGAGTGAATTCTTGCATTATCTGGTCATTTAAAAGCTCCCTACTCTCTGTCTCTCTCTTGCTTTTGCTTTCACCATGAAATGTTCCTGCTTTTGCATTGCCTTCCACCATGATTGTAAGCTCCCTGAGGCCTCCTTAGAAGTGGAGCAGATACTGGCACCATGCTTCCTATACAGACTGCAGAACCAGGAGCCAATTAAACCTCTTTTCTTATCAATTACCCAGTCTCAAGTATTTATAGCAATGCAAGAATGGCCTAACACACCAATTATTTAATATTTTACATACATTAAACATTTCCTTCAAAAAATATGTTATGGATTTTCACTTGCTCAGGCCTTCAGTGAAGACTTTTCATCAGATTCAATACTTTTTTAGAAGTACCTTATATGGATAAAACTAGAGGACATTATGCTAAGTGAAATAGGCCCAGCACAGAAAGACAAATTTGGCGTGTTCTCACTCATTTTTGGAAGCCCCGCCCCCAAAAAAATTGAACTCATGGAGATAGAGAATGGAATGATAGTTAGCAGAAACTGGGGAGAATAGTGGGTAGGGGGAGTGGGGATGGTCAGTCAGTACAAAAATACAGTTAAAATGAATAAGATCTAGTACTTGATAACACAACAAGGTGATAGCAGTCATCAATAATTTACTGTACATTTAAAAGTAACCAAAAAAGTATAATTGGAATGTTTGTAACAAAAACAAAAGATAAATGCTTGAGGTGATGAATATGCCATTGACTCTGATGTGATAATTACACACCGTGTGACTGTATCAAAATATCTCATGTACCCCATAAATATAAACACCTATTATGTGCCCATACAAATTAAAAATTAAAATTAAATCAAGTCTAATACCTTTATTATTAAATTTAACTCTAAATATTTTGGAAATTATTTGTAATTTTGGAATGTAATTCTTTTTCCATTTCATATGACCTTGTTATTTTCAATGCAAAAAATTGTAATGTACATATATTTGACTGTATGTTTCAGTCATCCTACAAAATACACATAATAATTATAGTCTTTTAGAGTCATTTACCAGAAAATGGGTTTTCCAAAAAGCAAATTAACTTATCATCAACAATGAATGATTGTATCTTTTATATTTGAAAGTTTCTTAAACCACTTATTTTTAATGTTTTTATTTTTAATTTCTGTGGGTACATAGTAGGTATACATATTTGTGGAGCACAGGAGATGTTTTGATAGGCCATGCAATGTGAAAAACCACCTATTTTATTTTATCATCTTATTTCAGTCAAAAAAAAATGTCCAAAGCAATCATAAAAAATTATAACTTAAAAAATTCTGGATTTTCCCTGATTTACACAAAAATTAGTATTTGAGTTTTAGTATTGCAATATATAGGGTTTTCCTCAACAAATATTTCCTTTCTTTTCCATGGAATGACATGTACTTTCCTGTTCCTCTGACATTGTCTTGGCAATGAGATGTGATTAGGAACGATTCAAGCAAAGTCTTTCAATTGGATTGTGTGGCAGTCTGCCTTGTCCTCTTGCATGTGTGGGCAAGAATGCACTGCCCCTTTAACTGGGCTGAATGCATGTGTTGTAGACATGAAACCAACCCATAGTCTAAAGCAGAGCCACCAGGCTGACACCAGACAAGATGCACTAAACTGCATTTAGGCCTCATATCTGTGAGTGGGTATACAAGTCAAGATTCTTGAGAGAAACAGAACCAATGGGATATCTGTCTGTCTATCTATGTATCTAAAACAGAACCAATGGTATATCTGTCTATCTATGTATCTATGTATGTATCTATCTATCTCTATCATCTCTCTATGTATCTGTGTATCTATGTATCTATCATCTATCTATCATCTATCTATCATCTACCCCTCTATGTTTATCTATGTATCTATCTACCTATCATCTATCTCTATCTGTTATCTATCTATCTATCATCTATCTATCATCTACTTCTATGTACCTATGTATGTATCTACCTATCATCTATCTCTATCATCTATCTATCTAGCTGTCATCTATCTATCTCTGTGTATGTATGTATGTATGTATCTATCTACGTATCTCTATATATATTTTTTCTCATATTTTCATCATGGTTTATTATACAGTATTAGAAATAGATAGAATAGATATTAGAACTAGATAAATAGGCATATAGAGACATAGACATCAGAAAGACAGAGAGAGGTATCTAGATATAAAGATAGATTTATTTTAAGGAATAGACTTATGAATTGGCATATGAGATTGTGAGGACTGGTAAGTCCAAAATGTGTAGTGCAGGCCAGCAGGCTGGAAAATCAGATGGGACTTCTATTGTAGCTGTAAGGCATATTCCTTCTTTGGGAAACCTCAGTCTTTGCTCTTAAGAAGTCTTCCAATAATTGGATAAGGCCCACCTACATTATGGAGGACAACCTGCTTTACACAAAGTCAACTGATGATTGCAAATGTTAATCACATCAACAAATAACTTCACAGCAAACCTAAACTCATGTTGACCAAATTAACCATGGTCAAGCATGTTAACAATAAAGTTAACCATCACAACAGCAAAATAAACATGGTTGTTTAAACCCACTAATATTTGGAACAGGTTTTAATGAAGCATTATTGTTGCATTAAGAGCTTAATTTAAATGTTTATAATATGTGATATGTTTCTTTTATCTATTTAATGAAGATTTCTATTAAGAATGACTCCTGGACTTTGGTAAGCTCCCTTTAAACATCTATTGATGAATCACGATTTTTTTTACCATTAATTTGATGATATAACATCTTTTAATTTTTGTACATGACTCTAACCTTCCATCAAAAAACTCAGATTGTAATTATTCTGACAGTCTACTGACATCATTTGGTAACAATTTATTTCAAATGTTGATATATATCTATAAGTAAAATGATTTATGATTTCCAATTTTTAGGGATATAAGCTACATGTAGTATAAAGTTTTTCAGTCCGTATAAAATGAATGTTCTGTGGATAGTTAAGTGACATTTATTTTTCCAAGATTAGGTAAAATTCAGCTGTGAAATCATTATTTATAATTTAACATTACTTACCTATGAGTTAGTGAATTAACACGGTATACTCTTTCTTCAACAACTTGTTAATTTTCTGCTGGGCAAGTGTAAGGTTTACTAGGTCTTAACTTTGTTTCCAGAATTTCACATGCAGTGAATTAGATTCATATAATTTGATCTGTCATTTCTGTACCTGTGGCTATAGTATTATTTATGGTTCCTAATATAATAGATTTTATATTAATTTTAGCTTTTATTTTTAATGAACTTTCCTTCAGTTAATTTTGGTTTACATTGAGCTTTTTAACGTAAGAGTGGAAACTTAATGTAATGGCACATTATTGTATTTTGTTTTTCAGAATCATTTTTCCCCTTTCTATTCTTACGCAGGTAATAAGCTGCATCCCTGCCCTTGTCCTGTGATTTTCAGTGCCTCTTGATAAGTAATGTGGCCACTGCCCACATTGGCAGACCTGGCTATGTGATTTGGTTGGTCAATGACATCTGAGTGGAAATGTGTAAGAAAATGCTGTTAACGAAGTTGTGTGGCTTTTTGCGTGGCTTCTCCAGATAGTGACTAAGTCTCAATCTGAGTCTTAGACCTCAGCCTCGTTTGCCTGGAGAAGAGCCACAGCCAGTGCAGCCCTCATATGACATAAGCAAGAGAGTAAATTGTGACTATTGTAAGTCACAATCATGTTAGGCTTATTTCTTAGGGCTGGTTAAAACAAGATAATGAAGATTTTCCCCAATTATTATTTTCAGTCAATTTTGAATATAAAGTTTTTATTTTTTATTTATTTATTATTTTTTTGGACGGAGTCTCCTTCTGTCACCTAGGCTGGAGTGTGGTGGCGCAATCTCGGCTCACTGCAACCTCTGCCTCCCAGGTTCAAGCGATTCTCCTGTCTCAGCCTCTCAAGTAGCTGGGATTACAGGCACCCACCACCATGCCCGGCTAATTTTTGTGTTTTTATTAGAGACGGAGTTCCACCATGTTGGTCAGGTTGATCTCAAACTCCTGACCTCAGGTGATCTGCCCGCCTCGGCCTCTGAAAGTGCTGGGAATACAGGCATGAGCCACAGCGCCCAGCCAATTTTGAATATAAAGGTATTTAAAACATTTTCAAGTAAGTGGTTCATTAGTTTTTTATTAAGGTATACTCCTTGTCATTGACTTTCCTAAAGATTGTAATTTCAGAAGTATTTCCTTTTTGATTCAGAAGCTAAACATTATTATGAAAGTGTTTCTTATTTTGAAGTAGTTCGAATTTTCATAATTTATTTCTAAGTTTATTGAATATATGGCAATGGTTATAGTCTTTGAAATATGTACTTTAAAAAAACTTTAAGGCTTTACTTATTGCCAAGTACATGATCAATTTTGTAAATACTCCTCAGATACCAATAAATTATATGTATTCAATATTCATAGAATGCAAAATCAGATATTTATGTCAGACTGTAGTTTATTACAGAATTCAGTTCCTATATGTTCTCATTTATTTATTTCTAGTAGGCCTTTCTAATTTTGAAAAAGATATATTACATTCCCTGAGTATAACTCTGTTTTATTAAGCTCTCCCTGCATCTCTAATAGATAAGGCTTTATGTGGAGAATGCTAAGTGTTTTGGTGCTTACAGTTTTATGAGGAACATGTCTTTCAAGCAAATTGTCTTACATCATAACACAACATAATATTTTACCTAACTTAAGAGCTTTTAACCTTGAAAGAACATTTTTATTTCTCTCTGCTCTAGTTTACCTATTACATCTTGTTTCTAAAATGATTATGTACCATTTATAATCATTTATTTTTTTGTCCTCACTATGTAAATACCCCTGTCAACAAGTTTTGCTATGCCTGTTAGTACAAAATTTCAAGCACACTATCATTATATTAAGTATCTATAAAGTTTCATTTGTCGCTTCATTTTTCTTCTTTCATTTTATCTCCCCATTCAAGTGCCAATTTTGAGTCATTTATTGTTGGTTAGGGCATTTTATGAAGATTTTCCTTAGATGAGGAAATTAAAACTGGATATTCCCGGTTTTACTTTCAACCTAACAGGTAAATGATAGTTTATATGCCCATAAAATTCTATAGTTCTTTTTAAACTACCAATTGTAATAATATATTTCTTTGAAATAGAAGAAAATGTGGAAGCTTCTAATTTAAAAAATCCTTGAAATTCAAAACTGATGGGAGAGTGCCAGTCTATTCTTCTCCTCCACCGAGACACACACACGTAAACACAAACACACCCAAAATTCATCCTTTCTTTTTTCCTGGGTACATGTCTGCTGAGCTAGAGTCTAATTTCCTAGCTCTTCTAGTAATGAGGCTAGTAGAAATGTACCACGTTTCTGCCAATGGAATGTGAATGAAAAGTTGGGATGAACAATCTGTTTTACATGCTTTCAAAAACAACGGTCAACTGTGATTTTTTGTTTTTCTTTCCTTTCACCACAAGCCAGAGCGGAGTGGCAACCAGTCTGATGGGGACAGCATCACTGAGGATGATGTTAACCACAATATAGCAAAAACTAGCTTCCTGATTTATCTCATGAAGCAGAATTCCTGTGAATTCCATACTGACATGTGAGAGAGGAATGAATGTGTTGTTTTGCTTCTCTGCTTTGCTGTGGAATGGAGAAGGGAGTTGTATAGATTCTTCCTGGTGGTTCTCCAAGTGTGGTTTGTGGACACCTGAGGGTCCTGAAGGCACTTTCAGTATGCTTCCACAGTTTCAGTGCTGGCACCAAACTGTGCAGAAATTGTTGTTCACTGTCTTGTATGTTTCACACACACAAAAGGGTCAGTTTCATTTAAGAATGTTCTTGAGGAAACAGTAATAATTATGAATGTTATAAACCTTTGACACTTGTGTATATGTCTGTCTTTATATTCAGTGTGGAGACATCAGAACTACGCATAAGACTTATCTACTTTGTACATACATGATGTAATTGTTGTCTCCAAGAAATCCCTTTGAACGATTCAGCTGTAAGCTGAACTAGCTGCTTGTTTCATGAAGCACAATTTTACTTAAAAGAATGACTGAAAGACAAATGATTGTTATTCAGACTTGAATATTTGGCCAAACGAAAACAACTGATGGTACTTGCTGAGGATGATAAAAATCTGAACTTTCATGGAAAATTCAAATTTTGGAAAACTTATGTCCTCAGTGAGAGATGACAGCATCCCAATACCCAAAGATTCTTCAGAAATGAATGAATGTTTGTGTGTATGTGTGTGTGTGTGCATGCGTGTGTATCTGCATGCATGTGTGTCTGCATTTTGATATTGTATAATGAAATGTGTAATTATTTGGAAGATCCACAGTTAAGCAATGTTTTCCAAATCATCAATGAATCATATTACGTATCCATATGTGAATAAATAATCTATTCAAAATGCAAGATAAACCAATGGATTTCAATATAAAAGTACAAAAAGTTTATTGATAAAGTTTAGACTCTACATAGCAACTAACCTACAAGAAACTATCACTTATCTAATTTTGGAACAGTAGCAAAAAAAAAAAAAAAGAAGAAGAAAATCAACAGTTATTTGAATGAAATTTAAAACACTCTCCTTTTAAAAATATGTATGTGTATGAAGTCAGATTATTTTAAATGCTTCATCCAAAACAATGGTTCATAACAGATTAAATGCAGGTGCACACATGAAAGCCAGCATCATTTTCTGACATGTCAGCCATTAATGAGTTTTGCAAAATTATAAAATTATATCACTTTTCTTCCTAACTTGAAAGAGGAAATATAGATTTTTTTCATTTTTTGGTTAAAATATAATTTTAATGTCAATGTGTACCAAATATATTATTTTAATAAACTTATATTTTACATTATCCACTTCAATTTATAATACAGTACATATAGATATAAAGCACACAAATAAAAGCTCTTTTGGATCATTAGAGCCTTAAGAGTTCTTGAAACCTTAACCACCAGTTTACCAAAACCAAAATGTTTGATAACTGCTGGCCTCATCTTGACCAAAAATAATACCAAGGCATTTTCAAGATATGTCCAAGTGTGTTCCACTTTTATTTACTAGTTTGAGAAGTCCATGGGCTATTTGATTATTGCCACTATACCATCTGTTCTCTTTTTACTTCACAAAACTCCATTTACCCTTCATTAATTCCATTTTCTATTTCTTTTATTTTTGACGATTTGACATATTTGTCATTAACAGTATGGCATTTCAATATTTATTATTCAGTGATCATGTTTTCAGCATATTTGCTGATTTATTATAACATGAGAAACCGATTTAGTTGCAGAGTGTACACTTCTGTTCTCAATAAATTTCCTTCATTTTGCTTTTGATTTAGTGGGCTCGTTGGTTGATTGTTCTAAGTTGTCATTTGTCTGCTCTGTCATCTGTCTGCCCAAGAATTTCTCCTGAACTTGAATCTTCCTATTTCTCTATTGCCTTAGTTTTTCTTTTTTCAGTTAAGGAATTTTTCCCAGGTAAATTGGTATTCTACCTAATCCTGGCTCAATGCACCCTGGGGGTTCAGTTTAAAGTCTTGTTATTCCATTGAGAAGCAGAATTTCCTTGTGTGTTAGAAGTTCTGCTCCTGGGGGCAGTGATGTTCCAATCTTGCCAGTGTCAATACCCATCTCATTTAGGGCTCCAGGGTAAATCTCTACTCCCAACTTTCCTCATTTTTCATCACCTCACTCCTGCCCTCAGATACTGTGAACGACTCAGCCTAGAGTATCTCCAGAGCTGAAAAGACACAATGGCACTTCTTAAGAGGATAATTTAGGTCACAGAAAAGTGCTGCACCTTTTTCTCAAGTGGGAGCCAAGCCTCCTCAGAGAACCATGGAATTACGATCTTCACCTCAGACCACCGTCTTGCGGGTCCGGGGTTCATGCATGTACTATGTGAGAAGAAACTGAGTCTTTGGTTTGTCCCTGGATCTGCTTGTGATTCCTGAAATGTGCTTTCTATCTTTACCACAAGATCTTCCTACTTCTGTGCCTCAGCCACACCTTTGCTTGGGAGAACACTACATCATCTCTTATTGATAATCCTGAAACCCTCAGAAATTTGAAAACTAAATTTCTTTAGCAGCAAAGCCTGATCTAGATATGTGTGGACCTCAGTGCAGAATTATGTATGTGCTTGATGGCAGTGTCATGTGCCAGTCTTTCTCATTCTGGTTTTATGCAATGTAAATTATATGCATTATATTGCTTTTCTAGCATTTAAGAAATTCAGATGTTTAAAAACATACTTGACCCCATCTGGTGCAGTGCCTCTGTACTCGAATCTTTCCAAATTCTGTTGTTCTTTTTGGTGTTACGACTTCTCCTTTATTATCACTGTCCTCAGCCACACATGATTGGAGAGTATATGCCCTCCTTGCAACAAGACTAAACTTTAATTGGCCTTTGTTACTCACAACATTTATTTTAAATCTTCAGTTTGCTGGTTTTAAATATTCTGTTTTATGATTTTAAGTCTTTCTTTTGCTAGTTAGAGTTGAGAAACTGTTTCCTTTTCAAGTCATTAAAATCCCCCAATTACATGGACCTCCCTATTATGTTTTATTCTACTTACAAGCTAGTGTGAATTGCTTTCTCCCCAGCCTCTGAGAACTTTCCCACAGGGTTTGACATTTGACCCCTAAGCCAATGGCATGTCTTAGGTTTGTATTCCTGGCCTCACTCTTCTTCCAATTCTAATTTCACACAATATCTCCATCATAAGTTAACAGGATGCAGTGGGGGGAAACTTTGCTTCTTGTTACTCAGGCACTCAACCTGAAAGAGCAGCGCAATCTTGAACACTACCAGTTGCCAGGGAAACAAGGGGACTCTGCAGGGGCTCTCACCACTGGGTGATTAAACACTCTGGTCAGCTCACAACGGATTGGCCTGAATTAGTCTCATGCCCCACCAAAGTCCAACAGAAAAGAGCACAGCAACATTTGCCCAGAAAAGAGGCAACCAGAAATATTAGATGAAAAGCATTAATGAATACCTCAGGGTATAAGCCAAATAAATCCTACAATTATACACATTACAGAATTGATGAGCAAGGACTTTTACATATGAACCACTTATGAGCATCTGTGAATCTCAAGCCATATACAGTCAGCATAATTATTTATGTACCATCAAAACTCATATTATGTCACAAATATTTATTAAATAATTTATGTGAAGTATGATTATACAGTTAATATGATAAATCAGCATCCTAATTTTGAATTATTAGATAAAAGTCTTTATTTACAACAAAATGTAAGCAACAAGGTAGGATTCTCCTTTTAATTCATGTAATTTCTGCTAATGATGTTGGTGAATGCTGTGAGACATCTGTTGTTTACAAGTTCCAACTACCCATTGGGTCACTTGCAAATTTTCACACAGATTATAAACTATATTATTACAGGATATTATTTAGGAGGATAAACAATTTAACCAAACAAGTTAATATTATTTTAATTAGAAAATTATATTATTATCTACAGTAAGACTCAAATGATTACCCTGAAATAAAAACCTTGCATTAAAGAGAACATTGTAACTACTGTATAGGATCTTCATTTGAATGATTAAATAAATAAAGTTGCAAGTTTCCACCTGCAATGTGTTAAATAAATCAACTGAAGCATTTATTGTTGTTACATTGAAATTTCCTCATGAAAACAAATCAAGCAACTTCATTGTATTATGAATTTTTTCCTTTAATTCTCAGCATTTTTTCAGCTCATCTTATGTAAGTTATTGCCCACTTCCTTCTGAATGGCTTATGCTTAACATGGTCCAAACCGGTTTCTAGAAGTGGCATGATGTATCAGTATAATTTTTTTCTACAGGATCAATAATCTGGCAAAACATATATTATTTGTCTTCATCTAAGAATACATTTTAACATATTTTTCTTAGAAATCTGCAAGAAAATGAATAGTTTCAACATTATAAACATGTAATCACATTCCATTATCCCCAATTATATAGCAAGGACATTGCATTGATAACTATATTTAAAATTGATTGCATGGTAATTTCAAACTACTATTAATAGAAACAATACTGTTTGGTCTGTTGTTTTCTAAAGATGAAACTTATTTCTAAAAGTTAACACATTTTAAAAATATAATCACATAATCTGATTTATGAAATATACTAATTTAAAAAACCACCAACATATGATGAACACGTCACACAAACTCCTGAAAATACAATTACTTCCTCAAACTCCCTCACACGGACAACGAATCTTCCCACAAGTTGACCCCTAGTTAACTATCCCTGTTACCTTGTATCTGTACTGTGCTGTGTATCTGCATCAATTTCTTATTTTTACTAGTCTTCATGCCTTCATTCGTTCTTTCGTACTTTGTATGTTTGCTCAGGTTACAATCAGATTGTTGTTTCCTCTGCATGAAACTTCCCCTGCCATTCTTTGCTTGGTTAAATTTTAGCAGACAATTTGCTGCTTTTTGCATTTATTCATTCCCACCTCTTTGGACAACATTGTTCCAGAATTCTGGCAGAAATCTCTTTTCTACTTATCTTCACTCTGTGTGGTTTAAGTGGAGCCGCACTCTACTCCAGGGAAGAGCACGTGTCCCTGAACTGAGCAGTCAGCATGCTTGCATCCCTGCAGTCTCTGCAAAGATTGTTGCAGGGGTGGGAACATGACCCAATTTGGTCCAATTAGAATGATTTCCAGAAATGATAGGAGAGTGTCTAGGACTCAGAACCATGACAGTTACACTTGAGCAGCCAGAGGGTCAATGGGAGCAGAAGGGCTGCCTGGGAAGGAAGCCAACATAGAGAAGAGCAGATGGAAGGAGTGGGGAAGTACTCAGCCCTAATGCTCATGTTTGGGTCACAGATCCAAGAAGCCAAACCCGGTCTCATATTGTTCTCACACTTTTATCTCTAGTGCCTCTAGCATATACTGGGCATTTAACATATTTGTATTAATTTAACGAATGAATAACAACATCATTCAAATATTTACATATTTGAATATATGTGTTTTGTATTGACATCCTCCACAGTCTGAATTATTAATCAATAATTTTCTCATTCATTGACGAAATTTCATTGAGAGACTACTGTGTGCTTGGCAATTAGCATATCATTGTGATGCAACATAAACCAATATAAGACAATTTATTCTGCTCCCAAAGACCATATGATGTTTCCCTTCTTGCCCAAGTACCAATCAGGCTCTTTTGAACTTGACTGTCAAGTACACGTTGATGTTTGGGCTTCTGTGTTTGTCTCATCACTGTCCAGTTTTAGCAAGGATCCTGCTAAGTCAGTGTCAGTGTTACTGTAATCCCCTAACCTCAATATCTGATCATTCTCAACATTTGATCAGGTCCTCAGCTTCCACCATCCCCTGGGTGATGTCTGCCTGCCCTGGCCTCCCTTCAGAAATGATCCTGTTATGTTGGATTAGCCATAATCTCTCTAAAGCTCTGATGTTTCCTTTTAGTAATTTTCGATCCCAATTGCAGTGGTCTTTACATCTATTATGATGGTCCTGAATAAAGTCTGCCAAGATGGACGGACCACCTGAGGTCAGGAGTTCCAGACCAGTCTGACCAATATGATGAAAACCCATTTCTACTAAAATACAAACAATTAGCCAGGCGTGGTGGCACATGCCTGTAATCCCAACTACTCGGGAGGCTGAGGTGGGAGAATCACTTGAACCCGGGAGGTGGAGGTTGCAGTGAGCCGAGATCTTGCCACTGCACTCCAGCCTGGGTGACAGAGTGAGACTCTGTCTCAAAAAAAAAAAAAAAAAAAAAAGGGTCATGGCTCACTTTTTCTTCAACAATAGTCAAGGAAGACAAGAGTGGGGAAGTCACTGAAAAGGTGAGTGTTGCAAGAAACCACACAATGTCATGGAGGAGAATATGAGTCTGATCTGGGAAGAGAAGAAAAAGGAGTTAGGAAAAATTTTACTGAAGAAGAGGAATTCAAATTAAAACGAGACGAAGAGGCTGGGCGCCGTGACTCACGCCTGTAATCCCAGCACTTTGGGAGGCCGAGGCGGGCGGATCACGAGGTCAGGAGATCGAGACCATCCTGGCTAACATGGTGAAACCCCGTCTCTACTAAAAATTCAAAAAATTATCCAGGCGTGGTGGCGGGCGCCTGTAGTCCCCCCTACTTGGGAGGCTGAGGCAGGGGAATGGCATGAACCCGGGAGGCAGAGCTTGCAGTGAGCCAAGATCGAGCCACTGCACTCCAGCCTGGGCAACAGAGTGAGACTCCATCTCAAAATCAAACAAACAAACAAACAAACAAAAAACTTGAGATGAAGAGATGGGAGGGAGTAAGGCAGAGAAAAAAGACTACCCTTTTAGTTGTTCCACTGGAAGGCTTGAGGAAGGATGGCTGCACTGGAGAAAAACAACGTGAGAGGGATTTAAGAGGCCAATGGAAGACTGAGAGAAATTAGCACATGCAGGGGCTTTTAGGATACAATAAGTTTTCTGAACCTTTTCCTAAATGTTAAAGAATTTTATAAAACAGTTCAAGCAGGGTACTAGCTTAACAAAAATTTATGCTTTTAAGGACAACTTTTAGGCAGAGTGAATTAATGAGTAAACGTGAGTGAAGAATGCAGCATATTTTGGGAGTCTTGTCAAGAAGTTAAATGCCAGTTATTTAGACTGTACTGGTAGCTTATTGCAGTGGCTTAGGGAACAGATGACATTTCAGTGATGCTACCATAAATGAATGTTTCTGAGAGTATTTTTTAAGAAGAATGTACTTAGTAGAATGTAAGAACTTGCTACTTGATAAGCTACATAGAGTCAGGAAAATCGAGACAAATTTTCCCAGATTTCAGGTATAAACCCCTACGTTCAATTTACTGCAAAAAGAAAGACTGGTATGCAAGGGAAGGGAGTCATGGGGAATCATAATTTTAGAATTTCTCTTTAAAATTGGCACTGAGAAAGCTATTTTAACTCTTGAAGGACTCCAGAAAATTAATGGCTGAAGCAGCTCAAATGTCTGTTGATGGCTTGCCTTCAGAATTTTGTAAACTGCTACACAATTTACACAATCTATCACAAATTTTATCATGTTGACAAAGCACAACATTGAAATTCTACAATTATATTCAATCCATATTAAATGTATTTGCCTGACACAGTAAAATATGTTACCTTGTTCTTGAGCATTTAATACGTGCCAAGGTTGAAGGTAGGATGGAGGCATGATCCAAACAAAAAACATTAATAAATTGTCATGAGATATAAAACTAACACATGTTTGGTGTGTATATATATGTGTGTGTGTGTGTGTATGTGTGTATATATATATTAAATGTTGTTTTTTTTAAGAGATGAAATCGTACTCTCATACAGGCTGGAGAATAGGGGCATGATCATAGTTCACTGCAGCCTCAAACTTCTGAGCTCAAGTGGCCCTCCTGATTCTGCCTCCCAAGTAGCTAGGATTTCAGGCATGTGCAACTCTGCATGGCCAATTTGCTTATCTTTTTTATTTGTAGAGATGGAGTCTTGCTATACTGCCCAGGCTGATCTCTAACTCCTAGCCTCAAATGATCTTGCCACCTTGGCCTCCCAAAGTTCTGGGATTGGAGGTATAAGCCATCATGCCCAGCCATTTATATGTATCATAAATGCAGAATCTAAAGTGTAAGTGGACATTTTGATTTGTGGTAATAAAAGTACTGAGTTATTTTATCCGCAAACTATAAGCTGGCTTAAAACTCATCAAAAGCAGAAGCTTGCAGTGAAAACTATTAGCAAAATTTCTAATTATGATTTGAAAGGCAGAACATTGACCTGTTATTTGTGCTTCTTTTTCACAGAAATGCCATAAAATCAGTCTTGGGGCACAATAAACTGTGGACCTCCAAAAGTGGCCAATATTTTATATGCTCACTTTTACTTCAAATCTTTGTGAAAATTCTGCCTTCTGCTTCATACCATATTTATGTTATATGTAAAATTATAGACAGCTCATGACTTCATTTTCTTGCTCATTCTGCTATTTCTCTGCTACTTATCAAATTTGTCAGTCAGCTTCTACCTCAAGGCCTATGTACCTACTGTTTTCTTGAGCCCGGAATATTCTATGCCTAGATCTAAGCATAGCTCATACTCCTATGGTATTCAAATTTCTGCTCTAATGTCAGCCACCAGAGAGCACCTTGCCTCTGATCACACTGTATAAATTAACAATCTCCTTCCCTCAAGCAATTCCAGTACCCATGCCCTCCTTTCTTTCCCCTCATAGCACTTTTCATCAGGTATACACTTACTCATTAGCATGTTGTCTGTCTGCCCCTCCAGGTTGTAAGCAACATAAGACCAAAGACTTTGTTGTTGTTGTTGTTGTTTTTGAGACGGAGTTTTGCTGTCTCGCCCAGGCTGGAGTGCAGTGGCGTGATCTCGGCTCACTGCAACCTCTGCCCTCCGGGTTCAAGGGATTCTCTTGCCTCCGCCTCTCGAGTAGCTGGGATTACAGCCACGTGCCACCATGCCCTGCTAATTTTTGTATTTTCAGTAAAGATGGGGGTTTCACTATGTTGGCCAGGCTGGTCCCGAACTCTTGACCTCAGGTAATCCACCCGCCTCAGCCTCCCAAAGTGGTGGTGGTGTTTTAAGCTCTGTATCTCTAGCCTATTGCATAGTGAGTAAACAACAAAATTTGTTGAATTCATAATTAAATAATCTCATTCATCCTGTATATTTATATGTACTGAGTGTTCTATAACAGACTCCTGTGTGGTCTGTGTATATCGATTTGATTAGCAAGGATGGACATAAGGAAAGGAAAATGAGTTTTCAGAATTCAGTTGAAGCCCAGTACTGCTGAAATTTGAACGTAGGTTAAAGACTGTTGTTGGTTTATACATAAAAAAAGGTTTGGACTAGTGAATAATATAAAAAACTTTGAACTTGACTTTTCATATATGCATCTTTAGAAGATTAGTATTTTAGTGTGCTCTATGAAGAGGCACACTGGCTTCGAGTCACATGTGTCTCACCTTCCTGTTTTGGTCACTGCTCTCTCTCTCTCTGATCCGGGAACAGTGGCAGGTACATAGTAGGAACAGAGACATTATTGCTGGAGCAACGAATAAATGAATGAAAAATTAATTAACTAATTGAGTGACGGTTGTTATTACTGTATCCAGAATTTATCAATTTCTGTCTTTGGCTCATCAGTAATTGTATCCCCTTTCATCGGAACTTATGCCTTCTCAGTATCCTGATGCTCATCTCCTTGCAATTACCAAATCAATAACTGAATAGAGATCTGAAGTCCAGTGATACTAGAAATTATTCTAAAGGCAGTGACTGTGCTAGGTAGTTGCTACTAAGAGAGACAACCTCTAAATAACTTAAACGGATTATTGTGCATATCTAGGAATATTCTCTTAAAATGTACGGGGCTTTTCCAAGTCACATTGGGAAGTATATACAATCAGTTTAGGCATCTTTTTTTTTTTTTTTTTTTTGAGACGGAGTCTCGCTCTGTCGCCCAGGCTGGAGTGCAGTGGCGCGATCTGGGCTCACTGCAAGCTCCGCCTCCCAGGTTCACGCCATTCTCCTGCCTCTGCCTCCCTTAGGCATCTTGAAACCCTGTGTGGTTGGGGTATTACTTTTGTTTTAAGAATTTTGCTTATCCCTGTAATCTCTAGAGATACAAAAAACAAAAACAAAACAAAAACAGTAATAGACTGAATTCACATGAAGGGGCAGGCTTTTAAAGTTATAATATTTACACTGGAGGCACTTCTAGTCTAAACCTCTAAGAATCATATGCATTTCAGTAAAATCCTTCATTGCAAGAGCCAGATAAAATGTCCAGCTTCTCTAAATGCCCTCCCCTCCCCTGGAGTGGCCATCAAGACATCTGGAAATGTTAGCAGGTTATTAAAGAGTCTGAAGTCACTCAGGATTCCTCCCAGGCCCCATTTCCTGACTCCATTCAGTCAACAGTGTGCCATTCCAGTGGCAGTCAGGAAATTTTTCTTGTATAGGCAATGGTGCTTTCCAGCAAGAACACCTTTAAAACATATGAAAAAAATATTCAGAGGAAGAAGCTCTAGAGGGCAAGGAGAAATTTAAAGAAACAGAACTCACAGCCTGTTGTTTCTGCTAGACAGTCTTTAGGCCACGTTGTAATGTAGACATCTGTGTTTTGACTGAGATCCTGGTTCTTCATCCTTGATACCTATTCCAGTTTTTTAAAATAAACTTTCTCTTTTAATCCACACACATATTCCCACCCCACTCATTATGGTATCTTTCTTTTGGTTCTTCTCTTTTCTTCAGTATTAAGATAAATATCTTTCATTGCTTTATTCACATTAGTGTCTAAAATAATAGCCTCAATACCCCTTACTTTCCAGGGACATTTTCTGCTTGGTATTACTCAAACTAAAAGTTTGAAGCTTTAAACCCTTAACAGTGGAATTTGTGAAATCATCCAAGAAATAGCTAAGAAGTTGAGCACTCATTTTGGTTATTCAAAAGGTGACCATCCTCTACATTTAAAAAATTGTGGGTTGGTCAACAGGGCATAGAAATGAGCTAGTTGGAGTAGACTCCCTTCTGCCTACAGTTGTACAAATTTGACGTTTTTAAAAATAATGATTTTTACATAGAAACAAGTTGAATCAATGAAAACCCATAAATCTGTAATGATATTCAAAAAAGAAAGAACAAAAGAAAGAAATGAAGAAACTAAAGGAGTAGAACAAAATTCAATTTTTATATATGGCATCTATAAACCAAGACTCTAAATATATTAACTAAGGGCTAAATCTTCAGTAAATCCTTGGATTATTTCTTTCTTTTCACTGCACCTCCAATTTTCCTGGAATTCCTGTGGAGTCTACAGTCAAACTACATCCAAAATCCAAATCAGGCTAGAAATCACCACATCGATGTGCAGCCACAGTCATGTCTGCAATCCGTCTGCAGCCATCTAACTGGTCTCCATGGACTCCCACACCTGGCCTATTTAAAGGCTATTTGCAACACAGCAACCAGAGAGCTATTACCTAAGCCAGGGCAATCAGTGTTACAAAGCATCCGATGACTCCCCATTTAACTCAGGATAAAATCTCCATTCCTTACAATGGTCTCTGAACCCTGAACATGTGAGACAGGTCTCAGTTTATTTTGCCAGGGTTGAAGATGCATGCCTGTGACACTGCTCAAGGACTCAAGGACTGTGAAGACGTGTGCCCAAGGTTGTCAGAGCACAGTTTGGTTTCATACATTTTAGGGAGACGTGAGACATCAATCAACATGTTCGAGATGAACATTGATTCCTTCAGAAAAGGCAGGACAACTTGAATTGGAGAGGGGGCTTCCAGGTCATAGGCGGATAAGAGACAAATGGTTTCATTCGTTTTAGTTTCTGATTAGCCTCTCCAAAGGAGGCCATCAGATACGCATTTATCTCAGTGAGCAGAGGGGTGACTTTGAATAGAATGGGAGGTAGGTTTGCCATAAGCAGTTCCCAGCTTGACTTTGCCCTTTAGCTTAGTGATTTGGGGGACAGGCAAATCTATTTTCCTTTCACAAGTCTATGCAGAATTTCAATGACTCAGCTTCTATCTCTATCATCTCTCTCTCTCTCTCTCTCTCTCTCTTTCTCGCTATCTCTATCTCTAATCTCCATCTATCTCTATCTACCTCTATTTCTATCTCTATCTCTACCTCTCTCTCTCTCTCTCTCATCTTATCTCATCTCTATCTCTATCTATCTATCTCTAGCTCATCTGCACTGTATCTCCCCTCAATCTCTATTTCAGACCTCATCTCACTCCCTTGTTCACCTGCTCCAACCACAATGGACCCTCTGCTGTTCACAAAGCACCTAGGTTCACCCTTGCCAGTGGCATTGACTCTGGTTAATTCCTCTACTTGCTCCTCCACAGAAATTGACTTGACTGATCTCTTCACTTCCTTATAATCTTTGCTCTAATCCCATCTCTGTCATGAGACCTATACTGACCAACCTATTTACTGCAATCTGTCTCTTCCCGTTTCCTGTATTCCTGACTCCCAGATCCCATCATTGTTTTCTTTATTCCATAGCATCTATAGCCTTATGACGTAATTTACTGATTTATTCTGCTAATTGTTGTTAATTGTGTCTATTACAATGTAAAATTCACATAGGCAATGATCTTTGATTTATTCAGTGCTTTGTAGGCATGTAATAAATAGTTGTTATTGCTGTTGAGATATTTATCCGGCCTTTCTATTAGGAACTTCAGTTTGAACACATTACTTAACAGCCCCAATTGACAAAAGAAAGTTCTCCTTTTCAGAAGAATGTTAGCATAAAAGCAAAGGTAGAGTTAGAAAAGAAATATTTCGTGAAGTCTAATGATATATTGACTAGACAAAGATATGAACAATCATTTGCTCAGTAAGTTAAACGGCTGATGGGAAGTGGAATTTCATATGGTATCAAAATAACCTCACACATGGCTACAAGGGGGAAAAGCATAACTATGCAATACAGGGATAAGTCTGCCATCAAATTAGTAGTTAAATTGAGAAGCTTTTATATGTCTTCTGAATAAGGTAGTCAGATTTAGCAAGTAGAAACATGGAGCACTCAACTAAATTTGAATTTCAGCTAAACAACATAATTTTAGTATAATTATGTTCTACACAATATTAGAAAGTCCTGAATTTTATCTGGAAGATCTACTCCTGAAATGCTAAAATTTGTGATACATAACATCACATGCAATGTATTTTAGTCAGACACATTTAGCTTGAACCTAGACAAGCTTTAAAATTACCCTGTTTAAAGAATATTCAGGAGATAGGATTAAAATGTCCAATAACAACATAAGGGAGAAACCAGATAAAAAGGGTGAGACTGAGACATTCTTCAGGACCACGGTCTGTTCTCTCCAACAAATCAGTAAAATATTAACGGGAATGTACAGGACTAAAAGACATAAATGGACAAAGAGAATATACATAAGCAGTTTTGGTTTTCACCCTGGTTCCAAGAAAATATATGTTTTGATATTTGGGGAAATTTAAACAATCATTGCTCATTCAGTGAAATAAAATGTATTGCCAGATACTAAAATGTTACCAGATACTAAATATATTAGCAGATACTAAAATGTTACCAGATACTAAATATATTACCGGACACTAAAATATTACCAGATACTAAAACTAAAAATGTTCCTCGTTATTTACCACAGGATGACAATTACGGCCCCAATATTAAAATAAATAAATCTCACATGTTTCTTTAAATCAAAAAGATATTTATTTACCGAATGTGTAAAGAGTCCTAATAAATTATGACTTTACACCCATCAAATCTTGATAATGTTGTTGTAGAACTACCATATGATCCAGCAATCCTACTACTGGGTATATACCCAAATGCAATAAAATCAGTGCATCAAATCGGTTTTGGACTCATTTGATCTTCTTAGCCTTGGTTTTCTTCGTTCCCCTTAATATGACAAGTCAGTGGACATCTATAGACCCCATGTCTTCTGTCAAATGAGCGTATGGTTAAATTAGCACTTTCTTACATAGGACACCAGATTCGTTTTTCTTTCTTTCTTTCTTTCTTTTTTTTGAGACAGAGTCTCACTCAGTCACCCAGGCTGGAGTGCAGTGGCACAACCTCGGCTCACTGCAAGCTTCTCCTCCCGGGTTCACGCCATTCTCCTGCCTCAGCCTCCCGAGTAGCTGGGACTACAGGCGCCCGCCACCATGTCTGGCTAATTTTTTGTATTTTTAATAGAGACAGGGTTTCACCGTGTTCGCCAGGATGGTCTCGATCTCCTGACCTCGTGATCCGCCTGCCTCAGCCTCCCAAAGTGCCGGGATTACAGGCAGGAGCCACCATGCCCGGCCAGATTCTTAACTATGTGTATATGAGGGTAGTCATGGAGGCCATCGTGTTGGTATCAGGATTTGAAACTCCTTAATTGACATAGTGCAGGTAACTTTTACGAACTTCATTGATATTAAAATTATTGCTAATGATTTTCCTTGAGGTTTATTGTTTCCTGTTTTATGTTCATCAGTTTTTAAAGCTTTTATAACTTAAAATATTCAACAATTAAGAAGCAAAACTGTAGACTGCTGCAGCTCAAGAAATGGGTTTATGTTTTTAATCATATACAGAAAGTGATATAAATTGCTTTGGTAACCAGTGTTGTTAATCCTTCTGTTTCGTTTTTATGCAGAATTAAATTTTACAAGGAAGAGATAGCTGGCCATGTACACATCTCCAGCACAGAGAGAAGTATTTATCAACAGAGCCATACAAATAGTAAATGAGGACACTCTGATGTCATTGCTAAATTGTGCCAGTGTCTAGTAGAGAGCGGATGAATGCAACCTCTTTAACTTCCAGTTGACGAAGTTTCAATGCCAGCCTATAAAAGCAACCAGGAGTGGGGCTGTACCCTGCAAAGCCACAGGGGTGGAGCTGCCCAAGACCATGAAAACCCACCGCTTGCGTCAGCGTGACCTGGATGTGAAACATGGAGTCAAAGGTGATCATTTAGGAGATTTAGGATTTGACTGCATTGCTGGATTTGGAACTTGCTTGGGGCCTATAGCCAGAAGAGACACTTTATGAATCAGAGAACAATTAATAGCAACAAGAGAGAAATTTATTTAGAATCACTTGCAGATTTTAACCATACTATCAGAATGTTTAAAAGACTTTTTTTCACATTAAGCTTTTTAACTTAGCAGAGAAAAATGAAAAGTTTAATTTTACATGATTAATCACTTTTTCACTCTTCCTTTTAATGATAACACTATCTGCAAATAAATTATATTACTTAAGAAACAAATCAGCAGAGATGAGTTTTATTTTTTTACTACCTGATTTTTTTTTAAAGAAGTTTCGTGTAAATCCTGGTCTCTCTGTAGATGCATATGAAAGTAAATTGTCTAAACGTCTACGTGTAAATAAGATTTATTGAAATCAAAATTTTTGTGTATACTGGCCTTATTTTATTATATGTTGATGCTTTGTTACAGAATGGGTAATATGTAAATAAACCACCAAGTTTCAGAAAAATGTACATTTTTAAGAACCTAAGGGAACTTCATTATTTTATTTTCAATTATGCAGCATTTTAGATTACATTGAAATGAGGCATTATTTATTTTTCAAATTATTTTTCAAAGATATCATTCACTCTAACGTACATGTCAACTTAAACAACTGTAATTCTATTTAGGCTTTATGCTATATTCCATCTCCAGCTGGGCATGTGCCTAGCACAATCCCATTAGTAAATTCTCCAATTACTAAAGATGGGCATTCTCATGAGGATAGTATTTGCTTAAAAATATGCATTGTAAGTCCCCAGAGATTCTAACTCAATGACTTTTAAAAAGTTGTTCTTATTACATTTCACTGCCAGAAATAATTTGAAAGATACACTCAAAAATAACACCAGCGATGTAAGCCTTAGTACATTCACTGCAGCATGAATTGTTAACAATTTTTAACGATTTAAAACAAAACCTGACAACAACCAAGAGTCAAATACATTATTTTGGGTCTACTTGAAAAGCATTCTGCGTTTAGGGGGAATGAAATGTAACTCCAGTGCTGACCTAGAGAGCTCATATGAGATAAGATATATTAACTGAAACAGTACAAGGTTCTTAATTTTAATATGATCATTTTTGCATTGAGAAAAATACATCCATGTCCTTTTTAGTGAATGTGCAAAAATGTAGTATAACGACAGCTTACAAGAAAGTACAAACAGTGATTATCTTTGGGGTAATGGATGAGAGTCTCATAATAGGGTCAGGAGATATTTACCCTGCACATATATCTATTACTCGTATTGTTTTCATTAAAATATTAGCAAGGGTAATTATATTAGAAGAGTCAGAAAATTTTCCAAAATAGGGAAGAGCAAAAAAAAAAAAAGAAAAGAAAAGATGATGAGGTTGAGAATGTATACATGAGCCTATTTTTGTTGTTGTTGTTGTTTTTCTTTTTGAGACAGAGTTATGCTGTTGTCACCCAGGCTAGAGTGCAATGGCATGATCTCAGCTCACTGAAACCTCAGCCTCCCTGCTTCAAGCAATTCTCCTGCCTCATCCTCCTGAGTAACTTGGATTACAGGTGCATGCTACCATACCTGGCTAGTTTTTGTATGTTTAGTAGAGACAGGGTTTCACTATGTTGGCCAGGCTGGTTTAGAACTCCTGACCTCAAGTGATCTGCTCACCTCCCAAAGTGCTGGGATTACAGGTGTGAGCCACCATGCCAGGCCAAGCCTTTTTTAGTTTGTTTGTTTAGACGGAGTCTCACTCTGTCGCCAGGCAAGGGTGCAGTGGCATGATCTCGGCTCACTGCAACCTCCACTTCCAGGGTTCAAGTGATTCTCCTGCCTCAGCCTCCCAAGTAGCTGGGGCTACAGGCGTTCACCACCACGCCTGGCTAATTTTTGTATTTTTAGTAGAGACAGGGTTTTACCATGTTGGCCAGGATGGTCTCGATCTCCTGATCTCGTGATGTGTCTACCTCAGCCTCCCAAAGTGCTTGGATTACAGGCATGGGCCAGCGTGCCCGGCCCAAGTCTGTTTTTTAAAGGTACTAAAAATGTGCTGTTGTTTAACATGAATGGAAGTTACAAAACTATTGTTTTACAGCTATTCTTAAAAATGTAAAAACATTTTTATACATTCTTCCCTAACTATGACATATTTTTTTTTTTTTTTTTTTTTTTTTTTT